>NC_142871.1:126881818-127184848 GCF_051225735.1 Oryctolagus cuniculus
GGCAACCGGGACAGAATCCGGCGCCCCAACCGGGACTAGAACCCGGTGTGCCGGCGCCGCAAGGCGGAGGATTAGCCTAGTGAGCCGCAGCGCCGGCCTCTTTTTTTTTTTTTTTTTTTTTATCTTTTGACAGGCAGAGTTTAGACAGAGAGTGAGTGAGGTCTTCCTTCCGTTGGTTCACCCCCAAAATGGCTGCTGCGCTGACGCTGACGGAGATCGGCTGATGCTGCGCCGATCTGAAGGCAGGAGCTGGGTGCTTCCTCTCGGTCTCCCATGCGGGTGCAAGGCCCAAGCACTTGGGCCATCCTCCACTGCCTTCCTGGGCCTCAGCAGAGAGCTGGGCTGGAAGAGGAGCAACCAGGACAGAATCTGGTGCCCCAACCGGGACTAGAACCTGGTGTGCCGGCGCCACAGACAGAGGATTAGCCACGTGAGCCGCGGTGCCAGCCTAAAAGTTTCACTTTTTAATCAAACCAGCCTGGTCCCTTTTGATATTCATTAGTCATACTTCTCCTTTAAACCTGAGTGTTACATTTTCTATTTTGTCATCTACCCCGTGTCATCTTTCCTGGTCTGATTCTATTGCCCGTTGTTCCCAACGACTCTTGCTCATGGCCGTTTCTCTCCCAGCATGCTGTGTGTTTAACTGTGAGCTCGTGTTCCACGACGTTTCATCAGAAAGACATTTCTGAGGTCTGAGTGGAAGCTCTCTGTCTACACTTCCTGCCTCCCAGGTTCATCCAAACCCAAGCCTGGGACTGTCCCCCTGTACACGACTGAGTCATCTTTGGAGGAAGCAGATTAAGTAGAAGAGGCTGACCTGACTTCCCGGCCTACGAGGCCCTTTGCTGCCTACTCCCACACACAGCCACTACACCTAGGCCACTCACACAGCTCACGAATAAGCATGATGACAAGAACAAAAAAGCGAGTAACAAAAATGTTTATGAAGCGGCTCCTACACAGTCTCAGGCCTGGAAGGCCTGAATGGATTCCATAGCCCCTCTGGTTTTGTACTGCAACCATCGGCAAGGACAGGGGGCCGTGATGATGAGCAGATCCAAGCAGAGGCAGTGTAGTCTAGAAGGCTGAGCTGCTCTCCTTGTCCGGCCCTGGGACGGTTCGAGAGGCCTCCAGACTACTCTGAGCCAAGTGAGTTCAAGGGCAGCTGTGATCCTCGCGTGTCCACGGAAAGGAACCAGAACAGGCCCAGCCCAACGCTGCCCCACAGAGCCATCTCTCCTGGGCAGCAGCAGGGCAGACGGCAGTTCCCGACTACTCTTTGCTCAGAGGCAGATGTCTCCTGTCCTTGCCTGCATTTCGGCGCCTCTTGCGACTCAAGAAGCTTTCCAGCTTCTTGCTGCGTTTCAGCTCCTTGAACTTCTCAGCCAGGGCCAACTGGCGCTGCTCCGCTGCAGACACAGAGAAAGCCAGCTGGTGAACGAGGAAGTCCACCTCCTTCCCCTTTCTCCAGGCCAGCACCTCCCGACCACCACGCTGCCCGCCATTCACCAACCCCTGGAGTTCAGAGGGTGTGAGAGCGAGCTGACTTTTGATACGATGCCAGTCTTACTCAACCCAACCAACGAGGGCGCCTCCCACGCACCTGACCCAGCTTGGGGGAGCCAGAGGCGTGTGTAACACAGAGAAAGCAACGATTCCCGCCATTATCTAGTTAGGTATACCAGCCCAGACACAACTCCTATTATTTCTCTTTCTCCGCGTTACCCTGGAATGGAGCCACCATGGGTTCCCTGAAGGCATCTGCTGGATGCCCCCGTGGTCCCTGTAAGCAGCCTGCAAGAGCTGTGCCACACTCACACTTCTTCAGGAAGTACGGCCGGTGGCCCTGCTGGGCCCGAGCCCGCCGCTCGCGCTTCAGGGTCAGGCGCAGCTCCTGCTGCCGTTTTCGTTCCTGCTGGGCCATTTCTTGCTGCTCCTGAGGAGCGAAGACAGAGGGCAGGGACGCGTGAGCAGGAGGACCTCGCCCGCTGCCTTGAAGCGCTCTCCCAGCCACTGGCCCTCATCCGCCGCTCACCATCCGCTGAAGCAGCTGCTGCAGCTTCTCCCGCTCCTCCCCAGAATGGTGCTTCTTCAACTGCTTTCTCACAAGCTGCACATCCGCAAGGCAACACGACAGACAGCACTCAGCGACTGTCAGCTTTATTCTAGGGGGCTCATATACAGCAACTCAGTAACACTGGGAGACAGGGTTATGATGACCCTTTTAGTGATCAGAACACCAAAGCAAAGAGGTCGGGTGCTGATGGCCACAGTCGCTCAGCCGACTGATGAGCCAGGATTTGACTATTCCAACCAAATTCAAGAGTTACACCTGCCCACTGCTCTCCTCTGCCCAACGCTCTAAGCTGAGCCCAGGACGAGTCTCACGACGCATACCTCTTTCTCCTTAGCTCGGATGCCATCCAAGAATTCGTATGTTTTATCAAACACCTCAGGATTGTATTCCCCTGACAGATCATCAAAGCGGGGGTCCCGGGCCACCTTTGGAGAGAACAGTGAGAATTCAGAACACATCGTTTGGTCTCCCTTTCCTGAGAAACTGCTTCCTGCCTCCTCTCACCTTTTTATTGACGGGAACAACTTGACGTAAAAATGGCACTCGAACCTTGGCCGACATTTCCAGAGGCCTATGGTGAAATTGAAGGACAGTTCGAGGGGATTCCTGCCTTGGTCAGAAGATTTCCACCTGCCGGCCCCCTCCAAAAAAGCAGATGCCTATTAAGGTCCCAGGTACCCTCCAGCCCCTAGGACAGACGCTGCTGCTCACCTGTGCTTATCTGCGACACACGCATTTTGCACGCGTGGTCTGGAACCTTGTTTCTTCGTGCTGTTTGCGACTACCAGTTGCTTGTATGCCTTAGTCCCCACTCGGCTCTGCAACTCCAACAGCTCTTCAAATGACAAGGTAGACATATCTGTGGGAGTGGCAGGGGAGGAGGGACACGGTTCAGCTCAGCGATTCCCACTCCTGAGAGACACCAGCACCCCAATAACTACTGGAGCTCCCAGATGGCAAGGCTGTGAAGGGGCTACACCACCACCTGACTCCCTAGCTGTTCATCTACTTGGGGCCTCAACTTGCTAAGGAAGGAGTATGCCTAAGGTCAGAAGCAGATCAAGCCACAGTTCCTTCTTTTTTTATTTCTTAATGTGCATTTATTTTTTATCTGTTTGAAAGGCAGAGTGGCAGAAACACAGATACCTTCCATCCATCGGTTTGCACCCCAAATGCCTGTAACAGTTGTGGCTGGGCCGGGAGGAAGCCAGGAGCCAGGAAGTCCATGCAGTCTTCCACATACATGGCAGGGACCCAAGCACTTGAGCCATCATCTACTGCCTCTCACATTTACTAGCAGAAAGCTCAATCAGAAACAAGGTTTGGCACCCTGACATGGGATGAGGGCATCCCAAGTACAGTTTAACCTGCTGTCATAATGCCCATCTCTGTTGCTGGCATTTGCAAAATAAACCAGCAAATGGCAGATCTTTCTTTTTTTAAAAGATTGTTTATTTGAAAGACAAGGTTAGAGAGAAAGGAAGAGAGGAGAGATCTTCCATCTGCTGGTTCACTCCTTTAAGATGTATTTATTTATTTGAAAGGTGGAGTTACAGAGAGGGAGAGGCAGAGACAGAGAGAGATCTTCCATCTACTGGTTCACTTCCCAAATACCCCAGTGGCTGGAGCTGGGCCAGTCCGAAGCCAGGAACTTCTTCCAGGTCTCCCAAGTGGGTGCAGTGGCCCAAGGACGTGGCACATCTTCCAATGCTTTCCCAGGCACATTAGCAGGGATTTGTATAGGAAGTATAGCAGCTGGGTCTCAAATAGATGCCCATATGGGATGCCAGTGCTGCAGGCAGAGGCTTAGCCTATTATGTACGCCATAACACTGGCCTCAAAGATTTACTTACTTACTTATTTATTTACTAAATAAACCTTAAGATTTTACTTATTTGAAAGGCAGAGTTAGAGACAAAGACACACAGAGAGAGATCTTCCATCTGCTGGTTTACTCTCTGACTGGCCACAATGGCTGGCGAGTCAAAGCCAAGAGCCTGGGATTTCATCCTGATCTATGCAGGATCCGGGTTCCCACTGACACTCCTGGAAAGCAGTGAAAGGTGGCTCTAGGGCTTCAGCTCCTGTAGCCGAGGCTGTAACCCACTGCACCACAGCCCTAGTCCTGGGCTGCTCCTTTTTATTTATTTATTTTTTGTTTGTTTTAAAAATATGGAATGCTTCACAAATTTGGGTGTCATCCTTGTGCAGGGGCCGTGCTAATCTCTGTATCACCCCAATTTTAGCATATGTGCTGCCAAAGTGAGCAAGAGATGTTCCTTTAAAAAAAAAAAATTACTTATTTAGGGGCCAGTGCTGTGGTGTAGCAGGTTAAGCTGCTGCCTGCAGCGTCGGTATACCATATGGACACTGGTTTGAGTCCCGGCTGCTCCACTTCCAACCCAGCTCCCTGCTAATGCTCCTGGGAAAGCAGTGGATGACGGCTCAAGTGCTTGGGCCCTTGCACCCACATACGAGACCTGGAAGAAGCTCCCGGCTCCTGGTTTTAGATTGGCCTATCTCTGGCCATCATGGTCATCTGGGGAGTAACCAGTGGATGGAAGACCTCTCTCTGTCTCTCCCTCTCTCTGTCTGTAACTCTACCCTTCAAATAAATAAATAATATCTTTAAAAAATTAAATTGGTTCTTCACAGATTTCCGCACAGGCTCTCTGGCTCCCTTGCTTGGTCACTACGGCCAACGTCCCGTCCATGGACTCAGCGTCTCTCAGTGCACGGACCTCACTGGACCTCCAGTCGCTCTCAGAGTTCTGCTCCTCACTTTAGCCCGAGGCAACGAAGAAGAATCCTGATCTTATCACTGCCACAAACTGAGCTCCCCAGTGGCTTCCATGAAGCCGTCCATCTCTCAATGCCCCAGGTCCCCACACGACCTGGCCCCATGTAAAGTTTCCAATCGCATGCCCCACTAATCCTCCCAGCATCAGGCCTCCTGGCAGGTCCTGGGAAGGCAGCTTCCAGCCTCAGCCCCTTGGCACTGGCCACCGCCTCTGCCTGGGGGCTTCCCCCAGATCAGTGTCGCTGCCCCCTCCGCCGCGCGGCCTTCTCTGACTACCTCATGAGAAGCTGCTACCCCTCCCTTGCCTTATTTCTCTTCACAGCCCTTGCCGCCTTTTCAGGAAGCTGATATAATCCACACGCCACAACATCTACCTCCCAGTAACACAACTCGGCGTCTGCCTTTTGATGTGAGGCGTTGCTTGCCTTTTTATTTTTATTGTTCACCGCCCTTTCTGAAAGCAAAACTCCAGGCTGTCCCTCGCTGCGGCATCTCCGGCAGCCAGGGCTGTGCTTGCTGACGGATGCTCAGTAAGCATCCGAGGAACTCGCTGACCCGGACCCAAACCCCCAGGAACCGCGGTCCTTCCGCGTGTTCTGTAGAAACCCGACTCGGCGCGTCCGAACCCCGGAAGCGCTCGCCCCCCACGGCCCGCCCCGCGGGCCTCCGGTCCTCACCCCTCGGTAGGCTGTGGGTCGCGGCCCCGGGCTCCCCGGCCCCGGCATCCTGGGTTTTACGGGCATGTCGGGCGTCAGCCCCGGCTCTCAGCGTCGCTGCCATAGCGTTCCCACGAGGAATGGCGTCACTTCCGCTCGCGGCGGCCCGCGCCCCGCCCCTTCCGGCGTCCCCGGAGGCCGCGTTGGAAGCAGGTGATGAAAGACCAGAACACTGCGCAGCGGGGTGCCGGGAGCCCGGCCCAAGGAGAGCCTGCTCGGGGGAACGTTGCGACCTTCTAGCCGAGTCGCAAGCTGGGCAAGTCTTGGTGGCATTTGGTTTCCTAACAGTCTTCGCTGCGAAGCCAGACCCTCGGAGGCCTCCCCTCTCCGCTCCCGCCGACCCCCGCCATCCCCGCGGCGTTCCACAAAGACACACACGTTTGGAGATTTTAATTCCTTTTTATAAAATCCGAGCTGGCTGAGCCTCGGTGCAGCGAAGGCTCGGAAAGGGTAGGATTATCTGCTGGTCCCCGCCTCCCAGGTCGGGGAGAAGGAGGTTTCATGCCAACAGCTGCGACTCCTCTCAGTTCCCAGCCAATGCTCACGGCTCAAGCAGGGGGACGGGGCAGGCGGAAGGGAGGGGGCGCTCCTGAGGCTCGGACACTGCTCACTTTCTTCCCACTCCCTTCCTTTCCCAGCAGAGCCTGGCTGGCCTGGCGCAGAGCAGAGGCCCAGGAGCAATCAAGAGGTGGACGGGGACAGAGCACCACGGGGAAGGGGCCCTCGGCCCAAGGGGGAGGGGAGCGGAACCGGACCCTCCCCCCACAGCTCCCCACTGAATTCACAGCACAGAAACACCTCTAGTCCAACAAGTCCACGTGGAGGTATACTGAGTCCAGGGTCCAAAGGAGCAGGCAGGTGAAAGGCAGGGGCAGGGGCAGTGAAGACAACAGCAGGCTCAGGAGGGGAGGCGGCAAACTTCCTCCTACCCGTGGGAGGAGACGATGGGGCGGCTGATATTGCTGTTGGTGGTCATGGCATTCAGCTCCCACCTGGAAAGCCAGCAATGACGAGCAGAAGGGACAGATGGGGGAGCCCTCACCCCAAGCTGTGCCCGCACCAGTCCCTCCATCTTCCTAAAGCTAACCACCCACAGCACCTTGTCATTTAGCCCTAATAGGTTTAACAGACTCACCCATTACCAAGTCCAGTACCAAACACTCCTCGGCCTGCAAGCTCATGTGGACTTCCTGTTCATATACACTCTGAGTCCAGGCACCTGGGATCTGTGGCCCCAACCTACCTTTCTTGCTCTGCTCAGATCCAACCAGTCCACCCGCCACCCTCCACCTTACCCCCAACAGAAATACCTATTTTTGCTGTCAACACCCATCCTTTTAAAGCCATGACTCAACTCTCCTATCCTTCCCCGAGCTTCCCCACCCACCTCACCAATTAAAATTAAATCTCTCTTCTCAACAATGCTTTCATTCGACAAAGACTGACCAAGGGCCTCCTTAAGTCAGGATCCTAAACAGTGTGCCTGGCATTGGGTTCCTGCACATGTGACACACGGGCCAGTCCATTCCACCAGTTCAGCCTTGCACACTGTATCAGATACTCAGTGGGGAGACTGGGCAACTGAGAGTTAAGGAAAGTGAGTTGATATAAGGAGAGGGAAGTGTCTCAGAATGACTTATATACAAGGTAACTTTTGGTGACTGATTTGAATCTGAAAATGGAATTCAAAGTAGCCAGGCCCCCCCTTCACTGTGGCGCGGATGTGGTGCAGAGGCTCCTACACAGGTGTTGACTCTGCAGCAGGTTCTAAGAGTGACTCAGTTGTTCTCAGTGTGCTAACGACTGTGGGTCCAAGTCCGAGCGGTAACTTCCCCTCCCTCCACTGCGTGCCCCACACCTATACAGCATCTCCAGCAGAGTGTCCTCCACACTGAGACCAGCTGCTCCCTCAGCCTCATCCACTCCCGTCTTTCCAGCACTCCCTGTACCTGATGTCATGGGGCAAACACGACTGGTCCAGGTTATACTGAATCACTGCCAGTTTGCACAAAGTCTTCAGACTAGGGCCTTTAAGAGAGAGGAGTCGGAGGAGGGAGATGGTCAGAACTGAGCAGAGGATCCAGTCCTGAGGTTCGTCACCCAGTGACAGGGACCCTGGGGACAGGAGCACTGCAAAACTATACTTACTAAAGTCCAAAATGTGTAAGTCCGAATGATCGATGAGGTCAAATTCATCTCCTAGGCCTTCCTCTGGCGATGGACTGTAGGTATCAAGAGAGACTTGAAGGTAGGGGGAAAACTACCCATCAGGCCCTCTGGCTCAAACACTCCCCACTTCCATGGACTTCAGCCTTTCCCTGAGCCCTCCCATCTCCCTTTCTAACCTGGTACCCCCAAAGAGGACAATCTTGTCACCAACAATGCAGCAGCACTGGCGTCGGCGGGGACATGGCCCTTTCCCTTTCGGTTCAATCTTCTTCCAAGTAAAGGACACTAAAGAGAAGTGTACATGGGAGGCTCAGTATCTGCCCAGCCCAGGTACCTTCTCCATCCCCCGTCCCCTCACCCTTCCTTTTTCTCCCACTTCAACTGCTCCTTGTCCCTCCCCAAGGGTAGTGCTGTTTACCGGGGTTAAACTTCCAGAGGTCATGGAAGTGCCGGTTCAGCCTTGCGTTATAGCCACCAAAGATGTACAGCTCGCCGTTGTACCCAACTGGAAGGAGAGCGGCACGTGAGTGAGGGGGGCAGCAGGAGGGGGCTCCGCAGGGAGACCTCAGACACTCACAGGCCGAGTGGCTCCGGCGCCCCTCAGGCAACACTGGAGTCGGGGGACAGTCCAGCCAGGCCTCGGTTCTGGTGTCGAAGACGCGGATGCGGTTGCAGTAAATCTCATTGTTGGAATGGAATGGCCCAAAGCGGTCAGCACGGCCACCAAAGACGTACATTTGACTGCCCAGCATTGTGGCTGAGTGGAAGTCCCTCCAGCGCGCAGGGTTGCCCTGGCAGGAACAGAGAAACCGGGGAAGGGGATCAGCACAGAGGCTGGAAGGGATCTGCTCTCACTGAGCGTCCGACTACTCGTTTGATGGAGGAGGGATCTAGGAGAAGAAAGGGCAGACCTTCGTACAGATAAGGGTCCATGTCATGGTGCTGGTATCCAGCTTGTGAATGTCATTGGAAAAGCAGTCCGCCTGAGTGGGAAGAGAAAGGAAGAGGGGGCCAGTGGTCTCTCTGATCCTCCAACCCTCCTCCCCAGTCAAAACCTGCAAACAAGCCAGGGCCTCTCATTCCGCCGCCCACCCAAAAGTCCCCTTCTTCCTCCTTCCCAGCCTAACCCTCTTTCTTCCCAGACATACCAGCTGCTCGTAGCCCCCAAATATGTACATGATCTTGCCCAAGACGCAAGCCGAATGTCCATCCCGAGCCCCAGGAACTGTTCCCGACACTCGGGGTGTGGACCACTTGTGAGTATCTGAAGGAAGTGAGAGAAGGGCTCGGGTCAGCAGCCCCTCCAACATGCCCTCCTAGCTCTGGGCTGCCCTGTTCCCCAGTCCCCCGAGGCACCGTTTGGCAGAACAGTCTCTCTGACACCCATACTCACTGACGTCAAAGGCATAGAGCACATTGCAGGCCCCTTCGGTGTCATTTCGCCCGCCCCAAAGGAAGACTGTGTCGTCGATGAGGACGGTTGAGTGTCCATATCGCATGTAGGGTACCACGGGAGCCTGCCCACGGACGGCGGGCCTCACTGGGGGCAGCTTTGTCCAACGCAAGGATACTGTGGGCACAGCTCTGCTCAGTCCTGGGAACCTCCTTCAGCCTGTCCATTCTTCCCCAACCCAGACATTCATCCCTAATCCCCTTGGCCACAGAGACATGGCCAAACCTAACCCAGCCAACCCATTCCCCCCGGCCCCCGATATGGGCACCCAACGATGGTGCAAGCTCGGCTTACCTGCATTGAAAATGTGCACGTCTATCTGACGCAGTGTCTCATAGTCTTCGCCAGAGCAGTAACCCCCGAAGGAGTATACCCGGTGCCCGACAGCCACTGCAGCATGGTTCACCCTGCGGGGCCCGCCCTCCAGGTGCACTGTCCACCGTAACATCCCCTGGGTCACTGGTCACAGCAACATGCCCCCCCGGCACGGCCTGCTGCCTCTGCTACCTGCACGCAAGTCAGGGACAAGGGCTCCTCAGGGAAGGCGTCTCCTGACCAGCTCCTCGCGACTGCCCAGCACTAGCCCTTGCCTCCAGTGTCACCCTGGGGGCCCTCCCACACCACCCCACGGCAGGGACACCAGGCACAGCTCAGGTGGCTGGCCCTGCCCCAGAGGAGCTGCCGAGGTCAGGGAGCTATCCCTACTCCTCTGTTCTTCAACAGCAAAGGGTGGGGCCGCCTCGACCAGACTGCTGGCTCAGAATCTGCGGCTTGTGGTTGCCTCCTACTCATGGAGGCACCCCCTGGTGCCTGGCTTGGCGCAAGCTGCAAGCCCCCTTCCCTTCCCAGGCCGGGTGTGTTCTCGTCTCCGCTCTGCTTACTGCCACCTCTCGAAGAATCCCTGTGCTCTTAAAGGTGGGGAGAGGGATCTCAAAATACTCACAGCTATTAATAGTCTAGCCAGCCCAGACGGTCCATTGAAAGCTGGCATGGATGCTTTAAAGCAGAAAAGCTTTTAGGCTTTTAGAATGGGACAGTGCCCCAACCCAGGCCAGGGACCTCTGTGACCTGTGGTTGGTTAGCCCCTCACAGAGAGCTCTTGTCAGGCTGAGCTGTTGTTGTCACTGGGGTCACCCAGGGCCCCCCACGGGCACGAGGAGTTCCTTTGACAGCTGTGCCTGGCATGCTGCCAAAACTAGGAACTTAAGCCCGAACAGTTTAAGTTTGCTGAGGACGGGGAGGAGGCCTTCTCTCTTCTTGCCACTGTCCCAAACCTCCGATCGTGTTACAGGAGGACAACCCATTTCCAGCAGCTCGGCCCCCACTTGGACCCCTGAAAGGAGGATGGGACTGGGAAGCAAAAATGCCCTCGGGCAGGATGAGACAAAGACCCAGGCCTGAGAGGTCAGGGTTTCTTAAATGCAAGCTGCCAGCCTCGCGATAATGGGGACATCTGAGGGCTCTTTCAGGCAAATCCTCTCGCCACTGGCAGTGCCTCTGCTGGCAGGCACCTGCTGAGTCTGGGTGGATCGTCTCCCTGTTCAAGAATTCCTGGCAGAGGGAAGAGCCAGGCAGAACCTCAGGCACAGAAAAAGCTCATGGAAGGGAGGCCCCTTGCAGGAAAGAGAAATGACTTCCAGCTGGCCTGCCCATCACCCCTCCTCCCCCCCAACCTCCCCCAATCCCACACCCCACGCTTTAAATAGCCACCCTGCCCAATCTGAAACAGCCCCACTGGAAAGCTACCCTCAATTCATTACTCCATTCCCAATCCAAAACACCTTGGATCGAGGCTTGTGGGGATAATTAGGAGGCTGCAGGGCTTCGGGATGGAAGGTTTTCATCTACCTTCAGTTCTAGCAGGTAAAGTTAAAAAAAAAAAAAAAAAAAAAAAAGCAAAGAGGCAAGCAATTGCAGCCAAAGGTGGAGAAAGGTTAGCTAAGCTATCCTCCCTAAGGACAACTCAGACCCCAGAACGAGCTCGGGGCGGGGGCTCTTTTCAGCTCTGGGTCACCACCCATCGTCACTGTGGCGCGTTCAAGCTTCCTCGATTCCCTTAAGGCACCGACTTCCTCTCCTTGGTCTCTGGCCAATGCTCATCCCCCATTTCTGGCCCTTCTTCATCTCCGGAAGGCTTTACCATTTTCGCCTTTCTCCTTCTCCCACAATTCCAAGCGCCACCCGACAGCCATCCCTCCATCCATCTCCACGAAAGGAAGAAAATCTAAGATTCCTTGATCCCCTTCAGCCACGGGCATTCCTCTCCGAAAAGCTCTGTCTCCGTCTTCTTGCAGGCATCCCAGCCTCCCCTCCCCCACACGACAGCCTCCCTCTTCCTCTCCCCCTCCCCGCCCCAATTATGCTCAGCGGCCCCGTTCTCCTAACCCAGTCTTCCTCCCAGTTTCCCCAAGGGCCCCCTCCAGCCATCAGGTCTCTCCCACTGGTCTCCCCACCACCCTCCTCCAGGCCTTCTCTCCCCATTAACTCTCTCCTTTCCCATCATCCCCCTAGGTCCCTCCCAACCCCCCACCCCATCACTCTCAGGCCCCTCCCCCACGACTCCAGCCCTAGGCATGGGCGTCCCCAGCCCCCCAATTCCTCCTTGCCCCTGAACCCATCCCAGGCTACCTGCCAGGCCGGGCCGGGGCGGGGCCGCGGGTCCTCGCGCTGCCTGCAGCCTAGAACCCGTTGCGCGCCAACCGACGCCTCAGTCCCCAACGAGATAAACACAGCCAGGCTCGGTCCTTCCGGCGGGCAGCTGGGCGCGCACGTGCAGTCGGGACTAGGTCCCCTAAGCCTTCCGGGACTTGTAGTCCACAAGTTCCTTGAGGGGACCTGAGGGCTGTGGGGAGGGCAGGAGCCCGAGGAGAGCTCTTGCGCATGTGCTGGACTGTGTCAAGACCGTGGCGCTCACTGGGTAATGTAGTCCTTATGGTCCGGTCAGGGGATGGGGGAGGCGGGGCAAGGGGCGGGCTCCTGGGCCCCGCGCGCGTCAGTCACGAGCACAAGGCGGGGCTGCAGAACTGGGCGCTCCCTCACGTCCTTCCCCGCCGGAAGTGAAGGTGCGGGCTTGGCCGAGGGCTTCTGAGAGGGTGAGGCGCGCGGAGACCCCAGCGCCGAGAGTTGGTCGGGGCGGGTGGGGGGCGTCGCTGCTGGGCGATACGAGGGAAGCCCCTTGGGCCTGAAAGGTTTTTGCCAAAGCGGTACCGAGGGGAAGCCCTGGGAGAGGGGAGAAGGGGGGCGGATACGTCCTTTCTAGGGGGGCGTCTCAGGGTTTCCAGGGGAGGGCGTGGTGAGGGGCGTTCTGGAAGGGATTATTTTAGGAGGTGGCAGGGCTTCGGGCTGTTCATTTAGCGAGGGTGGTGGAGCTCCGACTTAGGGGAAGGAGAGGTCGGAGAAGGATGCAGGAACCTTGGGGAAAGAGAACTGGTTTTGTGGACGCGAAAGGAGCCCAGAAGTAGCTGAGTGAGAGCGTGAAGGTGGGCCTGGTTTCATCGCGTCCCTACCCTCTGGCCTCCCCTGTCTTTCAGCCCCTTCCCGGATGGCAGCAGTAGTCCTAGGGGCAGACACCATGGGCCCTGAGCGTATCTTCCCCAATCAAACGGAAGAACTGGGACCGCATCAGGGCCCTACAGAAGGCACTGGGGACTGGAGCAGCGAGGAGCCCGAGGAGGAGCAGGAGGAAACGGGGGCAGGCCCAGCTGGCTACTCCTACCAGCCCCTGAACCAAGATCCTGAACAAGAGGAGGTGGAGCTGGCACCGGTGGGGGACGCGGAGGATATAGTTGCTGACATCCAGGATCGGATCCAGGTATGGCCGAGGAGGGATCGTCCCTGAGTAGGCAAAGCCGGAGTCCCTGGGTTGGACTGGAACTGTTTCCCACCCCACCCCCCGACTCTGCAGGCCCTGGGGCTTCATTTACCAGACCCCCCATTAGAGAGTGAGGATGAAGAGGAGGAGGGAGCCACAGCATTGGGCAATCACAGCTCTATTCCCATGGATCCAGGTAAAAAAAAGATCATTCTATCATTCTGGAATCATGAAGGAAACAGACTGGCCCAGTCCAGTGAGGGAAGTTACAGCGGAGCACTGTATTTCCTTATAGTTCAGATTCTGCACACTTCAGAATCCAGGGGAAGTGTCTTCCTGCTATATGGGCAGGCTTACCTAGAAGTGACATTGGGTCCCACCGGCCCACAGGCTCTGGGCGGATAGGACTGGGGAAGGGAGCTGGTCCTGTTGTTTCTTCTCCCTGACTGGCCTCTGCCTGTGATTTCAGAACACGTGGAGCTGGTGAAAAGGACGATGGCTGGAGTGAGCCTGCCAGCACCAGGGGTTCCTGCCTGGGCTCAGGAGATCTCAGATGCCCAGTGGGAGGACGTGGTCCAGAAAGCCCTGCAAGCCCGGCAGGCCTCCCCTGCCTGGAAGTGAACACAGTGAGCGCTGCCTTCCCTCCCGACATTCCAGGCCAGAAGCAGCACGGGACTGAACACCTCTGGTTATAATGTCCACCCTCCCCGTCTCCCTTTCCACATCAAGGCAAATCAGACTTCTCAGAGACCCACTTTATTCAGTTCTGTACATATGGGGACATCGGCCCAAGCCCCACCGACCTTGGCATGTATTACTCTGTGGAGAATAAAGCACCCTATGTACACAGCCAGAACCCACGCTGCCTGTGCCCCTGGAACCTGGGTCCAGCCCTCCTCAGCCCCTTGCCCCTCCAAGGTGCCTAAAAGGGACAAGTGAGAGCCTGCCCAGCATCAGCACAAACAAGGAAATAAATAGGTGTCTGGGGCGCCTTGGGGCACTGCTCCCCACTTCTTTCTTTGTGGCTTTGGGAAGCAGCCGCACAGGAAAGCAGTCAGTCCCAGGGTGGTCCCTTCCGTGTTCGTGATCCCCGGGCTGCTGCTCACCGAAAGGGCGCAGGGTGGGGTGTTTGTTCATCCCCCCATCTTGGTCCATCTGGGCCGTAAATTCATCATTTCTCCTTCTGACCTCCCTTGTCTTGGTCAGGCAGGGGGTAAGAGGAAATAATACCACCTCATCAGCCTGCACACTGCTGGGGCTGGGGCTCATTTGTGCTGCTGGGAGTTGGCTCCCCTCCAGCTACTCCAGGGGCCAACAGAGCTGGACGTAACTTTGGTGAGAATCATCTCCTGCGGCTCCCTATAAGCCTCTGCAGGGGAGAGAGAGGAAGAGATACCTGGAGTTCAAATGAGGATGGAGGGACGGGGAGAGGAGCGTACGTGTTCCTGTATATGTCTCAGAGCAGCCTCAGGTAGCTGTGGGGTTAGGAGCAGGAGGGGGACAGGCATCCCCAGGTTGTCTGAGCATCAGTGCTCACCCTGTCTGCGCTAGCCACAGGGAGGCGTGAACACTCTGGGGAGAGGCGGGAACACTCTGGATGTCCCTGCTTCAAGCGCCTGCTTCCTTCTCTAGCTAGAGAGGCACTGCCTTGCCCAAGTCAGCTGGTAGGGAGCGAGGGTGGAGGGCCGGGGCAGCGTCCCAGGGCCGAGTGGGCTGTGGCCCCGTGGTGGGAGGTGAGGGGTCAGAGAGCCTCCTGGCTGGCAGTTAGGAACTCTTCCGCCCGCTTGTGCGCCTCCAGCGCCTTGATGGTGTACACGTCCTGCGGCAGCTCCGACTTCCTCCGCAACAGCACCTTCTCCTTCTTGATGTCCTTCAGCATCTGTGTATGACAGGCACAGGCGAGCAGCGGTGACCACTTCTGCGTGACCTGTTTCCTCCCCTTAGTTCTTTTTTTCTCAAGATTTATTTATTCAAAAGGCATAGTGCCAGAGAGAGAGAGCTCTTCCATCCACTGGTTCACTCTGCAAATGGCTGCAGGGGCTGGGGCTGGGCCGGGCTGAGGCCGGGTACCCAGAACTCCACCCGGTCTCATGTGCAGTGGCTTAACCCTGTGCGCCACAACGCCAGCCCCTCCTCTCCCTTATCCGTGGCCTCTGCTGCTCTGTCTCTGCCCTCCCCGTCTGTCTGTAATTTCTGCTCCAACTGCCCAGCCCCACCCCAGCGCCTTCCACCTGCACGGCCTCGGTCTCCACTGTCCTCTTCAGAAGCTGGATGTCCTCTGCCGTGGGGGTCTCCGTCTCCATCGAGTACACGGGGGGCAGTGGTGGAGGAGCTCGGAACATGGGGTACTGAGGGGGAGAGCAGGTGTGGACGAGCAGTGAGTGCCGCTCCAGTGGCCTGTGACCTGTCTGCTTATTCCTCCTCCTCCACGTGGGGCTCCCGGCTCTACACTGGCAGAAAACCTCACCTGAGGATTAAGCCGGGCCAGCTCCTCAATCTTCTGCCACATCTCTTCTCTTTCCTTCATTCGGAACCGGCCCCTGAGGTAGCAAACAGAGGATTAGAGTTGGACTTAGAAGCAGAGAGGTGATGGCAGAAGGTGAAAAAGGGAGAGAGGCACTCACTTCTGCTTCTCCGCCTTGTATTGTTGTGTGCAGTCATCAAACAGCTTCTGATTCATTTCCATGAACAGCTTCAGGGCATTATAGATCAGTCCATGGATTGTCCTGCCACCAGGAACAAAGGTGAGATACAGGAGACAGCGCCTGCCCTTAGCACCCCACTCCAATTTGCTGTCTCGCACTGTCTCATTTGTTACTCCCATTTATTTCTCAAACCTCTGTACAGTTTAAGCAAATAGCTCTAACGCATGTGACCTGAGACACCCACCCACCTGTCCATCCTTCCCCTCCTCCATGCTTTAAAGCTTGCCTACCATTTCCCACTGTAACCCACACTGATGGCCTTTCAGCAGCAGAATGAACTGCATCTGTACCACGTACTGCTTGCTCTGGGATTCTGTACACATAACGCTCTAAGGGGATCGTGTTGGCTTCTCATAGAAAGTGGAGTTACCCAAAGCTGTGATGTGACCTACACAACAGTTGGCCACAGGGAGTGGTGTCAGAGAGGCCCTGCTTTGCTGTTTGGTGTCCTGGGGATAGCTGATTTCAGGTCCTGTCAGTACACAGTGGACGTCAGCCCCACTTGCTGAGTGACCAGCTGAGGCCCCTGGCACTCTAGTTCTTCACACCCTCAAAGGTTCCAAAATCAGATCCTGCCACCTACCCCATCCCGCCTGTGTCTTACTTGTTCCAATGGCTCTTGGAATTCCTATAGAGTGCAGGGAACATGATGGGGAGAACACGGGCAGCATTGTCACTTATCAGGCTCATGATGTACTCGTTGTTCCAGTAATAGAGAGCGCGCTCTGCCACCTGGTGGGGAGAGGCGGGACTTGGTGGGGGTGCTGCTTGCCTGCTCCCGCCCTTCTCAGCTTCTGGGAGGCAGGGGCTGGGACAGGCTGGGTCGGAGGCTCACCTGGAAATGGGGGCTGGAGACACACTTGGCAAGCTGGCGGAAGAGGGGCTCCATCACTTTGCTGAACTCCGAAGGCTCAATGACGTCCAGAATCTCCTCTAGCTCATTCAGGAACATCACCTCCTTGGGGCTGTGAGTCTTGGGCCAAAACTTGAGAAGTCCCACAATCACCTGTGAGAAGAGGAGGCGGACCATTCTCAATACCTGTGTGGTTCTCTGGCAAGCCTTCCTGCCCTCCCTCCTACACCCCTACCCTGGTGGGCACAGCAAGGGGGACTTCAGCTGACTGCTCATGTTTCTCTGGCTTAGGTCTGTTCCCTGGGTGTATATAGGCCTCCCTTCTCCTTTGGACAGGACATCATGACATCTGTCAGGCCGCAGGCCTCCTGAGCACCCGCTTATGGCACTTGACCAAGAGGAACAGAATAGTAAGTGAAGCTGGTGGCAGCAGGTGGACCCCGGAGCTGGAAAGGGAATTACCGGCTCAGTCAGACTACTCTCCTTCTCCAGGAATTGTACCACACAGTATGCCAGCTGCAAAAGAGGTAGAAAGGTGGTGAGGTGCAGGGCTCAGAGGGGTCGATGACAGACTCAAGATCCCAGCATACAAAGGGAGGTGTGAAGGAGTTAGCCCACCTGCTCGCTATGCCACCCCCATCCCACGGGAATTCCTCCAGAGGCAGGTAGCTCACCTGAGGGTGGTAGACACTCAGTGACTTGACCTTGTGAAGGGGAAGCAGGACACGGATGAGAAACATCTTGTGTTCTTCCTTAAGGGGCAGGGCAAAGCCATTGATGATGCTAGGAGTTGCACGAGGTTTGTTAGGGCCAAAAGGCCAGATCCAAGCTCACGGCACCATGAGTCTCCCACCCTTTCTAGGAACGTGCCCCACCGCCTCTCACCTGCCCAGGATCTCCAGGAGCTCGGCAATCCCATTGTGATGCTCCGTCTCATAGATGAACCTGAGAGAAAGCGCGCTCTTGACAACCGCTGAGGTCTCCCCATCAGCCGGCAGAGTCTCCCCTACCTCCCTGCTCCCGCCCCACCTCAGCAGGGGCTGGCTCCGCTCCTGAGTGCGCTCCTGGTCTCACCTGTAGAAGATGTGGTTGATCTGCCTACGAATATAAGCCCGGAGACCCAAAAACTTGCCATAGATGCGATGCAGAATGGTCTTGAGGAAGTCTCGCTCTCGGGGGTCCTCACTGTCAAAGAGGTCTAGGAGCTGAGAGGAGGAGGAGGAGGAGGAAGCGCCACTAATGAGGCGGCAGCTGGGGAGGCTGGCGCCGTGGGGACAGGGTTCTTGGGGAGAGGGCAGGGGGCAAGTGCCCGGATGGCAGGACTGTTAACTGCACTGAGAGTCCTGCGGTGCTTTTTTGTTCTGAAGGGCAGGGCGAGTTTTCCACCCCACCCCACCCCGCCACCCCCACAGACGCCCTGTAGCAGACACAGCTGAAACCCAACGTGCTCTGCGTTGGGCAAAGAGCAGCTGTGACCCAGGGGCGGGCTCTAGCAGGGGCTCGAGTTCATGGGACGGAAGGAGAGGGACAGGACGGGCGCTCAGGAACTCACAGCGAGGACAAACTTCTGGTCAATGTACTTCTTGGCTATGTTTGGCTGGAAATCAGGAGACTCGAGGAAGCGCAAGAAGAACTCGTACACGAGCTGTGGACATGGAGCAGCGGCCGCACTGAGCAGGCATTCCTCAAGCAATGGGAGTGGCCCGCGTGCTGCAGGCCTCAGGGTGCCCCTGCTCCCCATGGCCAGGGCCGGCCTGGCCCCTTGCCCCGGTACCTGGAGGTGCGGCCAGGCAGCTTCCAGGGTGGGTTCATCTTCCTCTGGGTCGAACTCAGCCCCTGTGGGATTTGATGAAGGTGGCAGCGTCCGGAAGAGGTTCACTGAAAACTGAGGGGTGGGGCCCGGGTTAGAGCTCAGCGGGGCTGCTCGGGGCAGCCACCCGCCCCTGGGCCCTTTCCCCGTACCCACCATGGTGACAGCCTCGGGGTAAATGGCCTCGGTGACCACGTCGCGGCTGTGAGTGATGTACTCCACCATCTCGTTGAGACCTGCCCGTTTCACTTCCTTGAATTTGAGGTCACTGAGTGGGTCTGACACGAAGTCGAAGAGCACGCAGCACTGGCGGAGCTTCTGGATAAACAGCTCCTCCCGCTCCTGGGTTGGCGAATCTGGGGGACCCCCCCCAGTCAGAGTCTCCTCTCCAGCACTTCTCTGCCACACCCTCCTTGCCTTCCAGGGCCTCCCCTGACCCCACCCCCTGCCCCACATTCTCCAGAACGCCCTCCTCTCCCCAAACACCGCAACACCTCCATCCCCATCCGGCCGATGCCCAGCTGCCAGCGCCCTGCCCATCCACAAGTACCTTTCAGGGCAGGAAGCTTCTGCAGCTCCCGGTTCTTGCTGAGGTTGAAGCGGGAGGAGCTTTGCCGTCGCTCCTTCTTCACAATCTGGGGCCCCCCTGAGTACTTGATCTTGCTGAGCTGCGTGGGGGGTGGTGTGCTGTTGCTGGGACGCTTGTTGGATGACGGTGGCTGAGACTGGGGTTGGGGCTGCGGCTGGGGCTGGGGCTGCGGCTGCGCCTGGTCACACAAGTAATCCGTTTGAGTCCTCTCCCCAGGAGACACCTCCCACTGGGGGGCCTGGGCCTCCCGTCGACCCCCAGTCTGATGTAGGCCTGTACGGGCCTGGGCAGCAGGCAGCTGTCTCCAGTCATGACGGAGCTAAGGCCAACGTCTCAGACATGACTGGGCTGTGGCCCTGGACGCTGGCAGTCCAGAAATCGTGTCTGCCAAGCTGGTGCCGCTGCCTGTGCGTGGGGAGTCTTCAGAATGTTCGTGCAGCTCAGGAGCAGGCAAAGCTCACTGAGGAACCAGCAGTGGTAGAAGTCAGACAAGTGGCCATCTTTCCAGGACAGGCTGGCGGTGGAGGAGGGGGTGCAGGCACTGATGGAGAAGAGACTCAGAGGAATGGGAGTTTTTGCGTCCTGACTGTTCTGGGAAGCTGCAGGGTGCGTGGTGTACCCGGAACTGACACTTCATGAAGCACTGCACCTAACATTCCTGAGTGTGTGACATCCTTCAATTACATCGTAAAAGAAAGAAATTCATTCCTGTGTCTCAACAGTGTACTACAAATTTAGCTGAATAAAAATCCTTTTATTTCTTTTCTTTTCCATTAAATTTTTTTATTTTCTTTTCCATTAAAAAAATATATATTATTTGAAAGAGAGAGAAAGAGGTCTTCCATCTGCTGGTTCACTCTCCAAATGGCCACAATGGGCAGGGCTGGGCCAGGCTGAAGCCAAGGGTCTGGAACTCCATCTGAGTCTCCCATGTGGATGGTAGGGGCCCAAGCACTTGGGCCATCATCTTCCACTGTTTTCCCAGGTGCGCCAGCAGAGAGCTGGATCTGAACTGAAACAGCTGGGACTCCAACCAGTGCTCATTTGGGATGCAGGCATCCGAGGACTGAAACAGTGGATGAGAGCTCTCTGTCCCCATCTTTCCACCTCTCAAAATTATATATATACACACACCTATTTATTTATTTATTATGAGTACTTTGTAATTTATGTAATCACAAATGGTTCAGTTTTTT
This sequence comes from Oryctolagus cuniculus, assembly GCF_051225735.1. Lineage (NCBI taxonomy): Eukaryota > Metazoa > Chordata > Mammalia > Lagomorpha > Leporidae > Oryctolagus > Oryctolagus cuniculus. Next base: position 126,902,001 of record NC_142871.1, read on the forward strand.
TTTGTTTTTTTTGTTTGTTTGTTTGTTTTTTTTTGTTTTTGACAGGCAGAGTGGACAGTGAGAGAGAGAGACAGAGAGAAAGGTCTTCCTTTGCCGTTGGTTCACCCTCCAATGGCCGCTGCGGCCGGCGCACCGCGCTGATCCGATGGCAGGAGCCAGGTACTTCTCCTGGTCTCCCATGGGGTGCAGGGCCCAAGCACTTGGGCCATCCTCCACTGCACTCCCTGGCCACAGCAGAGAGCTGGCCTGGAAGAGGGGCAACCAGGACAGAATCCGGCACCCCGACTGGGACTAGAACCCGGTGTGCCGGCGCCGCAAGGCGGAGGATTAGCCTAGTGACCCACGGTGCCGGCCAATGGTTCAGCTTTGAAAGATACTGATCTTGTCATAGTAATTTACCCCAAATTAGAGATAAGTATTTGGTAAGATGGGAAAATACCTGTATGGAGGCATAAGAATGCAGAGACTAGGGCCAGCGCTGTGGCATAGTGGGTAAAGCAGCTGCCTGCAGTGCCGGCATCCCATATGGGTGCCAGTTCAAATTCCAGCTGCTCCAGGACTTCAATCCAGCTCTCCGCTATGGCCTGGGAAAGCAGTAGCAGTAGAAAATGGCCCAAGTCTTTGGGCCCTTGTACCCATGTGGGGGACCTAAAAGAAGCTCCAGGATTCTGGCTTCGGATCAGCGCAGCTCCAGCTATTGTGGCCATTTGGGGAGTAAACTAGCGGATGGAAGCCCCCCCCCCCCGCCTCTGTAACTCTACCTTTCAAATAAATAAATCTTTAAAAAAAAATAAAAAGAATGCAGAGACTGTAATTTTCCACAGCAGAAAGTCAAAAGATAGTATCTAAACCTTAAACAAGTTTATTTTTAAGAAAACAAAACAAAACAAAAAAGTTGTGAAAGAACCTGGATAAGAGAGGAAAGAGCTAGGAGTTGAAGGTGGGAAGAGAGCAGCCTGGGGCAGGGGCTGCACTTATCGTAAGCCCAGTACCATCTGACTTTTTGAACAACACACATTATTAGCACACTGGAAAAAAAAATTTAAAACAAAAACCACATGTTGACGGAAAATTGCTTCCTATGCTAAGTTAAATAAGGACAATACAAAACCATATGCAAAAGAGGCTCACCCACAGTAAGACACATGCACAGACCAAAAGCCAGGTTCAGAAAGGGAGGGACGAGAGCAAGTCCACCTTGTGTTCGTGAGAGCTCCTGCAGCAGAATTACAGATGATGTTTTTCCCCTATATATCTAAATTTGCTACCAGCTGGCACTGCTTCTATAATGGGAGAAATACAGTCAACTTTCTTAAAAAATTTAACTTTGTTTGGATGGCAGAGTAACAGAGAGAGGGGAAGATACAGATCATCTATCCATTAGTTTACTCCCCAAATGCCTATAATACACTGGGCTGGGGCCAGGCTGAAAAACAGGAGGCAGGAACTCCATCCCGGCCTCCACGCGGGCGGCAGGGGCCCAAGGACTTGAGCTGCCTTCCCAGGTGCACCAGCAGGGAACTGTAGCAGGAGCAGCCGCTGGCCCTCTGCACGAGGCGCCCCACGACGGAACGCAGGTGTCTCGAGCAGCAGTTTAACCTGCTCTAGCACAATGTCCACCCGAATACAGCTGATTTTGAAACGCTATTTCTGGATGTCAGAGCTCCCTGTCGGGAGAGGAGAGACACACAGCCACAGGACAACTCTTGCTCAAACCAGGGACCAGGGCAGGGGGCCATATCCAGGTGGGAACCCCAACACAGTAGGAAATGCTGACCTCCTGGCTTCATCCCTGCCTTCCCCCTCTTCTCCAGCCCCCACCAGAAGAATGGGAGATTTGAAAAACTCTGGGTGGGGGAAGGGAGGAAGACAGAAATGTTATGCTTTGCATACCCCGAACTTTTTTTTTTTTTTTTTTTTTTTTTTTTTTTTTTTTTTGACAGGCAGAGTGGACAGTGAGAGAGAGAGACAGAGAGAGAAAGGTCTTCCTTTGCCGTTGGTTCACCCTCCAATGGCCGCCGCTGCAGCCGGCGCACCGCGCTGATCCTGGCAGGAGCCAGGAGCCAGGTGCTTTTCCTGGTCTCCCATGGGGTGCAGGGCCCAAGCACCTGGGCCATCCTCCACTGCACTCCCTGGCCATAGCAGAGAGCTGGCCTGGAAGAGGGGCAACCGGGACAGAATCCGGCGCCCCGACCGGGACTAGAACCCGGTGTGCCGGCGCCGCAAGGTGGAGGATTAGCCTATTGAGCCACGGCGCCGGCTTTTTTTTTTTTTTTTTTGACAGGCAGAGTGGACAGTGAGAGAGAGAGACAGAGAGAAAGGTCTTCCTTTGCCATTGGTTCACCCTCCAATGGCCGGCGCACCGCGCTGATCCGATGGCAGGAGCCAGGAGCCAGGAGCCAGGTGCTTTTCCTGGTCTCCCATGGGGTGCAGGGCCCAAGCACTTGGGCCATCCTCCACTGCACTCCCTGGCCGCAGCAGAGAGCTGGCCTGGAAGAGGGGCAACCGGGACAGAATCCGGCACCCCAACCGGGACTAGAACCTGGTGTGCCGGCGCCGCTAGGCGGAGGATTAGCCTAGTGAGCCGCGGCGCCGGTCTGCATACCCTGAACTTTTAATGGAAACAGTCCTGTGGAGCTTGTACCTATCTGGGGCTCAGAGAACGACAGGGGAACACAGGGTCCAGCCCAGGCAGGCCTGTGGGTCCAGTTGGCTCTTTCACCATGGCCTTTGGCCTTCTTGCTCTCCCTTCTGCCGGAAACCACTGCCCCAAACACGAACACAAGGAGGGGCAAGAGCAGCTGTCACACGCCTCTCACGTAGGGACCCGCACTCATCCAGGGGGACTTTAGATAGAGTCTGGGGTCTCCTGTCCTACACCAGGCAGGTGAGTCACACCGGGGAGAGAAAGGCAGAAGGTGGTGGTGGGGAACCTGGGGCCAGCGCCGTGGTGTAGGTAAAGCCTCTGCCTGCGGAGCCGCTATCCCACATGGACAGTGGTTTAAGTCCTGCTGCTCTACTTCAATCCAGCTCCTGGCTAATGCACCTGGGAAAGCAGTAGAAGATGGCCCCAGTTCTTGGGCCCCTGTACCCACGTGGGAGACCCGAAGAGGCTCCTGGCTCCTGGCTTCAGATCGGCCCAGCTCTGGCCGTTGCAGCCATGTGGGGAGGGAACCAGAGGATGGCAGTCCTTTCTGTCTCTTTCCCTCTCTCTCTAACTCTACCTCTCTAATAAATAAATAAAATCTTTTTTTTTTTTTTAAGATTAATTATTTGAAAGTCAGAGTTACACAGAGAGAAGAGAGGCAGAGAGAGACTGAGAGAGGTCCTCCATCCTCTGGTTCACTCCCCAATTGGCTGCAATGGCTGGAGCTGCGCCAATCCGAAGCCAGGAGCCAGGAGCTTCTTCCGGGTCTCCCACACAGGTGCAGGGGCCCAAGCACTTGGGCCATCTTCTACTGCTTTCCCAGGCCACGGCAGAAAGCTGGATTGGAAGTGGAGCAGCCGAGTCTCAAACCAGCGCCCATATGGGATGCCAGCACTGCAGGCGGCAACTTTACCCGCTACACCCACAGCGCTGGCCCCAAACAAAATCTTAAAAAAAAAAAAAAAAAAAAAAAAAAAAAGAAACAACAAACAACAACAACAATAAAAACCTCTTATCTGTGGATCTTGGTGCTCAAGAACACACTCAAGACTGCTTGGGCTCAAATTCTGGCCTGGCCACTTGGTAACTGAGCAACCTACAGAGAGTTACACAGCCTCTGTCTCCACTGCCTCATCTGTAAAATGGGCTGACAATAGTACCTACGTTACAGAAATGTAGTAAGGGTAGAAATAACAAATATATATATATATATATATATATATATAACACAAAAGAAGTATTTTAGGGGCCAGCGTTGTGGCACAATGGGTTAAGCTGCTGTTTGCAAAGCTGGCAATCCCATTTCAGAACGCAGAGAAGGAGCAGAAGATGGCCCAAGTCCTTGGGCCCCTGCCACCAGTATGTGAGACCTGGATGGAGTTTCAGGCTCCTGGCTTCGGCCTCACCCAGCCAGGCCATCATTTGGGAAATCAAACAGCAGATGGAAGATCTCTCTCTCTGCCATTCTGCCTTTCAAATAAATAAAATAAGTCTTTAAAAAAAGATTTTATAAGAGATATCTTCTATTATTATTATTTCCACACCCAGGTTTCAGGAATACAGCCTGGAAATTCCTTCCTATGCTAGCACACCTCAAGTGTTCTCTTTCTCTTTAAATTTTTTTTAAAGATTTATTTATTTTGGAAAGTCAGTGTTACAGAGAGAGAGAGAGAGAGGAGAATGGGCGCAGGGGAGAGAGAAAGAGAAAGAGACCGACCTATCTTCCATCTGCTGGTTTACTTGCCAAAAGGCTACAATGGCCAGCACTGGGCCAAGCCAAAGCCAGGAGCTTCTTCAGGGTCTCCCATGTGGATGGCAGAGACCCAAACATTTGGACCATCTTCCACTGCTTTTCCCAGGTACATTAGCAAGGAGCTAAAGTGGAGCAACCAGGACACGAACTGGCACCCATATGGGATGCCGGAGTTACAGGCAACAGCTTTACCCACCACACAATACCAGCACCTTCTTCTTTATCTTTTAAAAATAATTTTACTGGGGCCAGCACTGTGGCAGAGCAGGTAAAGCTGCTGCCTGTGGTGCCAGCATCCCATATGGGCGCTGGTTCGAGACCCGGCTGCTCCACTTCCAGTCTAGCTCTGCTATGGCCTGGGAAAGCAGCAGAAGATGGCCCAAGTCCCTGGGCCCCTACACCCACATGAGATGACCCAGAGAAGCTCCTGGCCCCTCGCTTCAGATCGGCCCAGCTCTGGTCATTGTGGCCAATTGGGGAGTGAACCAGTGGATGGAAGATCTCTCTCTCTCTGCCTCTCCTTCTCTCTCTGTGTAACTCTGCCTTTGAAATAGATAAATAAATCTTAAAAAAATTTTTTTTATCTATCTACCTACCTCCCTACCTGAATCACAGAAAGGCAGAGAGAGAGATGTTATACCTGTTGATTCACTCTCTAAATGCCTGAAACAGCTACGGCTAGGTCAGATCAAATCCAAGAACCCAGAACTCAATCTGGATCTCCCACGTGGGTGGCACGGACCATCACCTGCTGCCTCCCAAGATGTGCATTAACAGGAAGCTGGAATCAGAATCAGAAGCAAAGCCAGGATTCCCACCCAGGCACTCCAATATGGGATGTGGGTATCCTAAGCAGCATCTTAACCACTGTGTCACACATGCTCCTAATTTATTATTATTATTTACTCATTGAGAGAGCACTCGTATCTATTGGTTCACACACACACCCCCGCTGCCCCAAATTGCCCACAATGATTGGGACTAGGCTAGGCCAGAGCCAGGAACTAGGGAAAAGTCTCCCATGTGACTGGCAGGAATCCAATCACTAGAGCCATCCCCGCTGCCTCCCAAAGTCTGCACTAGCAGGAAGCTGGAGTCAGGATCCAGAGTCAGGTATTGCAATCCCAAGTATTCTTATACGGGACAGAGGTGTCTCCACCACTTGGCTACACACCTGGCCCCCCAAATGCTCCTTTGCTCATTATCCTCCTAGTTTGCAAATAGCGGACCCAGAAGATTTCTGCATCTTTAAAGATCCAGCTTAAGTCCCACCTTCTTCCAAAAGCCTTCTCAGATCTTCCCAGCACTGCCACTGCTTATCTCTTCAGTGGCTCAGTGATCATTCACCCCCAGTGACATCTCTTCCCCAGGCTGTTCATGGGTTATTCCAGATGGCCAGTTTTTGGAAAGCCAGGTCCCTGGTTGGCAGCCCTCGGGGCGTTCCCAGCGCTGGTACCTAACAGGCATCCGGTGGCTATTCGGTCAAACAGCAGCCAAGGCTCTCAGTTCCCCCACGGGCCCTTCCCTCCCACCCCTTTCTGAGGAATCCTCCGATCAGAGCACCGGATGGCAACAGGAGGGCAAGGCTGTACTGCTGCCTGGATGAGGTTTCAACGCCAGTGTCATGAACACCACCCCAAGGATGAACACATCTCTCTCCATCCTCCCGGGTAAGATGGAGACACCCTGCCTTCCCATGAACTGTGCTGGGGAACCTGTAGAGAAAGGAGCATTCTTCCCGGAACAGGAAACACAAGGCCTCAATTTTCTCTGCTAACAAGGAAGGGATTGAACTTAGCTCAGTGGTTTCCCAACCATTGTCTAAGTAAGGTTTTGGGAGAACAGACAGTTGCATGGCTGAAAACATACAGTTTAAAAAAAAAAAAGAGCTCAGGGCCAGTGATGGGACATAACAGATGAAGTGCTGCCTGCAGTGCTGGCATCCCATATGGGCGCTGGTTCAAGTCCCAGCTGCTCCACTTCTGACCCAGCTCCCTGCTGATGCACCTGGGAAAGCAGCAGAGGATGGCTTAAGTGCTTGGGCCTCTGCGCCCATGTGGGAGACGTGTAAGATGCCCCTGGCTCCTGGCTTCAGATCAGCCCAGCACCAAATGTTGCGGCCATTTGGGGAGTGAACCAGTAGATGGAAGACCTCTTTCTCTCTCTCTCTGTAACTCTACCTTTCAAAATGAACAAATAAATAATTCTTAAAAAAAAAAAAGTTCATGGGCAGGCGCTGTGGCATGGTGGGTAAAGCTGCCACCTTCAGTGCCAGCATCCCATATGGGCGCCGGTTTGAGATCTGGCTGCTCCACTTCTGATCTAGCTCTCTACTATGGCCGAGGAAAGCAGCAGAAGACGGCCTAAGTGCTTGGGCCCCTGCCTTCCTAGATCTGGGCCTCCAACAATTGTGAGGCACTCAGAGTCTATGTACTATGCTTATCCACAGGAGACTTCAATAATCCTGCCTACTCTGAACTAACCTAATCCTAATCCAGCCCAACCTAATTCTAACAGTTACCAATTCAACCCAAATACTTAAACATAGAGAAATTTAAGCACTACAGAAAATGTAAGAAAGATGAAACAAACTTAAGAGGAAAAGAAAGCAAAGATTAATGTCATGCCTTTTGCACAATGGATTAAGTGGCCTAATAAATGAAGTTTAAGACCCCCAAAATCACAGAGGCATTCTCTCCCATGGCGACACCTAGAGTTCTATCTAGCTGTGCTGAATTCTTTCCTTCCTTCATTTACTCACGAAACACCAGGCTAAGCATTAAAGACTGAAATGTGACAAAGAGTGAGTGTTTGGCCTAGAGGTTAAGATGCTGGTTAGGGGGTCCAGTGCTGTGGCATAGTGGGTAAAACCGCCACCTGCAGTGCCGGCATCCCATGTGGGCACCAGCTCGACTCCAGCTGCTCCACTTCCGATCCAGCTCTCTGCTATGGCCTCGGGAAGCAGGAGAATTTGGCCCAAGTCCTTGGGCCCCTGCACCCGAGTGGGAGACCAAGAGGAAGCTCCTGGCTCCTGGTTTGGGATTGGCCCAGTTCTGGCCATTGTGGCCATCTGGGGAATAAACCAGCGGATAGAAGATTGATCTCTCTCTCTGCCTCTGCCTCTCCATAACTCTCCCTTTCAAATAAATAAATCAATATATATATATATATATATATATTTTTTTTTTCTTTTAAGATGCTGGTTAGGATGCCCACGTTCCATACTAGAGCATCTGGGTTCAAAACCCAGCTCCAGCTCCTGACAACAACATCCTGCCAGTGCACACCTGGGAAACAGCCAGCAATGGCTCAAGTGCTTGGGTCCCTGCCACCCATGTAGAGAGACCTGAGTTGAATTCCAGGCTCCTGACTTCAGCCTGGCCCAGCCCCGGCTGCTGTGGGCATATGAGGAGTGAACCAGTGGATGGGAGATCCCCGTCTGTCTCTATGCCTCTCAAGTAAGTGAATAAAATGTGACTAAGACATTACCTTCAAAGCACTCACGTCTGGTAGGCAGGATAGACACAAACACAGCTCATAGTGAGGGAAACACAGGAAGAGAGGCAGAGCCACAAAGGATAATGGAAACACAGAGGACAGAGCCACCAACTCTGCCTGGAAGAATCAGGTTAGTAGCCAAAAAAATACAAATAAAAAAGTAAAGAGAGGAGAGAAATAAAGCAGCCCAGGCCAATAAACCACACACATGAGTCATAAAAGGGCTTGCTGAATCGAGGACGGCAAGCTCAGTGGGACAAGCAGCCAGGGAGGTGCCAGGAAGGTGCCAGGAAAGGCGGGGCCGGCTCAGAAGGGCGGCCGCTGCCACACCAATGAGTTTACATGCTAACTGGTAAGCAATGTGAGGCCAAGAGAGGTGAGTTCTGTTATTTTTAATGTTTCTGTACTTGAAAGGCAGATAGAGATCTTCCATCTGCTGGTTCACTCCTCAAATGCCTGCCAACAGCTGGGGCTGGGCCAGGCTGAAGCCAGAAGCCAGGGATTCAAGCTGGGCCTCCCACATGGATGGCAGGGCCCCTAGCACTTGAGCCATCACCTGCTGCTTCCCAGGGAGCAAAATCAGCAGGAAATTAGAATCCAAAGCGGAGCTGGGAATTGAACCTAGGCACTCCAAGACAAGAAGTGCATGTCCCAAGCAATGCCTTAACCACTGCACCAAATGTCCACCCGGCCAGAGAGACTGAAAAGGCCAGCCGGTGCCTCGGCTCACTAGGCTAATCTTCCACCTAGCAGCGCCAGCACACAGGGTTCTAGTCCCGGTCAGGGCACCGGATTCTGTCCCGGTTGACCTCTTCCAGGCCAGCTCTCTGCTGTGGCCAGGGAATGCAGTGGAGGATGGCCCAAGTGCTTGGGCCCTGCACCCCATGGGAGACCAGGATAAGTACCTGGCTCCTGCCTTCGGATCAGTGCGATGTGCCAGCTGCAGCACGCCGGCCGTGGCAGCCATTGGAGGGTGAACCAACGGCAAAAGGAAGACCTTTCTTTTTTTTTTTTTTTTTTTTTTTTTTTTTGACAGGCAGAGTGGACAGTGAGAGAGAGAGACAGAGAGAGAAAGGTCTTCCTTTGCCACTGGTTCACCCTCCAATGGCCGCCGCTGCAGCCAGCGCACCGCGCTGATCCTGGCAGGAGCCAGGAGCCAGGTGCTTTTCCTGGTCTCCCATGGGGTGCAGGGCCCAAGCACCTGGGCCATCCTCCACTGCACTCCCTGGCCATAGCAGAGAGCTGGCCTGGAAGAGGGGCAACCGGGACAGAATCCGGCGCCCCAACCGGGACTAGAACCCGGTGTGCCGGCGCCGCAAGGTGGAGGATTAGCCTATTGAGCCACGGCGCCGGCTAAAAGGAAGACCTTTCTCTCTCTCTCTCTCACTGTCCACTCTGCCTGTCAAAAAATAAAAAATAAATTAAAAAAAAAGACTGAAAAGGCCAAAAAGGTTTTTGGGGTAATAACTCTGGCCTTAGGGAGGCCTGGCTAAAGTGGGGAAGACTGGGCTAATTCCTCCCACATGTCTTTGCTCTCCAAACTCAGGACAGGGTGCAACACATCAAAGAGTCCATGGCACTGAATTGTTTCCTCCTCAGACACACCGGGAAAGACCTCTTTATCTGGGGCCAGTGCTGTGGTCAAGCCTCTACCCATGGTGCCGGCATCCCATATAGGCACCAGTTTGAGTCCTGGTTGCTCCACTTCCAATGTGGCTCCCTGCTAATGGCCTGGGAAAGCAGTGGAAGATGGCCCAAGTACTTGGTCTTCTGCACCCACGTAGGAGACCCAGAAAAAGCTCTTGGCTTCAGTCCTAGCTGTTGCAGCCATTTGGGGAGTGAACCAGTGGGTAGAAGATCTCTCCTTCTATCTCTCCCTCTCTCTGTAATTCTGCCTCTCAAATAAATATATATACACACATACATATACATATATATGTGTGTGTGTGTGTATATATATATATATATATATACATACATACATATAGGGGCCGGTGCTATGGCGAAATGAGTTAAAGCCCCAGCCTGCAGCACCAGCATCCCATATGGGAGCTGGTTCGAGTCCCAGCTGCTCAACTTCCAATCCAGCTCTCTGCTGTGACCTGGGAAAGCAGTAGAAGATGGCCCAAGACCTTGGGCCCCTGCATCCACGTAGGAGACTCGGAAGCGGCTCCTGGCTTTGGATGGGTCCAGCTCCAGTCATTGCAGCCATCTGGGAAGTGAACCAGTGGATGGAAGACCTCTCTCTCTGTCTCTACCTCTCTCTGTAACTCTGTCTTTCAAATAAATAAAATAAATCTTTTTTAAAAAAATATCTTAAAACCCCTTCACCTGCACAGGCAGGTCACAGTGAGTCTCACCTGAACTCCCAAAGCTCCTTTCCATTCTAGGACTCGTCTAGAGTCTGAGAGCCAGCGTTATCACTTCACCAAGACCACAGGAGAACCAGCTCCTGAGTCACACACACCTGGGTTGAATTCCACTCTGTCCCTTCCTGGCTGAGGAAAAGCTATCTAACATCTCTGAGAAATGGAGATGACAATAATAGAACAGCCCAGGGGAGCGCTGTGAAGGTTACATGAGACATGCCAAGCAAAGTCCTTCGCACGGTGCCTGGGACGCAGCGTACAGGGTTGCACGGGGTCCCCCCAAAACTCACGGCCACCTACAATCTGTGAGCATGACCTTATTTGGAAACAGGGCTTTTGCAGACGCAACCATGTTAAAATGAGGTCATACTAGATTAGGGTGAGCCCTAAATCCACCCAGAGTGACGTCCTTATAGCAGGGGAAGTTTGGACAGAGACAGTCGCAGGGGAGGAGTTGTGTGATGACAAAGGCAGAGACTGGGGTGGTGCATCGATAAGCCAAGGAACACCAAGGGCTGTCGAGAGAGTCACCAGAACCCAGGAGAGGAACAGATCTTTCCCTAGAACCTCAGAACGACATGGTCCTGCAGACACCTGGCTTCCAGAACGGTGAGAGAATAGACTTCGGCAGTTTTAAGCCACTCAGTCCTGGCTAATTTGTTAGGGCCACCCTAGCAAACTAACACCAAGTAAGTGCTCAGTAAAATCAGTGTGAGCTGCTGTGATAGCTGTGAATAGGATCGGCTGGACACAGAGTGAACTTGGCTGACAGAGTGCAAACGTCTGGACTAGAACAAGGCCAGGGGCTGGACTCTGCCAAGCAGCTTTTGAAGACCGCCTAGCCTGCACCCTGATGTTTCCAGCATCCCCCTGCCAGCCCAGGCGTGGGTGCACTGCTAGGGAGTCACGGAGCAGAAGTCCTGCAGCCGCCTCAACCAGGGGAGCCCCGGGCAGTGCTTCAGAACAGAGCCCAGGGTGAACTCAGTACAACTCCCCCTTCCCAGAGGGCTTCAACACCCCTCCTCCCCCCACCAGATCTGTCCAGAAGGCAGTGGAGAAATCACAGCATTTGGTCTCGGAATACTTCCTTTTATTATTACTAATTTACTTATTTGAAAGGCAGAGAGGTACACAGAGAGACAGAGACAGCCACACAGACAGAGATCTCTAATCCGCTGGTTCACTCCCCAGGTGCTAACAGCCAGGACTGGGCCAGGCCAAAGCCAGGAGCCAGGAACTCAATCTGGGTCTCCCATGTGGGTAGCAGGGACCCAGCTACTGGAGCCATCACCTGCTACATCCCAGGTACACATTAGCAGGAAGCTGAGATGGATATCAGAGCCAAGACTGGAGCCTAGGCACCTGGATATGGGCTTGGGGTCCTGCCACTCATGTGGGAAACCCAGATGGAGTTCTATGCTCCTGGCTTTGGCCTGGCCCAGCCCTGGCCATTGTGGCCGTTTTGGAAGTGAACCAGCAGATGGAAGATATCTGTATCTTTCTGTAACACTGTCTTTCAAATAAATAAATAAATCCTAAAAAAAAAAAAAAGTTGGGAATTAGCCCCCTAAATATTCCTTTCTCTCCCTTTAAATTCTGCTTGTCTCATGCTGCTTTGAATGTCAGCCACCACCTTCCCAGTGGGTTTGAAGGAAGAAATGAGCCCAGTGGGTTTGTCCCCGGGGGCATTTCCTGGGAGCCAAGGGCAGCAGGAGACAGGTGTGGGGAACAGCGAGGCTGAGTGACACGCAGCTGTCCCTCCGAGTTCACAGTCTGGTGGGAGAGCCGCTGTCGGCGCCGCCGGTTACAGGCCGAGCGAGGACTGTTTAGAGCCACGTTCGCACTACACTGTCAGTGCAGAGGAAGGAGCCGCTTCGCTGCCCTGGTCCTCAGCTTCCATGACTATAAATGGAGGAGAAAATCTATCCTGCGCCTTCTGATGACTCAAGACTGGACAGAAGGGTGCTTGGGTTTCTTTTGAGAGGACAGGAACCCCAGTGGCCAGAAAAATCCAGATCTACTTGTTCATCAACCTTTCCTCCCCCAAGCCCTCCAGATCTGCCCACAAGGGGAAGGCTCTGTTGGCTGCTCTCCTCCCTCCCTCTGAACAGTTTTGAGCAGGAGGAAGCAGAGACGGCTCCGACCCCCACTTCCAGGTGGGTTGGGGCTCCCCACACAGGTACACAGGACCTTTCACCACCCAGAGCATCCCACGCAGTGCTGGCCCGAACTGTCACAGACAAACTCCGCGGACATACTCTGGGCTTCCTGCGGTTCCTCCCCTCTCGGGAGCGCTCTGCTTACTGTTTATTGCTTTATGGCCCCAGACTGCTGAGCTGTGCCGACCTCTGGTCAGGGCTCTCCAGTCATGCTCCCACTCCACTGAGACCAAGTCCAGCGGATCCAGCCCTGCCTAACTCAGAGACACCAGCCACTCCCAGAGCCACGCTTCACATCGCTTGCCCATGGACTTTCTCCCTTCTCCCTAGGGCCCCGGACCCCTGACTCCTTAACACTCAAAGTTGGTAGATGGGACCAGTGCTGTGGCGTAGCAGGTAGAGCCGCCCCCTGCAGTGCCCACATCCCATTTAGGCGCTGGTTCGAGTCCTGGCTGCTCCACTTCCGATCCAGTTCCTTGCTGTGGCCTGGGAAAGTAGTAGAAGATGGACCAAGTGCTTGGGCCCCTGTACCCACATGGGAAACCTGGAGGAGGCGCCTGGCTCCTGGCTTTGGATCGGCGCAGTTCTGATCATTGCGGCCAACTTGGGGGTGCACCAGCAGATGGAAGACTCTCTCTCTCTGCCTCTCCTTCTCTCTCTGTGTAACTCTGACTTTCAAATAAATAAATAAATCTTTAAAAAAAGTTGGTAGACACAGAAACGACTTTCACTGGCATCCCTGGGCAGCTTCCTCGGTACACACCAGCCAGAAGGAATGCTCCCAGGCTACGGAAGGCACCTTCCCCTCCGTCTCAGTCACTTTGGGCTCCCTGGGATGGGCCCACCAGACATCAAGGAGTTGCGGCTGGCACCTGCGCCAGAACGAGGGCTGTGCCTCCATCCTTACCTCCTCGGCGTTCTCGCCGCCACCATCCTTGCCCGAGCTGCTGGGCTTGGCGCTGCCTTTGGCAAGCTTAGGGGGCTCCTGAAGAGAGAAGATGGCAAAGGGTGAGCAGCTGCCGGGGGGAAAGGAGAAGCCTGGTGTGGACCGCTTAGGTCTGTATTGCAAATACCCTCAGTTCAGCGGAATCCACCCGGTTCGAAGTGACCTTGCATCTGGTCCTGGGTGGGGGGAGGGCTGAACACAAAGTAGCTCTTCAGTCCCTCCAAGCAGTTTAGAACCCGGGTAGGAAGGCCTCCCTGACACAACACTGCAAGCATCCCTGCGCCCTTTTATCTGCCACCTCACTGGGCTGGTGCGTGAGTTAGGCCTGGGAGGGCCTTTGGGCAGGAAGAACCAAAGTGAGGAGGCTCAAGGGAAAAGTGTCAGGCGCCGGGCTGTGCAGGTGGGCTTCTGGCTAAGGGGGTCTAAGAGATGCCAGAGGCTTTCACACTGGAGGGGCGGAAGTCGCCTCAGGGCCATCTGCAAAGATTGGGAGGCATTTTTTGGACGCTGCAAATAGCGTCCAACAAGAGGTTGATCCTGATGTTCAAGCGGTAGGGACCAGGATGCTAACAGGCATAGGAGTTTTCCTACCCCAGATGTGAAGAGCACCTCAGTGGGCAGCATGGGGGACAGGGACGGGGCAAAGCGCTGAATGGTTACAAAGAGTGAGCACTCGGCTGAAGCCTCCCTCCGGAGCCTGGCAGCTGGCTCCATCACCTCTTCCTATGCTTCTGGCCAAAAAAAAAAAAAAAAAAAAAAAAAAAAGAAGAAGAAGAAAAAGTAACTGTGCAGGGACAGGAAGGGGAAAATGTGAAAAAGACCTGGGGATTTCGGTCTGACCACAGGCTGTCCACGTGCGGTGGCAGCTCCCACAGCTCCCGAGACCATCCATCCACTCAACAGGGCCGCGCGGCGTGCGTGGCCCTCACAAGGCTGTCCTGGTGGATCTGGTTCAGCTGCGAATGCCAGCCTTTAGGAGGGGCTCTGACAAATCCTAGCTTTCTTAAGGCAAAACGCAATCCGGACTGGGAGTGGATTCAAACGCGAGTCTCCCAAGCGCAACAGCTGCAGCAACCGGGATAGTTAACAATGGGAGGGAGGGAGGGAGGAGTCCTGCGGGGTGGGGGAGCAAGATGGAGTTCAACAAACCAACCAAGGGCTGCCGTGTGGACCAATGACAAGACTTGTCCGTGCAGATCCAGGGGCACGAGAACAACGAGTTAAAGTTTCTGGAAGACAGGCTGAGGCTCCCAACAAGAGGCACCGAAGAAAGTGGCCACCCAGGGAAGCCATCAGGCAGAGGCCGGGTCACCTCCCCTCCGCCGTGTGGCCGGAGGGATTCCAGCCTGCAGAACGGACTGGCCTGGAGGAACCTGGAAATCACTTCCAGCTCTGAGACTCTGCACCGCCATGGCAGCCAGGCCCCTTCAGCAAGCAGTGTTAACATCAAGTGACTGTGACTATGGGGGCAAAAGGATTTCAGGGAGAAGAGAGCTCTGCGTGGGCTGGAGTCGGGGGAAGGCTTCATGGGGGTGGGGAGGAAGCTGGGTGCACAGCAGCTCCACACAGCGCACAACAGGGAAGGAGTCGCTTCTTTGGGCTGAGTACTCTCCCAACCGCCTTCTGCCAAGGCTGGCCACTCGGCCCCTCATCTGGGGCTCAGGGCGTGAGGTGGACAGAAAAAGGAGGGGGGCTGCAGACAGGACACAAGGCTGTGGGGACTGCACACCCCTCAGCCACAGGCCCTTGGGACAAAGCTGTGCCATCTTCACACAGGTCTCCTCGCTCTACTTCATCGTCAGCTGCTGTTCTCTTCTGCACCCCTCCACCCACCCTACGGCACTCAGCACAATGCCTCAGACATCGCTCTCAGGGAGTATGCCTGAGACAGATCCCACTGCCTTGCTGTGGGGGTGTGAGTGGGCAGGGGGAACCGGGCCCACCAGCCCTGCTCCCTGGCTCCTGCAGAACAGGTGAACAACACGTGCCTCAGACGCGCCCAGCAGTCCCCGTGCTGCTGCAGGATACTGAGGTTTGGGGCCAGCCCTGTGTTTTAGGCCCAACTCTTACTAGCCTGACAACCACTGGAGGGTAACTGGCCTGGGTGAGCCTCATCTATTAAGTGATGACAGTCACAATACCCACTTCCCTTAACGCAATGCCTGGTACATGAATGTTAGCCAGTATCATCACTTTTATTACAATCAAGAAGGAAACTGGGAGGGAGCAGGGGCGTAGCATTCAGAAACATAAAAGAGCTAAGTCCCAGGTAAGAACATGAGAGAAGGAGAAGGATCATGAAGCCCTCCCAAGAGACTGACTCAGCATCAGCCCACTAAGTACCTACTGTGTACAAAGGAGACACCACAACACAACGAAGCTTGGTTATTATCTCAAGGGGGAAGAAAATTAATTCCAGTTGAGGAGCGAACAGAGAAGGGCTGTAAGTGGTTTACCAAGTGTTCTGTGAATCCACAGGAGGAAGCAGAGCTCACTCCTGAAGGGGGGCTCCAAGGAGGGGCAATGCCCAGGATCGCGACCAGCAGGGATAAGAGAAAGAGAACAGGCGACAGCTGAGCAATAGAGATCCTCCACCCAACTCCCTTCGCTCTGTGGCCCCACGGGATCCAGGCAAACCTCAGGCACATCGTCAGCCCAGTCACCCCCAGAAATGGTCAGCCACTAAAGCAGGCCAAACGCTGCCAATACTCAAAAGGAGAAAGTTACAGGGCTCAAGGTTACATCTGGCTCCTTGCTCCTCAGTCCTTCCTGGACCCTTTCCCCACCACACACTTAACACCTGTGGTCCCAGCAAGTCTAAGACCTTCTCTTCTTCTTCTTCTTCTTCTCAAACTCCTAGTAGGCAAAGACTTTCGGCAGATGGACAACATCTGGTCCATCAGACTAGAAACTACAGATGGGCGGGGACCTCACCGGCTTCCCCTGAACTCCATGCCCCTTAGCCCCTAATGTGCCTGACCTATGTCTGCAGCATCTACAGCCAAAGTGCCCAAAGCATCTTGGCAAGCCCACTCCCTACAGACAGGGCCTGGGTGGGGCACACAACCCCGTCCCACTTAGCACCGCAGGAGCCTCAGCGCCCAGCACACCATCACCAACCCTCTACTCAGACTCCCAAGCAGGTGCTGAGAGGTTGTGTGGACAACCCAGAGCCAAAGCTGCCTGACCTAACAAGCCCCGGATAAAGGGTTGCATTGATAAGGCCACAGGATGGCAGCACGGCAATCCAAGCCAATCAGAGGGCAACCGAGAGCAACGCACCTCTGGGCTCATCAAGAGGGTGGCCGGAGCCAGTCCCCAGCACCAGGGGCCAGCCCCAGGGGAGGAGAAGCTGGGGGAGGCTAGAACTGGTATCCTAGCATCCTCTGTGTGAGTCTGTACCTCAAAGGAGCCACACCTCTGAGTCAGACCTCAGCAGCCGCAGGAAACAAGGAGAGGAAGAGGCAGAGATGAGGAACAGGGGAAGGTGGCATGCAGGTAGGAGGGGAAGGTGAAGGAAGCCAACGGCAAAGAACGGCCTGTGTCAGGACAGCACCACAAAGGCATGGCTGTCCAGGGCCAGCTAGCCTGCAGGATAAGGAGGAAAGCAAATCTGACAATGTGGACACATTCCTGATTTGAAGGTAGCATGGCCCAGAAAGGGCAGGAATCCAGCACTCGTGCAAAATTAAAAAAAAAAAATTAAAAAAAAAAAAGAAGATGTAAAGGTTATCCTAGGATTAGGAATAAGGGGAGGAGCCTGCTCAGATTAGGAGTGATGTTGCTGCAGGCTGAACCTAGGCACCAGTCGATGCCTGCTAGGAGGGCTTTGGGACAGAAGAGGCCTTTAGGTCAGATGCCTTGATACTGCAGCTGGGCCTCCGGCAGGCTGTGTGACCTTGGACAAGTCCCTTTCCCTGCCCGGGCCTCAGTCTCCTCATCTGTACCTTAAAGGGTTGCACTGCACGCGCCCGGGGCCCCTTCCAGCCCTGACGTTCTGAGGTTCCATCAACAGAAGCACAAGCTTCCAAGTTTGTGTGTGGAAGGAAGACTAGAGGGAGGGGCCTAGGCCAGATCTGGGTGGGGGAGAGAGCGAGCTGCACTGTTCTAGGTCAGGGGGCTTGGCGTGGAGGGAGACGGGGTTGTAGGAGCCAGTGGAGAGGCCGTCCCGGGCGCGTGAGAGCAGAGAAGGGGCTGCGCAGGGCGGGGGGAGGGGGCAGTGCAGGAGGGAGGTGCAGTCTCTGCTGAGGGGCTGTCCCACGTCGGTGGGGAAGGGGGCGGGGAGGGGGAGTCAGGGAAGGGAGAAAGCAGGGGAGTGACCGCGGAGTGGGGCAGATTTGGAGGGAGGAGGTTACCCTAGGCGGGGGTGGGAGGAGCGAGGAAGGGAGGGAGGTGCACGTCGGGGGGAATCTGACGGGGCAAGGTGGGGGAGCTGTCCCAGCTGCGGCACGGGATGGGGTTGCAGCGAGCCGCGGAGGCGGAGGGCTGGCCCCGGGAGTCCTGCGGAGGCCGGCGGGAGGGTCAGTCCTGGGCTGTCCCGGGCCTGGCTCAGGCCCCTCCCAGAGCTCCGCGCAGGCCCCAAGGCGGAGGCGCGAGAAAAAGGGCCACGCTCACCTTCTCCTTCTTCAGTTTATAGGGCATCTCGGCCCGTCCGGACCCGGCCCGGCTCCTGCGGCCCCGCTCCGGCTCCGGCTCTGCTCGGCCGCACTCGGCCCGCTCGGCGTCTCTCCGCCACCGCCTGCGCGCTGCGCCCGGGTCGAGCGGTCTCTGAGCCTCCAATTGGCCCGAACTCTTACAAACCTGCCTGACAACCAGGCGCCGCCTCCTCGGATTGGCCATTGGAGCCGAGCTGCTTCCTTTTTTTCTCATTGGAAAGAAAGAGTACAAACCGCCAGGGTTCGGCTCCCTGAATTGGTTGGGGAGGGAGATCCCGCCCTAAAGTGGGTTGAGCTTAGCGAAGGAGGCGGGGGTAAAGGGAAACCCAAGCTTGCCGTGGACTGCTGCACTTCGGCGTCTGGGGTGCGTCGGCCTCGGCCATTCCTCGCAGCCCTTGCGGCTCTGTTCTGCCCTTCCAAAGTGGTCCTCGCACACTCTCAGCTCTGCTACCCCGTCCAGGTGGAATTGCAGGAAAGCAGCCCGAAAGCATAGGGTGCCATTCTTCATTGGCGTAAAGTAGCGCTTAATTTCAGGCGCAAAATGGGTGGAGAGCGCTCCCAGGGGTCCTCTAGAGCAAACGCCTCCCTAGATGGGAGTTGCATAGAGCAGAGGGGAAGTCTGGCAGCGTCAGGACCTGCGTGAAATGGCTTGAAAATTCGTCGTTCCGTACAACCTTAGGAAGAGGGTCCCCGTTCCTAACTACAAGTGTCCCGGGATTAAGGAGCCAGATCTGAATGTTGGAAAAGCATCTTCATTGCTAAGTGCCTCCGGAACCCTTACCCACCAGCCTGCCCAGTCAATGTTCTAGTACATACGACTCAGTTCCCCTGGCCCCAGGGAGTCTGGTGAACATCACAGAGATTAAGAAACAATATAGGCGCCGGTACTGTGGCTTAGCGGCTCCTTCAGTGTCAGCATCCCACAGGGGCGCTGGTTCGAGTCCTGGCTGCTCCACTTCTCTCTGACCCAGCTCTCTGCTATGGCCTGGGAAAGCAGTAGAAGATGGCCCAAGGGCCCCTGCACCCCGGTGGAAGACCCGGAAGAAGCTCCAGGCTCCTGGCTTTGGACCGGCACAGCTCCGGCCATTGCTATCATTTGGAGAGTGAACTAGCAGATAGAAGACGGTTTCTCTCTCTCTCTCTCTCTCTCTGCCTCTGCCTCTCTGTAACTCTGCCTTTCAAAGAAATAAGTCAATAAATCTTAAAAAAAAAAAAAAAAAAAAAGACAAAGCCCAGGATTTCAGACTCCAGTATTCCATGTTGGAGTGCCAGTTTTGAAACCTGGCTACTCGGCTTCCCCATCTAGCTCTCTGCTAATGCACCTGAGAAAGCAGCAGAGGGTGGCCCAAGTGCTTCAACCCCTGCCACCCAATGGGGGAGACCTAGATAAAATTCCAGGATCCTGGCTTGGCTTGGTCCAGCCCTGGCTGTTACCATTATTTATGGAGTGAACCAACAAATGGAAGATTCTCTCTCTCTCTCACTATGCCTTTCAAGTAAATAGATCTTAAATAATAATAATAAGAAGAAGTCAGGACATTGACGTTATAACACAGTGGTCATGGAAATGTGTAGAATCAACAGGATTTGGTGATTCATTGGACCGTGGGGCTATGGTAGCAGGAAGGAGTTGAGGATGTGTGCCAGAAGGTGTTGGAGGAAAACTGATGTTACAATGGCAAAGGAAGTAAAAAAAAAAAAAAAAAATGAATAGTCCAGAGGAAGAGTAGGAGAAGATTGGATGGCAGTCACCGTGATTCTCTAGTTAGGAAGTTGCAGGTTATCTTTGCCAAGGCGGTTTCAAAGGAGTGGAAGTTTATAGTGGGTTGAAGAGTGAAGAGGAGGTAAGGAAGTAAAGACAGCAAATGTGGGATCCTGGCTACCTTACAGAAGTAGCGATTGGCCTTCAGTGATTAATGCCAGTTTCAAGGTAGCACAAAGCCTGCGAGGGAAGTGGAGGAAAGTGGATGGAAGTATTGTGTCTGTGTAAGTGTTGGTGCTGGCAGGATGCCAGGTGTATTTACCCACCCCCGCAAGGCCTGGAGGGAAGCCACAGTCCTGAGGCCAGCAGCATGCCTGCCAGTGTGTAAAGCAGGCATATCCTATTTATTTATTTATTTATTTATTTTTGACAGGCAGAGTTAGACAGAGAGAGAGAGAGACACAGAGTTATAGACAGTGAGAGAGAGAGACAGAGAAAGGTCTTCCTTCCGTTGGTTCACTCCCCTAATGGCTGCTACGGCTGGCGCTGCGCCGATCTGAAGCCAGGAGCCAGGTGCTTCCTCACAGTCTCCCATGCGGATGTAGGGGCCCAAGCACTTGGGCCATCTTCCACTGCCCTCCCGGGCCAAGCAGAGAGCTGGATTGGAAGAGGAGCAACCAAGACTAGTACCCGGCGCCCCAACAGGGTCTATAACCCGGAGTACGGGCACCGCAGGCGGAGGATTAGCCAAGTGAGCCACAGCGCCGGCCGCAGGCATATCCTTTATGCCCCTCTCCTCATCCATCCTGTCATTGGTCCCTCTGGGAGGCAGAGGACAAAGTCACGTATAGTACAACTACAAAATTGGAATTTTCTTTTTAATTATTCTTTGAGTAGCAGAGAGAGTACATGCACACTCCCATCTGCTGGTTCACTCTCCAAATGCTCACAACAGCCAGTGCTGAGCCAGACAAGATCCAGGGCTAAGCCAAACTGGAACACAATCCAGCTCTCTCATTTGAGTGGCAGGAACCTAATTATTTGAGTTATCACTGCTACCTTTCAGGATCTGCATTGTTGGGAGCCAGAGCCAGGAATCAAATTTAGGCACTCTAGGCCGGCGCCGCGGCTCACTAGGCTAATGTTCCGCCTTGCGGTGCTGGCACACCGGGTTCTAGTCCCGGTTGGGGTGCCGGATTCTGTCCCGGTTGCCCCTCTTCCAGGCCAGCTCTCTGCTGTGGCCAGGGAGTGCAGTGGAGGATGGCCCAAGTGCTGGGGCCCTGCACCCCATGGGAGACCAGGAGAAGCACCTGGCTCCTGCCTTCGGATCAGCGCAGTGCGCCGGCGGCCATTGGAGGGTGAACCAATGGCAAAAGGAAGACCTTTCTCTCTGTCTCTCTCTCTCTCACTGTCCACTCTGCCTGTTAAAAAAAAAAAAAAAAATTCAGGCACTCTGAGTGAGGCGGGGTGCGGGCATCTAAGCCACTAAGCCGAATGCCCACACCCTAAATGGGAACTTTCATCCATGTGAATCCAGGTACCAAGTACCTTCCTGAATGTTCTGTTAAATATGGGGGCTGGGACAGCACTGTGGAACAGTGGGTTAAACCTCCACTTGCGATGTTGGCATCTAATATCTGAGTGCCAGTTTGAGTCCTGGCTGCTCCTCTTCAAATCCAGTTCCTTGATCATGTGCGTGGAAGAGCAGCAGATAATGGCTGAGGTACTTGGCCCCTGCCACCCATGAAAGAGACCTGGATGGAGTTCTGGGCTCATGACTGCAGCCTGACCCAGCCCTGTAGCAGCCATCTGGGGAGTGAAACAGCGAGTGGAATCTCTCTCTCTCTCTGTAATTTTCTCAAATAAGTAAAAAAATCTTTTTAAAACATCTTGTAACATATAACACAGTTTTCAGATATTTTTCAGATTTTCAGGAATGCAAAATGTACAAAATAGAAGACAGCCTCAGGATGCTCAGCTGTGACGAAAGCAGAAAGCTGTAAGAGAATGCGAGGTCCACAAGGAGGAGATTGCCACCATCCGATCCACTGGATTCTCAGCGAAAACGACAGAGTCATTGGAAATGTGGCCTGTCACTTTCAGTGTCTCCCACAGAGCAGTGGAGGTGCAGGCAAGGATGGGATCTAAGAATCAGGTCAGAACCAGCTGTTGGCTCAGTGCTCACGACAAAAGCCTTGAACCCCTCCCTCCTGCCTGCTCTGCTGCTTGACCCAGACTAGAATTAGAAACAGTGAATGGTGTGCAAGGATTGGCGGGGGAGGGCAAGCGGGCTGGGGGTGGGTAATGAGAGAGGAAAGCTTTGTCTTTAATTCAAGCTTGGTGGGAGTAGCATCAACAGGACAATGAGCAGGACAAGAAGCCCGGGAACGTGGGTTTTGTGTAGGATGTGTCGGAACAGGTGTGGCAGCACCAAGCACTGCAGGGCTCCATGAATCACATGTAATTCAGCCAGCAACCACCACATACCCATGAGCACGTCGGAGACATTTTTATAACCCTACCACTCCCTTCGCAACCTCCGCCATCCCAAACCTCCGAGCCTCAGTTTCACTGGGGAAACTGTAGGAGTGCCACAGAGGAATGGACTCCTTCCTAGACATTCCACTGGCCCGAGTCAGTCCTGGGCCCGCTAACTGTTCACTGATGAGTCAATACACTGTTAAGTGCACGATACAGGGCTACAGGCATGAGGCCGGGAGGACGGTACTCCCCCTAAAACGCAACAGCAAGCCCTGGTGAACAGAGGTTCGAAGGGCGCATGCGTGAAGACCGCGCAACCGCAGTCATCGCGGGAACTGCCATCGAGGCACGGACCCGCGAAGCCCGACGCCCCGCCCATTTCCCCCCTCCCCTCTCGCCTGCCCGGCCGGAAGCGGAAACGCCTCTCCCGCCTCCTGGTCCTAGGGTCGCCGGCTCCGGAAGCCGAGCTCCTTCAGGCTCCTCATTGGTCTCCTGTCACCATGGCGCTGGCTGTGTTGCGAGTGCTGGAGCCCTTCCCCACTGAGACACCCCCGTTGGCTGTGCTGCTCCCGCCCGGGGGCCCGTGGCCTGCGGCGGGACTGGGCCTGGTGCTGGCTCTGCGACCTGCAGGCGAGAGCCCGGCGGGGCCGGCTCTGCTTGTGGCGGCCCTCGAGGGGCCGGGCGCGGGGACGGAAGAGCAGGGCCCTGGGCCCCCGCAGCTGCTGGTCAGCCGCGCGCTGCTCCGGCTCCTGGCACTGGGCTCCGGGGCGTGGGTGCGGGCTCGTCCCGTGCGGCGGCCCCCGGCACTAGGCTGGGCGCTTCTTGGCACCTCGCCGGGGCCGGGCTTCGGGCCGCGAATCGGGCCGCTGCTGGTGAGGCGCGGAGAGACCCTGCCAGTGCCCGGGCCGCGGGTCCTGGAGACGCGGCCGGCGCTGCAAGGGCTGCTGGGCCCGGGGACGCGGCTGGCCGTGACCGAGCTCCGCGGGCGGGCTAGGCTGTGCCCGGAGACGGGGGACTGCAGCCGGCCCCCAGCCGCGCCCGTCGTGTCCTCCTTCGCCGTTTCCAATACGGTCCGACGACTCCAAGGAGTTCTGGGAGGGACTGGAGAGTCACTGGGGGTGAGCCGGAGCTGTCTCCGCGGCCTCGGGCTCTTCCAGGGCGAATGGGTGTGGGTGGCTCGGGCCGGCGAGTCACCGAGCACTTCCCAGCCGCACTTGGCCACGGTGCGGGTCCTGGAGCCTCGCTGGGACCTCTCTGAGAGGCTGGGACCGGGCTCTGGGCAGGTGAGAGAGCCGCTCGCCAACGGTCTGGCGTTGGTGCCTGTCTCTCTGGCTTTTAATCTCGGCTGTGACCCCCTGGAAGTGGGAGAACTCAGCATCCAGGTATGAAACAGGACTGGGGTCAGAAGTGCCTCCTCTTCTCTGTCTTAGCTGGATTGGAAGACCAGAGCAGTAGACTCCTGGTCCCCTTCTCCTTACTGTTTAGGAGTTTTTCGCTGAATGCCTCTGCCTTACTTAGCCATTGTCTGTAATCAAAATACCATAAGCCCCGGTGGTGGAAGTGGTGCAGGAAAGGCGCCTCATCTGTTCAGGTGAAAAGTGGGGTTCACAGTCAGGTTGGGGGAGGGGTGTGCGTGTTAGTCTGCTTGCTCTAATCGGCTGTTTGCTGAACACGGGACAGCCTGCCCAGTGCTGTGCAGGGTAGTGAGGAGGAGGATGGCTCAGCGATGTGTCTCTCACTCACCCTGACTTCAAGTACCTCCCCATTTTCTAGACTCATCTGTTGAAATCCTGCTGCCCTAACCTTCAAGACCCATCTAAAGAGTCTGCCTTTGTCGGAAAGCCTTTCGCAATCTCACCAACACAGTTAACACGACTTCTTCCTCCAAGAGCATTTTGTACCTTTCTTAGGGCATTTATTTTGTACTTTCCTGTTATGATTACATAATCTGCCTAATCTCTAGTCATGTACTGGCTGAGCATCCCTAATCTGAAATTCAAAATTGGAACATACCAGATTTTAGATTTCAGATTTTCAAAGTAGAGATGTTGAAGCTGTAAAGTCTATGCTAGTATTCCAAAATCGAGGAAAAAAATCCAAAATCTGAAACACTGGTCTCAAGTATTTAAGATAAAGGTTACTCAACATGTATTCTAAATTAATTCTTAAAGGAAGAGGCTTTTTATTATTATATTTGATGCCTGGTATTTACTATTTTATTAAATACATCCACGAAAAGTTTTTGGTTTCTGCCTTCACCTCAAGATGGCAGCTGAGTTCGAGGGGACAAATACAGTCTGATGTTTAATTAATAATGGCTACATGTATGGCCAATTAATGATTAGTTAATTAAAATAATTAATGATAGCTTATTAATGCAGTCTGATATATGGTTTAGGCCAGAGCTGTCCAATACAGAAGCTGCTAGTCAGTTAGTGCTTCTTTCATTAAAATGAAATAAAGGGCAAAATATCATTCTTTAGTTGCTTTACCCCCATTTCAAGGGCTCAGTAGCCACACTAGATATAGAACATTTCTATTATTGTAGGAAGTTTTATTGGGCAGTGCTGGAGTAGCCAGTTAATACCATGGGTTGTCAAGAAGAGAGGTAAGGGGCCGGTGCCGTGGCTCACTAGGCTAATCCTCTGCCTTGTGGCGCCAGCACACCGGGTTCTAGTCCTGGTCGGGGCGCCAGATTCTGTCCCGGTTGCCCCTCTTCCAGGCCAGCTCTGCTGTGGCCAGGGAGTGCAGTGGAGGATGGCCCAAGTGCTTGGGCCCTGCACCCCATGGGAGACCAGGATAAGTACCTGCCTCCTGCCATCAGATCAGCGCGGTGCGCCGGCCGTGGCAGCCATTGGAGGGTGAACCAACAGCAAAGGAAGACCTCTTTCTCTCTCACTATCCACTCTGCCTGTCAAAAAAAAAAAAGCATGAAGGTAGATTCCCTTTGTAGTGGAGAAAAAGCTGCCGGAGTACTCCAGTGGTATCAGCTGAATCAGCCTTGTCCAGGCTGGTGAGGTCCTGTTCTTTTCCTCCAGCCTGAATTCAGGGCCCCACTAATGCCTGCTTCATCATCCCAGTGACTGCTTGGGGTCACTCATTGTCTTTCCCACTTCACTGGCTCAGGGCCAAGTTAAAGGTGCCACAGGAAGGTTCTCTTTACTGGGGAACTGTTTGGAGCCAGAGTCAGAAAAGGAAGTGACGTCTTTTGCTGGTGCCCATTAGGGAAGATAGAGGTAGCCGGCTTTGCTGCCGCAGGCCCTGCTCCAGCAAGCCCTGTGCTGTGGAAGGCTGGGGGTGGAAGCAGATCTGTTGGCTGCTAAGACAAAGGGCAATCCTGATTCCTCGGGAGACGGTTGTAAGGCAGTGGTTGCTTCTCCACAGAGGTACCTGGAAGGCTGCACTGCCCCTGAAGGCAAGGGAAGCTGCTCCTTGCTCGGCGGACCTCCGTTTGCCAGAGAGTTACACATCGAGATTGTGTCCTCTCCCCACTACAGCACTAACGGGAACTATGACCACGCGCTTTACCGGCACTTTCAGACACCCAGGTTAGCTGCCTGCTCCATGGAGGGCGGGAAGTATCTCCCTCGTCACTCTTCCATCCTGTGCCTGAGAGGTAGGCGTCCCGGGACCTCTGATTCAAAGGAGCCAAATTTTAGGGGTGGACATTGTGATGCAGCCGGTTTAGCTGCTGCCAGGGATACCTGTATCCCAAACTGGAGTGCCGGGCTCCAGTCCCGGCTCTTGGGACGCCCACATCTGGTGGGTATTGAGCACCTGGTTGGAGTCCCGGTTACTCCACTTCTGAACCAGCTTCCTGCTGATGTCCCTGGGAAGGCAACAGAGGATAGCTCAAGTATTTGGGTCCCTGCTACCCATGAGGGAGACCCAGGTGGAGTTCTGGGCTGCCGGTTTCAGCCTTGCTCTGTTCCAGCTGTTTCGGACATTTGGAGAGAGAACGAAGTGAATGGAAGATTCTCTGTCTCTGTGTCTCTTCTCTGTCACTCTACCTTTCAAATAAACAAATCTTTGAAAATAAATAAACTTAAAAAGGGCAGGCATTGTGGTACAGCAAGTTAAGCTGCCTGTATCCCATTTTGGGATGTTTGTTCAAGCCCTGGCTGCCCCACTTTTTTTTTTCTTTTTAATATTTATTTGAAAGGCAGAGTTACATAGAGGAAGAAGCACACAGAGAGAGAGGTCTTCCATTCGCTGGTTCACTCCCCACGTGGCCAGCAACGGCCAGAGCTGTGTCAATCTGAAGCCAGGAGCTTCTTTCAGGTCTCACGCGGTGCAGGGGCCCAAGGACTTGGGCCATCTTCTACTGCTTTCCCAGGCCATAGCAGAGAGCTGGATGGGAAATAGAGCAGCCAGGACTCAAACCGGTGCCCGGATGGGATGCTGGCACTTAGGTGGCAGCTTTACCTGCTACACCACAGCGCCAGCCCCTACCCCACTTCTGATCCAACTTCCTGCTAATGTTCCTGGAAGGCAGCTAATGATGGCCCAAGTACTTGGATCCCTGCCACCTACACAGGAGGCCCAAATAGAGTCTGGGGTCTTGGCTTTGGTCTGACCTGGCCCTGGATGTTGCAGACATTGGGGAAGTCAACCAGTAAGTGGAAGATTCTTTCTGCTTTTCAAATAAATCCTTTTTTTTTTTAAAGCCACATTTTAGGCAATATTGTGGCTAGAATCCTCTTGGTGTATCAGGCAGGCAGCAGGAGAGAACTCTGGACCTTGAAGTGAATGTGGGCATTCTAAACCGAGAAGCTTCTTGATCAGAGAGAGTTCCAAGAAAGCCCGGTGCTGCTGTGACCCCCACTGGTCTCTGATCTTTCCGTCCTCTCTGGCACTTCTGTCAGTTCATTCTAGCTCTGCCTCGTACCCTGGAGAACTGCTTGGGTTCTCTGGGTGTACGGTAGAGCCCTAGGACTCCGTGGTCTGCATGTTGGGGAGGGGCGTGGGAGATGTCAGACGCATACTCCTAACTCCTGTTGTGAGCTGACCAGGACCACTGCTGTGTTGCAGGGTAGTCCAAGAAGGGGATGTCCTGTGTGTGCCAACGGTGGGGCAAGTAGAGATCCTGGAAGGAAGCCCAGAGAAACTGCCCAGGTATGCAGCAGCCTCCTGTTTCACAGCTGGGCTTCGGAACCTGGTGCAGGAATTCTCTGATCCCCTTCGCCTGAGTTGTGTGCCTGAGATGTTCTCTGGCTGTCACGCACAGGCGTGGAGAGAAGGTCCGCCCCTCCCTCACATTCCCAAACAGGTGCACGACTGAGAAAAGGTTAAGAACCACTGAACCTGCCGGTTTTGGGAGGTGTTCATCTTCAGACTGATTGGTGGGCTCAGGGGGAGTAAAGGAATAAGAGTAGGTGAATGGCCTAGACCGAGACAGGATTCCTTCCTTCCTGTCCATTGTCAGCCACAGGGCTACTTCGGCCACGACTTCAGCATAAGGCCACACAGGCACTGGTTGCTGCCGTAGCTGATGGAGTATGTACCTTTCTGCTCCTCACTTCTGTCTCTCAGCCTTAAACAGAGAAGAGACAGTCTGCTGCTGTCCTCGAGAGGACGCCTCTGTTTCCTGTCCTCAATGGAGAGTAACAAACAGCATAACCGAGCCAAGAACCCAAAACCAGGGGTCCAGCTTTTCTCCTCCTCCTGTTGACTCTGAGCGCAGAGGTTCCATGTGAGGACTGCTTTGGCCAAATGTGAAGGGAGGAAAATGTACCACAGGCAGCCTCCAGTCTGGACCGACTTCCTGCGGCAGAGAACTAAAAGGAGATCACAGCTGAGAGATGCACTAACCCAGCTTTAAGAGCTGTCCTGTCCCAGGTCTCCGGCCTCGCCAGCCCGGGGCCTCTGCCAAGAGAGATGCCTTATCTGGAGAACCTGATTCTCCCTGGTCCATATCCAAAGCTTGGCTCTGGCCGGGGCTCAGTGCCTCTAATCTCAGGGCGGTGCTGCCCATATGGAGAGCCTGGTGGTGCCCTGTGTAACCCCATTTAGGCTTCATGACACCTCTGCGGTGTCCCAGGCTGCGGCTGGGGTCTGACAGAAAATGCCACGCTGGCACTTATCAGGCAGTTCCCTCCTTTGTCTCCCATCTGAAATTTAGCAAACACCTGTGAGGAAAGCTATAGCATACCCACCCTTTGTGCTTCCCAAAGGAAAATAGGCGCAAGGACTAATCAAGACAGACCAGCAAGCCAGTTCTGTCCCTGGATCTCTGCCGTCCCAACCCTGTAGAAACCTGCCTTCCCTCTGGGTGCTGAGCACGTACGTGGTTCTCTCCCCCACCCCGGCAAGTCCCAAGGCAGGCAGGGTTGGGGTGCGTGGAGAGGAGTGCCTTGGGCTTCCCTAGGCTTGGTTAGGAATGTCCTCTGCTCCCTGGAAGGGAATTCCTTTGTTACTGGTGTAGCCTCTTCAGTGTGTTTCCTGTGCCCCACTTCCTAGAACCAGGCCATGCAGGAGCCAGCTCCACGGCTGTCCATCTGGCTCTCTGGAACATACCCCATGTCCTCTGCAGTGTCCTGACAGGTTCCCGAGCTCTGGCCCTTTTGCTCACTAGGGCGTTGCAGCAGCCCTCCGCGGGGGAAGGTGGTCTCTCGCTGTACACAGCAGTGCTGACCCTCCTCACACTCCTGTGCGGAGCTCCCGGCGCTGGCCATATGCTCCACTTGTGCTTGCTTTGACCGCAGTCACTGCCAGCTGGAACGCAGGCATTTTGAATGCTCACTTGCTGCACTTCCCCGGATCACCCTGAGGCATCCCCGCCTCCACCCACTGCTGGAGGACGGAGGGCGCAGCCTTGTAGCTGTGGTGCTGTGTGAGCAAGGGGCCCGAGTGATTGGCTCTGTCTTTGCCTTGCTGTCTGCAGGTTGAAGAGGGGAGGAGTTCGCCTCCTGTCTTTATTTGAAAGATGAAGTTCGTAGCTGCTACCTGCGGCCCATCCCCTTGAGGAGATTGAACTGCCCTCACTGGGACGCTAGCCAGAGTCTGCACAGCCCTGTCAGAATGGCGAGGGGAGCTTTTGAAACAGAAGCAAAGCCTTGTCCAGACCCATCAGACCAGAATCCTCTTCTTCCCCCAGAGGAGGGAGGACTGTTAATTTTTAAATCGAGATAAATTCACACACCATAAAACTCATACTTTCAA
Organism: Oryctolagus cuniculus; assembly: GCF_051225735.1. Taxonomy (NCBI): domain Eukaryota; kingdom Metazoa; phylum Chordata; class Mammalia; order Lagomorpha; family Leporidae; genus Oryctolagus; species Oryctolagus cuniculus. Next base: position 126,931,372 of record NC_142871.1, read on the forward strand.
CCCAGTGGTTTTAATTACATTCACACGGTCGTGCAGCCAACACCGCTGTCTAATTCCAGACCACTTTCATCACCCTAGGAAAAGCCCGGAACTCACTGCCAGCCACTCCATATCCTCCCCTGCCCCTCGGCCTCTGGCAACCTTGAGTCTCCTAAATGGGAGCATATAATGAGTGAAAAATGTTTAATTTTTTTTTAAGCTTCACAGGTCATTCCCACATGCAGCCAGGAAAGAGAGACTCAGTACTCGTAGATATCGTTATCAGGGAGTCTGCCTGCCATTAGATTTTGTGGCTTGAATGAGAGCCAGGGAGTCTCCCTCCTTCTGAGGCTTGAGGGCCTGAGTGGGTATGTGCCAGGGGTCTTCAAAAAATTGTTATGTTAATGAGAAACTGTACACAGATCTCAAAAATGTTTGCATGCAAATAAACTTAGCTTTTAATTCCACTTTGCCGTGGACTTTGTGAAGTCCCCTCATTTGAGGTGGAGACTGTGTTGTGAAGCCACCGGAAATGATGAGATAATCCCTTGCTGGCTGCGGCAGCCCGAGTACCTGCAGAAACACAGCCCCTAGGCCCTCTGAGGATTGTCGTTGGGGAGCAAAGGGACAGGGATAGCTCCTGCCCTTCGCATTTGTGGGGTGCAGTGTGGGGGAGAAAGGAAAAATCTTTCCTATCTCCCTGCACCCCTTGTCATGCACAAAGCCACCTTGTCCTGGGGTGGGCAGCCTGCAAGCCTGCGGTCTGGGGTTCATCGGGCCTCTCTCCCGCAGGTGGCGAGAGCTGTTCTTTAAAGTGAAGAGAACGATCGGGGAGGTTGCAGATGGGCCAGCCAGCACCTACTTGGCTGACACCACCCACACTTCCTTGTACATGGTGAGGCCCCAGGGTCGTGCGTAGACCTGGCAGGGAGGGAGGTGGGGGCTGGAAGCAAGATTTAGGAACACAAGCTGCTTCCTGCCTTTCCCAGGTGGGTTCCACCCTGAGCTGCGTTCCCAGTCTCCCTTCAGCAGGCGCTCCGTGGAGTACCTTGTCTCCTCCGGGCCTGGAGGGCTTGGTGGCTGAGATCTGTGCTGCCCTGAAGCCTCGCCTCCAGCTGGGGTGAGTGAGGCTGCTGTCCTGGGGTGAGGAGAGCCTGCTTTAGAACCTGCCAGGCTGCCCTATTCCTACTGCTGTGGCTGGAGTGGGAGTGGGAGGACCTTCCCCAGGCCTGTGTGCCTGGTCCCATCCTCCATAAGCGAATTCCTAGGCTCTCTCCTGAGATAACCTCCATCCTCCGAAGTCGGCTGTGGACGAAGAACCAGCCCCAGAGGCTGCTTCTCTGGGGCTCCCCTTCCCATGCAGAGCCCACTGGCCCTGAAGGGCATAGCTGCCCAAGTGCAGAGCCAGTGCCCACCCTTGTGCCTCTCCATACAGTGCAGACCGGATGTGACAGTGCAGGCCTTGCCGCGGACACAGTGATGGTGGAAGGGGTCAGTCTCTAGATGTGGGATGTGTTCCAGGCCCCACCAGATACCACAGGCGGTGTGGGAAGTGCGGGAGGTGCAGCCTCACTGTGGAGACAACACTGGGTTGTGGGCAGGGAGGCCCAGGAGAGAGAAACCCGGGTCTGCTTTTGAGATCCCACGGTTCCTGTGTGAGTGGGGACTTTAAATATGGGCAGAATTGAGGGTACAAGTGACTGTTCTCTGGTTTCAGAGGGGCCTTGCTGACAGGAACTAGCTGTGTCCTCCTGCGGGGCCCCCCAGGCAGTGGGAAGACCACAGCGGTCACGGCGGCCTGCGGTCGCCTTGGGCTCCACTTACTGAAGGTGAGGCTCTCTGGACAGCAGAGCCCCCTTGGCCTCCCCAGATTCTCCCTCTTCCTCCCCAGTACCTCGGTCCAGTGGGCCGCAGGTCAGCGTATTCCCATGATGCTCGGCCACTGTGGGTGCTTTCTAGAAGGAGGAGGGTGGACAGTCCAGGGCCTGGGGTAGGGTGGCTAAGAGGTGGGAGCTGGCCAGTGTGCCCCCTGTACCCAGCCCTGCCCTCAGGAGCAAGGGGGCCCATGCCTGCTTCTGACTGCTCCTCCCCACTCTGCCTGCCTCTGTACCAGGTGCCCTGCTCCAGCCTTTGTGCAGACAGCAGTGGGGCTGTGGAGACAAAACTGCAGGCCACCTTCTCCCGGGCCCGCCGCTGCCGGCCTGTGGTCCTGCTGCTGACGGCCCTGGACCTGCTAGGCCGCGACCGTGATGGGCTGGGCGAGGATGCCCGGGTGGTGGCCGTGCTGCATCACCTCCTCCTCAATGAGGACCCCCTCAGCAGGTATTCATGAAGGGCTGGGCCTGGCGTCCCGCGAGGCCTGGGCTCCCCCTGGAGCCATTCAGTGCTTCCTCACAGCCCCTGTGGCTTCTCAGCCATCCGCTGCTCCCTGGGTTGCTACTGGCAGCCCTGAGCTGAGGGTCCTGGGGTGTCTGGAGGGAGGAGGATGTGGTCCCGGGACCTCCTGGGAAGAACAGCTCCCATCCCCCGAGGTATTCCCTTGGCCCAGCCGGGAACTTTAGGGTGGGGCTGATCTCTGCCCCATCCCGGCCCCACCACTGTCCCTGCCCTGCAGCCACCTCAGCACAGGGCAGGGCCTAGGAGCTCCAGCCACGTCCCCGCCCTCAGTGCCCACCCCTCCTCCTGCAGCCGCCCTCCCCTCATGGTTGTGGCCACCACAAGCCGGGCCCAGGACCTGCCTGCTGACATACAGACAGCATTTCCACACGAGCTGGAGGTGCCCGTGCTGTCAGAGGGGCAGCGGCTCAGCATCCTGCGGGCCCTCACTGCCCACCTCCCCCTGGGCCAAGAGGTGAACCTGGCACAGCTGGCACGGCGGTGTGCAGTGAGTATGAAGGCAGGGCACTGCGCCTCCCCGGGAGGCCACAGGAGCTCAGTGCTGGCTGCTGCCTGCCAGTGAGGGGAGGAACCCCCAAGTCCGCTCTGCCGGGCACCAGTCCCCCATGGTTCCCGCCTGCCACGCCCTGTTCATGTGTCCCCCTGCGCTTTGCTAGGGCTTCGTGGCCGGGGATCTCTGTGCCCTTGTGGCCCACAGCAGCCGGGCAGCCTGCACCAGGATCAGGAACTCAGGGTAAGGGGAGTTCAGCACAGGAGGGGACAGGTGGCAAGAGGAGATGGGGAGGGGCCGGGAAGGAGGCCTTGTGCCAGGTCCTCCTGGGGACTCTGCTCCTCCCGCAGTTTGCCGGGCGGCTGGAGCGAGGAGGATGAGGGGGAGCTGTGTGCGGCCGGCTTTCCCCTTCTGGCTGAGGACTTCGGGCAGGCGCTGGAGCAGCTGCAGACGGCTCACTCCCGGGCCGTGGGAGCCCCCAAGGTGCAGACTCTGGCCAGTGGAGGCTGGGCAGGAGCTGCCTCCACCAGCATATGCCAGACACCCACCCCCCATCTTCCAGATCCCCTCGGTGTCCTGGCATGACGTAGGCGGGCTGCAGGAGGTGAAGAGGGAGATCCTGGAGACCATTCAGCTCCCCCTGGAGCACCCTGAGCTGCTGAGCCTGGGCCTGAGGCGCTCAGGCCTTCTGCTCCACGGGCCCCCTGGGACAGGCAAGACCCTCCTGGCCAAGGCGGTAGCCACGGAGTGCAGCCTCACCTTCCTCAGGTGGGCGAGGGATGGGGGGCAGCCCGAGAGGGGGGTGACTGTGTGTGTGCACGCGCATCTGAGGGGTCTCTCCCTCCCATGACCTCCCTCAGTGTGAAGGGGCCAGAGCTCATCAACATGTACGTGGGCCAGAGTGAGGAGAACGTGCGGGAAGGTGAGAGAGGGGAGGCTCCGGGCTTCAGCCCCTCCCCCAGGCTGCTGGTGGTCACGCCTCGTCCTCCCTTCCACGAGGCGGTCCCTGCCTGGAGTGCGGCCTCCCTGTCTTCTCCCAGCCTCAGACCCCTGAGCTCCCCTCGCTGCCTGCCCCTCTCTCCCCTCAGTGTTCGCCAGGGCCAGGGCTGCGGCGCCATGCATTATCTTCTTTGATGAGCTGGACTCCTTGGCCCCAAGCCGGGGGCGAAGTGGAGACTCTGGAGGAGTGATGGACAGGTGGGGGTCTGAGTGAGAGTGGAGTCTGGGGTCCTGGGTGGGAGCCAAAGAGAGAATTTCCTGCCCTTCCAGTTCAGTGGTGCCAGGGAGCCCAGGGGCCTGTGTGGAGGGCACAGGCAGAGCTGGTCGCAAGGCCCCGGTGAGGAGCAGCCTGCAGGGAGAGGCAGCACAGGCGGGGCAGGTCCCCAGGGCCCTCCCAGCTCTGCTTCCCCCCCTCCAGGGTGGTGTCACAGCTCCTGGCCGAGCTGGACGGGCTTCACAGCACTCAGGATGTGTTTGTGATCGGAGCCACCAACAGACCAGACCTCCTGGACCCTGCCCTTCTGCGACCTGGCAGGTGGGCACCCCAGCCTGCTCACCCCCCACCAGGCCCATCTGGGCTCATCCCTCACCCCTGCTCTGCGTCTCCTCCCCCCCTTCCTGGCTGGGCTTCCTCTCACAGACACCCCCATCTCCCTAAGATTTGACAAGCTGGTGTTTGTGGGTGCAAGTGAGGACCGGGCCTCCCAGCTGCGTGTTCTGAGCGCCATCACACGCAAGTATGCCCTGTTCCAGAGACACTCCCCGAGGGCCTGGGCCTTGGGGTGGCCACGGGGTGTGTTGGGCAGTGATGGCTTCAGAGGGAGGATGTGAGGACTGCTGTAACTGTTCCCCACCCCCACAAGATTCAAGCTTGAGCCCTCGGTGAGCCTGGTGAAGGTGCTGGACTGCTGCCCGCCCCAGCTAACAGGCGCAGACCTGTACTCTCTCTGCTCGGACGCCATGACAGCTGCCCTCAAACGCAGGGTTCGTGACCTGGAGGAAGGTGAGCCCTTTGCCAGCCCCAGAAATCAACCAAAAACACTAGTGCGAGCCAGGCCTGGGGCTGCATTTCAGAAGAGGGCCATCCGGGTACTCTGAGCAGGAAGGGCCCTCCCCTGGGTCACAGCCTCTGCCTTCAGCGGAGATGGGTCCGCTGGTCTCACTCCCCCTGCCACCCCCCTCTCCCCCCAGGGCTGGAGCCGGCCAGCTCGGCACTGCTGCTCACCATGGAGGACCTGCTGCAGGCCGCTGCCCAGCTGCAGCCCTCAGTCAGCGAGCAGGAGCTGCTGCGGTACAAACGCATCCAGCGCAAGTTTGCTGCCTGCTAGGAGCCCCCTGCAGACCGAGACTCTGTCCAGAATGGCTAAAGGTACCCAGGTGGCCCCACAGAGAGACCTGAGAGGAAAGGGCCCTTGCCCAGGCTGCTGCCCACGATGCACCTGAAGACCACCTCCCTCGGGGAGATGCCCTGGGTAGGGAGCGGTGTTGGCAGCCCCAGGAAGAGCTCACCAGGCATCTCCTGCCCCAGGCCAGCTGCTCAGGAGAGCTGGGGATTGGGCCCTCACAGTGGCTGAAAATAAAGTGTATGCCGCCCCCTGCTGGTGTCGTGGCAGGACTGTTTGGTGTGGAGAAGAGCAACATAGAAACACAAAGCCTGCAGGATCTGACAAGGCACAGGCTGTATTGCTTACTCTACCTTTGGCCTGAACCCACATCCCCACACCCCCAGCACCTGCAGGGACAGAGGGGCTGGGCGTGGGGCTGCCGGGCCCCCCTCCCCAGGTCGGGCAGGAGGCTGTGGGAGCTGCGGCCGCACTCAGGCTGTCCTCTTGAGCACGTGGATGAAGTAGCAGGGAACGTAGGCCTGGCCCGGCTGGTAAGGCTTGAAGTCGCCCAGGACGCTGTGCTGGCACTTGCCCTCGAAGGCTGCTCGCAGCAACTCCGTGAAGGGCGCCAGACAGTGTGGGTAGTAGGAGAGCCGGAACTTACTGCAACAGAGCCCCAGCCAGCCGTGAGGCCTGCTGGCCCCGGCTCCCCTCGCGGCCACCTCACCTCCGCCAAGCCGAGTGTTACCTCAAGCTCGGAGGGCCGTCCTGGCCAGCCGCCGGCACCTGCACCGTGTAGTCCAGGGTCACCATGTGGGCTTTGTTGTTCACTGTCAGCACTGACGTCGTGACGTCCTTGGTCAGGTCACTCTGGGCAGTGGTGCAGGCCGCGTGAGCCTCTGTCACCCACCGTGGGGCCCTGGAGCCCAGGCTCACACCATGCACTGCGGCCCCTCCCTCCTGGGGGGCTCACCTTGTAGTAGATGTTCTTCCCGGGGGGCGCACAGCCCGTGCTGAGGATGTGGTCGTAGTTGCGGTGGTCGATGACCAGCAGGCCCCCGGTGCGCACCATGCTTGCAATGTTCTTCAGCGCCTGCCGGTGCTCGCTCTGGTCCCCTGAGCTCCAGGCAGAGGCTCGGTCAGCTCAGGGCCCCTAGCGCCAGCCTCCCCCCATCTGTCTCCTCCCCAGGGGCTCCAGCACTGCGGCACAGGAGGGCAGAGAGCAGAGTGTGCTTCGGCAGGAGGGCAGGCTCCCAGGGGTCTGTGGAAAGGGGTGGGGTTCAAGGCAAGGCTCTGCCCGCCCGAGACCACACCTCTCACCTTTGCAGTCTGGCAGGTGGGCAAAACTGTTTCCAAGGCAGATGACCGCATCAAAGCCACCCCCTGCTGGCTGGGGTACGTCTTTATCCAGAGTCATCCAGTTGGCTTCTTCTATGACTACGGGGCCAGGCGGGGGAAGAGGAAGCAGGGTAACCTCGTGGCATGACTAGCACCCCTCCACCAAGTGCAGTCCTGCCTGTTTGTTCTTTAAGATGCACACACACCTGCATGCGTGCGCAATCCTATCCAGTTAGGAGGGGGTCTTGATGGACATGGAGGGGTCAAGAGAGGCGGGAGCTGTGTGTGTGTGTTCATTTGGGGGGAGGGCCAGTTAAAGCTCTCATACTCACTGCCCCATTTTGGTACCCAAGCCTTCCTCCTCAGAGAGATGACCGTTTTGCTGTCCCCTTGAGGAGAACCAGCTGTCCCCCTGCCCAGCCCTGGCACCCAGGGCAGAGAGGACGGCGTCTCTGGGCTGCGCCCAGCCGGAACTGCATACCCCATTTGTCGAAGGCGGGCTCGTGCCGCCGGTTCCAGCGCTCTTTAAGCGCATACTTCAGCATCTTGTCACTGGCATCCACACTCGTCACACTGAAGCCCTCCTCCACCAGCATGATGGAGTCCACCCTGCACAGGGTCGGAGAGAGGCATTCAGGGGCCTGGGAAGGCAAGGAGGCCCCTGGCAAGTGGAGCCCCTCTGTCCCAACTCCAGAGGCCCGGGCTCCCTCTGCCTTCTCACTGCCCTCAGATGACCTGGCAAATCTGCAGCTGATCACCAGGGGGCGCCTCTTAACGAGCACCTTTGCAGAGCCAGGCAATGTGCAAACTGCATTAATCCTCCCAGGGACTCTGGGGCAGGTGTGTGAGCTGCCTTTGAGAAAGGGACAACTTGCAGCTCCTGGAGTTAAGTAATAGCCCCAGAAGCAGGACAGCGCAGTGGCGCGACCCTAACCAACCTGGGGTGGTGTCTCCTCCCCACCAGGTGGGGCCTTGACTGACTTTGAGCCCTCACTTCCCCAGGAGTGAGTGCGGATTAGCACTACTCACCCCCATGGGGTTTTGTGAGGGTTTGAAAAACAGCAGGAACACAAGTTCCTGGTGCAGCGCTTGGCATGTACGCACGCTGAGCAATTGTTAACGCTGCCCAAGGTCAGGGCAGGAGGGTCCAGGTGGGAGCCAGGATCAGGGCTGGCCCCAAAGTCCGGCTCCTGCTCTGCGTCCTGATCGCTCTCATTGCTGCCCAGGCCCAGGCCCAGGCCCGCGCACCCTCACCCCCGCTCTCCTTCCGCCCTCGCCCGGACACTCGCCGCACCCCTTCTTCCCCCGGAGGCGGCGGCGGCGCTCCTGGGCCCTGGCTCCTGCCTGCCATGTGGTTTGGCGGCCCGGCCAAGCCGACCCCTGGTCGCCCCCCTACCCCGCTCGGGCTCACCCGGTGCCGCAGGCCACGTCGAGCACCCGCCGGCAGCCGTGCTGCCGCAGCAGCCCGAGCAGCCACGTCTTGTACTCGGAGGTACGGCTGCGGGTGTCCCCGATGTAGAGCTGCCACACGCGCGCCGCCTCCCCGTCCGCGTACTGGTCCGGGAGGCCTTCGGCCGCCACCCCCAGAGAGCGGGTCCGGTACACGCTGTCCACCATCCTGACCGCGCCTGGGCCCCGCAACCTCGGCTTCGGCACTTATAGCTCGGCCGCGGCGGTCGACCCGGCAGCCTCACCTGGCCAATGGCAGGTGAGCGCGGGGACACGCCCCTCCTGGACTCGTGGCCGCGAGCCCGCTGCTGCCGGGACTTCGGGCAAGGCGCTGCCCGGCAGTTCAGCACCCAGCCCTTTGGACAAGCCCACGTGGGAAGGAACCTGCTGCCCACTCGGCCCGCACCTGCAGGACGGCCCCGGGAGGCACAGGGCCCTCTCCACGCCTGCTCCGGTTGGGAAAAAGGGAAGAGCACTTCAAAACCCACACCGAGCTGAGCGGGGTGAGGGGCGGGGGCGGGGAGCGGCAGGACTGGACCACGCGGCGAGGCGATGGGCGTACAGGAGGAAGGCCCGGCAGCCAGGAAAGCCGGGGCACGAGGCGTCCTGGGGATGGTGCCGCTCCGTTTCCCACAGTCAGGGACAGAGCCCTGACTGGAGGAAGAAGCATCCCTGCCCACCTGGAGCAGGTGTGTCGCTGTTGTGTAGGTGACAGACACTTCAGGATTCCCCCTGAGCCTGCTAAGGCTGAGTGTGGTTCCTACCCCCCGCCCACCCGCTTCTAACATCTGGTCCACTGGGCACTAAAGACCATCTGCTTCCCTCCAGGCGCCCACAGGGTCACACATACAGGGGCAGGAGTGAGCATGCTCGGTGCCCTTGCTATTTTATTGTTCCCATCTGTCGTGGGAAGTGACCATTTGAGGCCTGTGTGGCAGGCAGCGAGAATTCACCAGAGCGGAGAGTGAGCAGAGTTAGATTTACTAAAATACACTGCGAGGGAGCCAGGGCCACGCAGGCCAGCTGGAAGCTGACAACCGCTGCAAATGTGGATCCTAACCAGGGGACACAGACCTGGGCTGACTGTCGCTGGCCAGGACATGTTCCATGACCCCGTTGCTGGGGTCTTCGAGGGGCCCGGGAGACCCTCACACTGTCTCTTTGTAAGTTGGGCATTTGAGAGTGGGCATCTGGCCTGGCTGTTAAGACTCCACTCAGGGACACCCACATCCCATATCGAAGTGCCGAGATTCAAGTCCTGGCTCCACTTCCTGTTCCAGCTTCTTAACAGTGCTGACCCAAGGAGGCAGCAGGTGACCATGTGGGAGATGGGAACTGAGTTCCAGGCTCCTGGATTCAGCCTGCTCCAGCCCTGGCTGTTGTGGGGATGTGGGGAGTGAACCAGTGGATGGGGCTCTCTCTGTTAGCCTGTATGTCTCTCTGTCTCTTGTCTCTCTGCCTTTCAAATGAAATAAACAAATTAGTCATTTGGTTTGCTTAGTGCATGTCTACCCTTACTGCCAAGAGCGGTAAGTTTTCCAAATTTCTCTCCCAAGGACAAGACCCTGACTAAGGTGGATTTAGGAAGGTGCCACTGAGACCATGATGTGGATGCCGCCTCCACCCGCACTGTTCCTCTGCCTATAAAGAGCCAGCTATGGAATCTAGAACAAACGAGCCTCCTCTCCCTAACCCTTTGATTGTCTATGGAATCTCAGAGCTGGAGGAACCCAGAGATTATGTAATCATGCTTAACTTTCTATTTTCAGCACAAGGACAGCGTCAACCGTGCCCGTCCATGTCCAAGTAATGAAGCCATGTGCTCACCCTCCTGCTGACAACAGGTCTCTGGCATCAGGGGCACGGTACTGGGGAATTTAAGTGAACCCAGAGTCATTCTTCCATCAGAATATTCTGGGAGGAGGGCAGGCATTTGGCCCAGCAGTTAAGACACTACTTAGGATGTCCGCATCCCACAGTGGAATTCTGGTTTTTGGTTCCCCGCTATAGCTTCAGACTCCAGCTTCCTGCTAATGCAGAACCTGGGAGGCAGTGGTGATGGTCACATGACTGGGTCCCTGCCACTCACGTGGACTGAATTCCTGGCTATCCCTGCCCTCAGCCTCAGGCTGGCCAGCCCCAAGATGCCCACATCTCATATCTGGGTACCTAGGTTTGAGTCCTGGCTCCACTCCCAATTCTAGCTTATTGGTAATAGGTACCCTGGGAGGCAGCAGGGTTTGGCTCAAGTACTTTGGTCCCTGCCCACTCACATGAGAGACTCGGATTGCATTCTTGCCTCCTGGATTTAATCTGGCCCAGCCCTAGCTAGTGGCTGGGGGGGAGGGGACATTTGGGGAATTAAACCAACAAATGAAAGCTCTCTCTCTCTCTTCATTTCTTTTTGTCTTTGTCATTCTGCCTTTCAAAGAAATAAAAATGAATAAAAATTTTTTTAAATGTTTAAAACCCATGCTGTTATTGAAGCTAAGCCCCTACCCCTAATGCCTCAGATGTGGACCTCATGGGTACCTCTCCCTCAGCTTGCGGTTCCTCTGTCTTCCATTTGATGATTGCCAGTCACCTACCTCCTTGCTAAAGGTGAATTCATTAAAGCACAAGGGTGAGACTGGAGCCCAGACCTGAGTATACCTCTAGTTAACGCCTCAGTGCTAACCCCTATTTTGAGAGCTTCCTTGGAACTTGCAAGTCCTACTCAGACACCCCAGACAGACTCAAGCCTGCCTTTGGCACCACAAGAAAGCACGTTGGCCCCTTTCACTGAGCAATCCAGGAGGGACTGGTGTTTTGGCACATGGGTTAAACCATTGTTCGCCATGCTGGCATCCCATATCGGTGCACTTATTCGAGTCCTGGCTGCTCCGCTTCTGATCCAACTCCCTGCCAATGTGCCACTGGGAAGGCAGCTGATGATGGCTTAAGTACTTTGGTCCCTGCTATCCATGTGGATGACACAAATGGAGTTCCTGGCTTCTGACTTGGCTTGGCCCAGTCCTAGCTATTGTGGTCATTTGGGAAGACTGGGAAGATTCTCTCTCTCTCTCTCTCTCTCCCTCCCTCTCCATTGCTCTGCCTTTGAAATAATCTTTTTTTTTTTTTTTTTTAAGATTTTTCTTTATTTGAAAGAGAGAAGAGAGGCAGAGAGGGGGTGGGGGAGGAAGGGAGAGGTCTTCCATTTGATGGTTTACTCCCCAATTGCCTGCAATGGCCAGAGCTGTGCCAATCCGAAGCCAGGAGCCACAAGCTTCCTCTGGGTCTCCCACACAGGTGCAGGAGCCCAGGGACTTGGGCCATCCCCCGCTGCTTTCCCAGGCCATAGCAGAGAGCTGGATCAGAAGTGGAGCAGCCGGGTCTCGAACTGGCACCCATATCGGATGCCGGCGCTTCAGGCCAGGGCATTAACCCACTGCACCATAGCACTGGCCCCATAAATAAATAAATCTTAAAAAAATTTTTTAAAACAGGCTGGGAGCTGCTCACTCACTGCTCAACACACAGTCTACACAATTCACGGCCATCAATCCCTTGAGAAGGCCAGGAGTTGACGTCCAGCTGCCTCGCCCTTGGCTCTGGGCACTGCAGATAAGCTACTTTCTCCTACCACCCTGGTCTCAGCAATTGCCTTCCCCTGCATCAGGTGAGTGAACCCAGCTTTGAGGGTTCTGGGGCAGTTCCTCCAGCCAGTTTTGGGAGTTTGTCCTGTAACATACGATTGGGTAATTACTTAGGGGTCCCCCGAAGGCCCATGTATGAGCTTGATCCCCACTTTTTTTTAAAGATTTATTTATTTAATTGAAAGCCAGAGTTACACAGAGAGAAGGAGAGGCACAGAGTCTTCCATCCTCTGGTTCACTCCCCATTTGGCTGCAACTGCTGGAACTGCGCCGATCCAAAGCCAGGAGCCAGAAGCCAGGAGCTTCTTCCGGGTCTCCCACGTGGGTGCAGGGGTCCAAGGACTTGGGCCATCTTCTACTGCTTTCCCAGGCCACAGCAGAGAGCTGGATCGGAAGTGGAGCACCCGAGTCTTGAACTGGTGCCCATTTGGGAAGCCGGCACTGCAGGCAGCGGCTCCACCCGCAACGCCATGGCACCGGCCCCAGCTGTCCTTTACATGAAGGTGTTACTTACTGATATTGCATTCAGTACCAAATTGTCCCTAATTTTTGTCATCTTTCATTGCCAACAAAATTTCCAAATTAATATCAATCCTGCATCTCTAGACAGTTCTCCCACAACCTCTGCCTACTGAAATATGGTACAGCCGCCTTTTATCCTATCACAGTCTTTGTAAACTTCGAATAAACCAAATCTGAAGCCCTGGGACATAGAAAAGAAAGTTACAGAGTACAGATCCATGTACAATTTGAGGGGCCAGTGCAGTGGTGTGGCAGGTAAAGCCGCAGCCTGTAGTGCCAGCATCCCATGTGGGTGCCGGTTCGAGACCCGGCTGCTTCACTTTTTTTTTTTTGGACAGGCAGAGTGGACAGAGAGAGAGAAAGAAAGGTCTTCCTTTACCGTTGGTTAACTCTCCAATGGCCACCACACCACACTGATCCGAAGCCAGGAGCCAGGTGCTTCTCCTGGTCTCCCATGGGGTGCAGGGCCCAAGGACTTGGGCCATCCTCCACTGCACTCCCGGGCCGCAGCAGAGAGCTGGACTGGAAGAGGGGCAACTGGGACAGAATCTGGTGCCCTGACCGGGACTAGAACCCAGTGTGCCGGCGCCACAGGTGGAGGATTAGCCTATTGAGCCATGGTGCTGGCTGCTCCACTTCTGATTCAGCTCTCTGCTATGGCCTGGGAAAGCAGTAGAAGATGGCCCAAGTCCCTGGGCCCCTGCACCTGTGTGGGAGATCTGGAAGAAGATCCTGGCTCCAGGTCTGCAGTTCTGGCCATTGTGGCCAATTGGGGAGTGAAATGGCAGATGAGACTCTCTGTCTCTCCTTCTTTGTGCAACTGACTTTTCAAATAAATAAGTAAATCTTTTTTTTTTTAAATATACAATTTGACTTCATTTAAAATAGGTGGGGGTCTGGTCCTGTAGCCTAGCAGGTTAAGCCTCTGTGTGCGGCGCCATTATCCCATATGGGCACCATGCGGGTATGTGTCCTGGCTGCTTCACTTCCAATCCAGCTCTCTGCTAACGTGCCTGGGAAAGCAGCAGAAGATGGTTCAAGTGCTTTGGCCCCTGCATCCACATGGGAGACCCAGAAGAAGCTCCTGGCTCCTGGCTCCAGATGGGCCCAGCTCCTGATGTTGAGACCATTTGGAGAGTAAACCAGTGGATGGAAGATCTCTCTCCTATAACTCTGCCTTTCAAATAAATAAGTAAATCTTCACCAAAAAAAAAAAAAAAAAAAAAAAAAAAGGAAAGAAACAAACCCGGTTCCAATAGGATTTCTGATCGGAAGACTGAAATCAGGTTACTTTGAATTCAGGCAGTCCTCTCACTTTCAGATGGAAGTAGGAGGCAATTACCAAGTTCAGAACTCCCCGAGCTGTGCTGGTGGGGGGCAGGTAGGGGGCCGTGCGCAGCGGAGGTCGAAGAACACAGTGTGCCTGCCTTCAGGCCTGGGGCTGGGCTGGGATTGGCCACTGGGTCAACACCCCAGGAAGGTTTGCCTCATCCTTCTTTCAAGATAAATCAATGAAGCTCTGGGCAGAGGTGAGCCAGGCGGGGGAGTGCTGTGGGTTAGTGACTGAACAGGGGAATCAGAATGAGACCACCAAATCCCAGACAGTCTAGAGGGCTGCAAATGGATCTCCAGCCCTCGGGCCCAGCCCCACATCCCACACCCAAGTATCTCCTGTGATGAGAACAAAGCCCAGGATAGGAGTGGACCCCACCCCCACCCCAGCCCGGATCCCTGTACCAGGACATCAGCAGGAGATGGGAAAGTGGGGCTGGACCACAGAGGTACCATCCTCCACGGACCTGCTCTGAGCAACAGCCAGAGGAAGGAATGCTCCCACTTTTGTCTTCTCTTCAGGGCCTTGGATGCCCTTAGCTGGGGGAGGGGAAGAAAACCTGGGCCCCTCCCAGGAGTTGGGATTCAGGGCCCTGAGCCTCTGCACACTCAAGGCTCCTTCAGTGGCGTGTTCCCGCCTATCCACTGGGCCTCCGCAGCAAAGTGTGAGGTGGCTGCTCTCAGGGATGGGGGGACCGCCTGCCACTCCCTCCAAGCAGCAGTGGCAGCCACCCCCAGTTTAAGTCCTGGTGGTGGTGGGTCAGTCTGATCTACAGTGTCAGTGCCAGGTGCTGGGGGAAGGAGCCCTGGCAGCCACCAGACAGGGACCTGGGAGTCACTAGCAGGAGCTCAGGAACACCCACCACCAGGGCCTGTTCTCTGCAGCGCCCACCTCACGGGCGTGCTCCAAGGATAACACCTAACAGCAGCTGTTGTCACTCGCTCCTCCCCAGGACAGACTGGGAGGGGCCTGAACCGCCCACTGTCCTCCCTAGAGGCCAGCCTGCCCGCTCCTCCTTGGGCACTGGAGAACTCTGTGTAAACCAGGTGTCATCCAGGTGTCACTTGGAAATGTGTGTACGTGTGTTCTCCACTCCAGGCTCCAAGCACGACGGCCGGGAGGAACAGAGATCAAGTGTGGTCATCAGGGAACAAGGTTCAAGACCAACATGTGGGGCGGCTGAGGTGGGAGGGTGGGGCGGGGGCTGGTGGAATAACCAGTAAACACTTTACACAACTGAGGGGATGGTTTTGGGGAGCCAGGAGAGGCAGGAGGGAGGGCAGCCAGGTGCCCAGGACACAAGCCAGTGGCGTGAGCAGGGAGAATGAGGGCAGCTACTGTGGCTGCCCGTGAGGGTGAGCTGAGGGACTGGGCAGCACCCTGTGCTGGGCATCACTCACGCCCCACCCCGCAGCACCCTGGGCTGCCCTCCACTTGCCATTCTCTCCAGCTGGCAGATTGCCTCGGCAGTGGGAAGATGGGGGCGGCCTGGCCATGCTCTGCCCCCGAGGCTGGGAGGACAAGGGTAGGCAGGGCAGCGGGGTCGGGGGGCGCTGATGCACCTGAAGGCTGACGAGGACTCGGACACTGGAACCCAAAGGCCAAAAGGTTTTTACTCTGAGCCCCAGGGAGGAAGGCTGGGCAGATCGCAAGGTGTCCCCAGGAGGAGCGGGGGGTGCTGCAGGGCGGGGTGGAGGGTGGGGTGCTCACAGGCTCTGGAGGGCTGCAGTCCCAGCACCCCGCTCTGCTGCCTGCCCTCCCGAGTGCCCTCCACAGTCCTCACAGTCCTGAAAACATCGGGCATGGCCTGCCCGAAGCCCGTGTCAGCTAACGCTCGGGTGGGGGAAAGGCCGGCCCGGGGCCGACCACAGCTGCTCAGTTCCTCCCGGGGCTGCGTCTTTCCTCGGCAGGCAGCGCGCACAGCAGAAGCTCAGGCGCAGCCTGAAGCCGGGCCACCTCTGCTCGCCAGAGCCACGCCCCTGGCTCCTCGGCGTCAAGGCTGGGGTCTCGGCACAGGGCACGCTGGGCTAGGCTCAAAGCTCATCAGGGGGGCTGTGCGGGAGAGGGGACGCCTTCTGGACGCCCTCCTCCTCCTCGGGGCTCGAGTCTTCCCCCAGGCCTCCCAGCTCCTTCCTCTGCTTGCTGCCGCTCCTGCTGCCCGAGGCCTTGGCTCTGCTGTTCTTCTTCTTGGACTTCTTCCCCGCCAGGGCGGCTGTGTCCCCCTTCTTGCCGGACCACTGCTCTGCCAGGCAACCTGGGGCGAGGAGAGACACCCTCACCCGGCTGCCAGGCTGCGGGGCGGGGGCGAGGGCGGGGGAGGGGGGGGCACGAACTGGGGGGTCTCCAGGAACAGCAACCACAAGCGGTGCCTGACGTCACTGTCCCTACTGCTGCCTCACTGCGGCCACCAGGCCCCTGGGAGGGCACCGAACTTCTCTGCGGGTTGTTTCGGCGCCTGTGCCCTCACTGGGCCCCGTGAGCTCTTTTCTGTTCTCTCTTACCCACCTCCTTGCGGGGGCAGCATAGGACACATCCCGGCGGCCAGCCCGCCCGCCGCCGCCTCCCCACTCACTGGTGTCCTTGCCCTTCAGCACGTGGTTGGCGCAGAGGAATTCGGTCAGGTCCTCCTCCTGGTGGTTCCTGTACCAGTCCTCGATCACCTCCTCAAACTCTTCCACCAGCACGTCGCACTGTCAAGCACAACACTTCAGCTCGGCTCGGCTCAGCCTCACAACCCACCGCAAGACAGGCAGGTGGCGGGACTCGCCGCTGGAAACTGAAGCCGGAGGAGGTGAAACAGCTTGGCTCAAGTCCCTCAGCTCCGGGGCCTCCCTCGGCAGACCCGGCCCCCGCCCGGCCCCACTGTGCATGCCAGTCTGTGAGGCCTGAAGGGCCCATACCTGCTTCTTGAGGTCAGCCACCTCTGCGGAGGTCTCGTTCCACAGCTCATAGGGGATGTCCATCACCACCTTGACCCCTTTGTGCACGAGGTTGTGTAGCGTCTCAAACGTCTCGGACATGCCCTGCAAGAGGCAACCAGATGCGGGAAGTGGCACCCCCACCTCTCCCGGGGCTGTCTGCAGACCCAGCCCAGAGATGTCAAGACCCTCTGGGGCGCTTCTTCCCTCGCTTAGGCCAGTGTTGCACCACCGTGGCCCACATGTGCACCCTGACACCCTGACTTGCCTCCCCACACCTCACCCCTTCAAACAGATCCGCTGTTGCCCTCAGGCCCTTTGAACCCTCTGACCCAGGAAACCAGTTTGTCTTGGCTCTTTCCGGCCCTGTGGCTGGCCATGCTCACTCCCCTCTGGCCATGCTCCTCTCCAGTTCCTCCCTGGCTTGTGCTGTCCTTGGCAGGAGAGGGCACAGCCTGGGCAGGAAGGACACTTTATTCTATAAAAACCACCTCTGGCGGCTGCCTGGGTCTTTCTCCCAGAGACAAAGCATCCTTCCATTCCGCTCTCTTCCCAGAGATGATCCACACAGCCCGGCAGGAAAACACGCCCTCTCCCCATCCCTGTCTCCGCAGAAGCAGGCGTGCGTCACGCCCACTATGCATGCTGTCCCTCGCCCTTTTTACTTAAAAATGCACCTTGGAGACCGGTTCAGTTTGGTTCACAAAGAGCTGCTTCCTGCTCTCACAGCCGCACGACAACCCATGCAAGGACCCCTCAACAACATTGTACTCTACCGCTCCCGACCGACCAACAGTAGGCTACTTCTCAGTTTTTTGCAATGGCAAATCATTTTAAATACTTTTAATTACAACAGACATGGACTAATTACCAAATAGAGCGCACGATTCAAATTCCAAAGATAAACCTAGGACATGTGTTGCTTGAGACAACACCCTCACGTTTATGACCAGTCAGTCTCGTCTCCTTGGCTGGGAGGGAACTTAGGTGGAAAAATGCAGGTGGCAACTATTTTGCCATGTGCAGGGAACCAAGACGTTAAAGACAAAGAAGTATGGGGCTCGCTGGAAGCAGCTCATTCTCCAGGGAGAGAAGTGAGTGCAGTTACACAGGCACGCTGCTCGGGTCTCGGGAGGGACGGTGTGGGCAGAGTGGGGCCGGGGGACAATCGCTGCCCCCAGGTGCCCCCTGACACCCACCCTACTCCTGCTTGTTCTGCGTCTCCTGCACCTGGCAGCGTTTTCTCTAATCCATATCTCAGGACTTCATGGGGCTTGGTGCACCTATGCATGTGTCTGAAACAGGCAGGAGCCTGACGCGCAGGGCCAGGCCAGCATAAACATGCCAACTGCCACGGGAAAGCTGGGCCACTTGTACAAACGGCCATTAAAGAACAGAAAGAGGCCGGCGCCACGGCTCACTAGGCTAATCCTCCACCTAGCGGCGCCGGCACACCGGGTTCTAGTCCTGGTAGGGGCACTGGATTCTGTCCCGGTTGCCCCTCTTCCAGTCCAGCTCTCTGCTGTGGCCCAGGAGTGCAGTGGAGGATGGCCCAGGTCCTTGGGCCCTGCACCCCATGGGAGACCAGGAGAAGCACCTGGCTTCTGGCTTCAGATCAGCGCGGTGCGCCGACTGCAGCGGCCATTGGAGGGTGGACCAACGGCAAAAGGAAGACCTTTCTCTCTCTCTCTCACTGTCCACTCTGTCAAAAAAAAAAAAAAAAAAAAAAAAAAAAAAGAACGGAAAGAGGCAAGGGGGGCGGCTTGCAAGGCACTATCTCCCAGTCACTCTCACAGCAGCAGGCACACACTCAGACCCACGCAGGCTGGCCCGAGGGGCAAGCACAAACCCAACCTTGGCAAACCGGTTGCTGCCAGTCCTCTCCTTGTGCAGGCTATAGTCCAGGAGCCTCTTGCAAATGGTTTCAGTGACTTCGATTAACCGTAAGTCCCTGCCGAGACAGCAGTAGCACAGCAACTGAGTCCCCCTCCCAGCCCCGGCGGGGTTCGCGTCCGCCCCTCCAGCCCTGCCGCCCGACATCTGCACAGCTCACCAACGGGGAGTCAGAGCTGGGAGGAAGATAGGTCATCTGGTCTGGGGGCTCTGAAATGCTGGAACACAGACCAGAGAGACAACATTGTAACAGCTCTAAGGGAAAGGGTTTGTATAAAACTAAATGATTCAGTACTTCAGATTTTTTTTTATAAAGCAATATGTATTAAATTTCAATGGTAAAATATAATCTCATTTTGGATGGGTGAAAGTTGTTTTATTTTTTAATATGTATGCCTGGCAAAATAAAAAGCCAGTAACCCCAGGTGACTAATACTTTACAAAACAGCACCGCCCGCAAGAACGCAGAGCCTGGGCATCACTGTGATGGTCCCGGCAGTCCGCGAGGCCACGGCAGGTGAGGGATTTATGGAGATCACATGATCAGTTGTGGGCAGAACCACAGGGCAGACGTGGGTCTCGGGAAAAGTCAACTCCCTCATGGTGAGCCTGTCTAGCTGGAAGGAAGAAGGGAGCCCAGGCTTCCGGAGCCTCCGGAACAAAGCAGCCCGGCCGTGGGGCCCCATTCACTCACGACTTGGTGTACTTGACCCCGGAGGCCTTGCGGTCCAGGATGCCGTAGCCCGTGTCAATCACCTCCTTGGTCTTGCCAGTTTCCTCGAAGGCTGACTTCAGCTCCACGGCGACGTATTTGCACACTGGAGGAGGGAGACACGGCAGAGCCCGCTGAGCGCACACCAGCCAACCATCAGAGGCGGCTTTCCAGCAAGGCAGGCCCAGGTTGGGGGATCCCTCCCAGATGGGGCCATGTCAGTGCTCACGGCAGGGAAGGGGTGAGTACCAGGCCACCAGATGGAGTTCATTACCTGAAACCAGCCCCAACACCCACTGCCCCACGTCCAGTTCCGGCCCTCATTCTACTGACTTCATTTCTCCTCCATTTCTCTTTTAAAAATCCCTTATAGGTTGGGCGTCATGGCATAGCAGGTCAAGCTGCAGTTTGGAATGCCAACATCCCACGTGACATCCATACAGGAAGGCCTGGGACAGGGTCCTGTTTTCTATCCAGCTTCCTTGTAATGTGCATCCTTGGAGGCAGTGGATGCTGGCTCAAGAACCTGGGTCCCTGCCACCTACATAGAAGACCCTGATGGAGCTCCAGGCTCCTGGCTTCAGCTTGGCCCAGCCAGTTACAGGATGGAAGAGCTCTCTATCTATTACTGTGCCTTTTTTTTTTTTGCAGAGAGAGAGAGGGAGGGAGAGACACACAGAGAGAAATCCTACATCTGCCGGTTTATATCCCAAATGGCTGCAACGGCTGGAGCTGGGCTGATCTGAAGCCAGGAGCCAGGAACTTCTTCCGGGTCTCCCACGTGGGTGCAGAGTCCCAAGGACTTGGGCCATCCTCCACTGCTTTCCCAGGCACATTAGCACAGAGCTGGATCTGAAGTGGAGCAGCCAGGACTCGAACTGGTGCCCATATGGGATGCCAACACTGCAGTGGTTTTATCTGCTACACCTCACCACAGCATCGGACCCTCTGCCTTGCAAATAAAAAATAAACTTAAAAAATTTTTTCATACATCCAGAAAATCTGAAAGAATACAATGAACTATATACCTCCTATTTATATCCAACAATTGTTGATTTATTATCTTTCTCCAATATATAACATATAATAACCTAAGAAGGTGGTAATATGTCTCAAAAATATATATATTGTTTCTGTTACATCACCTTGAAAGTAAGTTGCAAATCTGACCTTTCACCCCTAAATATGTCATCACCCATCAACTGAGAACAAGGACCTTCTTCTTTTTTTTTAATGTGAGATTTCTTTTTTTTTATTTAATAAATGTAAATTTACAAAGTGCAACTTTTTTTTTTTTAAATTTATTTATTTATTGACAGGCAGAGTGGATAGTGAGAGAGAGAGACAGAGAGAAAGGTCTTCCTTTTTGCCGTTGGTTCACCCTCCAATGGCCGCCACGGCTGGCGTGCTGCAGCCGGCGCACCACGCTGATCCGAAGCCAGGAGCCAGGTGCTTTTTCTGGTCTCCCATGGGGTGCAGGGCCCAAGCACTTGGGCCATCCTCCACTGCACTCCCTGGCCACAGCAGAGAGCTGGCCTGGAAGAGGGGCAACCGGGACAGAATCCGGCATCCCAACCAGGACTAGAACCTGGTGTGCCGGTGCCGCAAAGCGGAGGATTAGCCTGTTGAGCTGTGGCGCCGGCCCAAAGTGCAACTTTTGTATTGTTGTGGCTTCCCGCCCCCCAACCTCCCTCCCTCCCGCGACCCTCCCCTCTCCTACTCCCTCTCCCATCCTGCCCTTCATAGAGTTTCATTTTCAATTACCTTCATATACAGAAGATCAACTTAGTATACACAACCGCACAAGGTATAGGGTATTGTTCGACTAGTAGTGTTGTCTTTAAGTTTCATAGTAAAACACATTAAGGACAGAGCTCCTATGTGGGGAGCATGTTCCCAGTGACTCCCGTTGTTGATTTAACAATTGGCACTCTTATTTATGACGTCAGCAATCACCCGAGACTCTTGCCATGCGCTGTCTAGGCTATGGAAGCCCCTTGAGTTCACCAACTCTGAACTTGTTTAGTCAAGGCCGTATCACAGTGGAGGTTCCTTCCTCCCTTCAGGGAAAGGCGCCTCTCTCCTTGATGGCCTGTTCCTTCCGCTGGGGTCTTGTTCACCAGGATCTTTCATTTAGGTTGTTTTTGCCACCGTGTCATGGCTTTCCATGCCTGTGAGACTCTCATGGGCCTTTTAGCCAGATCCGAATGCCCCAAGGGTTGATTCTGAGGCCGGAGTGCGTTTGCCATTCTATGAGTCTGCTGTGTGTCCTGCTTCCCCCGCAGGATCATTCTCTCCCTTTTAATTCTATCCTTCATTATTTGCTTACATTGGTCTAGTTTGTAAAATCTCTTCGACACTTACCCTATCTTTTTGATTGGTTGTGTACTTATACTTATCACTTTACCCAGGACCTTCTAATAACCATAAATGCATACTGGAAAATTAACACTAATTCCAAAGTATCTAATAATCCATATTCAGATTTCCCCGATGTCCCTGAAATGTCTTTTATGGCTGTTTTATCAACCCAGCTTTCTACTGCTACCGAGTTAATTTGCTCCATTCCCTCCAGAGACCTTGTTCTTGCAGTTTCACACATTCCTTTTCTTCTTTCCTCTCACCCTTCCTCAAACAGTAATTAAGCAACTCCTGTGCGTCAGGCACTGACTGGGGATACGGCTACGAAAATAAGGGCTCTCCCTTCCAGGTGCTCCTCCCAGGGGAGGAGACAGAGGAACAAACACATCATTACCACTGCAGAAATGAAGGCCCGAGGCCCTGGGAAAGTGGCTAATGCCTTCTGGGGCTTCTCTGCCCCTTCTCCCAGCCTCCTCCCAGGGCTGGCGCTGTGGCGCAGCGGGTTAAGCCACTGCCTGCGATGCTGGCATCCCTTAGGAGCGCCAGTTCAAGTCCTGACTGCTCTGCTTCCAATCCTGCTGCTTGCTAACACGCATGGGAAAGAAGTGGAAGATGGTCTGAGCACTTGGGCCCCTGCACCCATCAGAGACATCTGGCCTAGAGTTCCAGGCTCCTGTGTCAGCCTGGCCCAGCTCCAGCCCTTGCAGCCATTTGAGGAGTGACCCAGCAGGTGGAAGATCTCTCCCTTTCCCTAACATTGCCTTTCAAATAAATAAATAACTCTTTAAACACACACACACACACACAAAGCCTCCTCTCCCAGGAAGCTGTTCTGGGCTCATTTCACCTGTTCTTTTTCAAGTGGCAGAGACAGAATAAGAACTCCCAACCTTGGCTTCGTTCCCCAAACATCCACAATGGCCAGCACAGGACTGGGCTCAAAGTTAGGAGCCAAGAATGTGATCCAGGTCTCTCCCGTGGGTGGCAGGAGCTCAATCACATGACCCAGCACGGCTGCCTCCCAGGTCTGCACTGGTCAGAAACTGAGTCAGGAGGGGCATTCTGGGCCTCTGCGGGCTCCATGCCCTCCCAAGGGCCTTCGATCGTCTCAAGTGTTCTCTACTGAAACAAGGGTCCTTGGAGGGGCATCCCGGCCTAGATTTTTCTGTTTCTCACCAGTCTGAGACCACTAGGGCACTTCAAAAAACTCCCAGTGGAGCAGGCATCTGGTCCACAGGTTAAGATGGCCACATCCCATGTCAGAGTACCGGGTTTGATTCCTGGCTCTGGTTTCTGATCCCAGCTTCCCACCAGTGTGGACCCTGGGAGGCAGTAGGCGATGCTGCAAGTACTTGGGTCCCTGCCTCCCATATGGGAGACTCACTTTGAGTTCCTGGCTCCGGCTTCAGCCTGGCTCAGCCCCAGCTATTGCAAGCATTTTGGGAGTTGAACAGTGGGTGGGAGTTCTTTCTGTCTGTCCAACTCTCTGAAATAATTTTTTTTTAAAGATTTTGTTTATTGGCACTGGCACTGTGGCATAGCAAGTAAAGCCACCACCTGCAGTGCTGGCAACCCCTATGGGTGCTGGTTTGAGTCCTGGCTGCTCCATTTCCTATCCAGCTCTCTGCTACTGCCTGGAAAACAGTAGAAGATAGCCCAAGTCCTTGGGCCCTGCACCCATGTGGGAGACCCAGAAGAAGCTCTTGGCTCCTGGCTTCGGATCAGTTTACTCCCCAGATGGTCGCCAATGGCCAGGGCTGGGCCAGGTCAAAACCAGGAGCTTTATTTGGGTCTTCCACATGGGTGGCAGGGGCCTAAACACTCAGGCTATCTTCCACTGCTTTTTCCCAGGTCATTAATAGGCAGCTGGATCAGAAATGGAGCAGCCAGGACACAAACTGGTGCCTATGGGATGCCGGTGTTGCAAGTGGCAGCTTTACTCACTATACCAGACCCAAATAGTAATCTTTTAAAAGTACATGGTATGTGGTCGGCGCTGCGGCTCACTAGGCTAATCCTCCACCTTGTGGCGCCGGCACACCAGGTTCTAGTCCCGGTCGGGGCACCGGATTCTGTCACGGTTGCCCCTCTTCCAGGCCAGCTCTCTGCTGTGGCCAGGGAGTGCAGTGGAGGATGGCCCAAGTGCTTGGGCCCTGCACCCCATGGGAGACCAGGATAAGTACCTGGCTCCTGCCATCGGATCAGCGCGGTGCGCCGGCACGGTGGCCATTGGAGGGTGAACCAACGGCAAAGGAAGACCTTTCTGTCTCTCTCTCTCACTGTCCACTCTGCCTGTCAAAAAAAAAAAAAAAAAAAAAAAAAAGTACATGGTATGGTAAAGCTAGAAACATGCCAGGGGATTCCAATTCAGTCCCATCAAGGTGGCATGTACCAATGCCATCTTACTAGTCAAAGTGATCAGTTTAAGTTCATAATTGATCAAAAAGATAGGATTAAGTGTCAAAGGGATCACATAAACAAGACTAGTGTCTGCTAATACTAACTGATAGAATTAAAAAGGAGAGAACGATCCAACATGGGAAGCGGGATACACAGCAGACTCATAGAATGGCAGATGTCCTAAACAGCACTCTGGCCTCAAAATCAGCTCTTAAGGCATTCAGATCCGGCTAAAAAGTTTCTCAGGCATGGAAAGCCAAGACACTGTGGGGGGAAAAAAAAAAAAGACCTAAATGAAAGATCTCTGTGAGATCCCAGCGGAAAGAACGGACCATCAAAGAAGGAGGTACCATTCTCTGAAGGGAGGAGAGAACTTCCACTTTGACCATGACCTTGTCTAAATAAGGTCGGAGTTGGCGAACTCAAGAGGCTTCCATAGGGGAAGCTCATGACAAGAGCCTTGGGTGATTACTGAAGTCAGAAATAAGAGTGTCAATTGTTAAATCAACAAAGGGAGTCACTGTGCACTTACTCCCCATGTAGGATCTCTGTCCTTAATGTGTTGTACTATGTGAATTAACAGTATAACTAGTACTCAAACAGTACTTTATACTTTGTATCTATGTGGGTGCAAACTGTTGAAATCCTTACTTCGTATATACTAAGTTGATCTTCTGTATATAAAGATAATTGAAAATGAATCTTGATGAAGAATGGGATGGGAGAGGGAGTGGGAGATGGGATGGTTGTAGGTAGGAGGGAGGTTGTGGGAGGAAAAGCCACCATAATCCAAAAGTTGTACTTTGGAAATTTATATTTATTAAATAAAAGTTAAAAAAAAGTACATGATAAAATGAAATTAAATGATATGCTCATTTTGGTGCAAAATTTTTTAAGTCCACATAGTTTTTTCAAATACGCATTTCCCAAAAACTTTCAAAAAGTCCATTCTTTTATTTGAAAGGTGAAGGACAGTGAGATGGAGGTAGATCTTCCATCTGCTGGTTCACTCCTGGATGCCTGCTGGGACAGAATGAGGCCAGGAGCCAGGACTCCACCTGGTCCTCTCACATGAGTGCCAGGGACCCAAGTCCTGCAGCCACTACCGGCTGCCTTCCAGGGTGCATACTGGCAGGGAGCTGGACTGGAAGCATACAGACGGGCCTGAATCCAGGCCCTCTGATCGGAATGCTGGTGCCCCCGGCAGCGGCTTAACCCGCTGCCCCACAACGCCCACCCCGTGAGCTTTCTGACATCCCCCTGCATTGTGACGGATGCGTGACAACTACTGCAGATAGAGACTGTGTGTGTGGCCGAGCCGCTTCGGGACTATGGTCTGTAGCTTAAGTGCTGTCAGCACTGCTAACAGCAGAGTTTGGTCAAAAACCAATTCACCACAGAAATAAAAACACGTCCTGGGGGCCTGTTTGGTGAAATGTTACAACATATACACGAACCGATGGCTTGGGGAAGTTGGAACACACGAAAATTCCACAAACTGTAAGCTGGTGATCTCAGAGCCTGCGATGGACTGAGGACGCCCCCGCTCCCTGCTCTCTGGCCAGGGACATCTGGACTCCTTCCCCTCTTCCGTCCTGTGCAAACTCATCATTTTTCTGGCTCCTCTGCCCCTTTCTCCCACGCCCTCAACATGCCATATTCCAGCAGCATCGAAGGGGGTGTTTGGAACACCCCCTCTCTTAGGCCCATCAACCACAACCTTGCTTCCCAACCCTTCCAAGCATCTTCAAGACCCCCACACCCAACCCTGGGGGCATCCCACCCAGAACCTCACTTGGAGGAGACTCATGGCACAGACCCCAGACCCTCACGGACACCCGCCTACTCCTCTTCTGGGCAGGCTCTCCTTCCTCTGTGCTGAGGCCTGTTCCACTTGGGCTTCTGAGCCAGGAGCCAGGCTTTGTGGGCCAGACACAGCCTTTAAGAAATACAATATCAGGAGGAGCCTAAGGGTGAGAGCCTTGTCAAGCCACCCTGTGATTGGAAATCCCTTTTACATGAATCTTCATCAGTTAGCAAAGGTTAGGTGGGGATGGTCTCCTAAGATCCTTTCCAGCTCTACCCAGCCATGAGTCTGTGAATGCCTCCTATGGAAAACTAATGTGAGCTTCTGAGGCTAGGGGAATAAAAAGACAAACAGTAGGGGCTCTTTGGTATCAGAAAAAGAAAACAGAGAGAAGAGGAAGTGAAACCGTCAAAGGATCTGTCAGAACTGCAGGAGGCTGAGAGTGAAGCATCCTAACCCCCCTACTGCCTGTTCCAGAGGGAGGCAGAGGCAGGGGCTAGAAGCCATCTGGGGTCCCCTCCAGTGAGGCCAGCTTATCTCTGCAGCATCCCCCTTTTAATCTCTCACATGAAAGGATTATGTGTCCCCCGCCCCCGCCCCCACATCCCAGGGCTTAGGGATCCTAGAGCCAACTTCTTGAGGGGCCTGAGGCTGGGGAGGTGAGACGGAAGGGGTGGGTGACCAGAGAGGTGGAGGGGAGGCACCAAGGCAGGCACCTCCCAGCCCCATCACTGGGCAGCTCCTGGTCTTCAGCCCTTCTCCATCATCCTAAAATCCACCTTCCTCTCCTAGGTGCCCCCACCCCCCACCGGCTCCACACTCTCCCTGAAGGGGCCCTGGAGCCTCTCCTGCTTGCTCCACACGCAGCCACAGCTCCCACATGGCCATGTTTATTCCAAAAACATTAACGGGGTCCCCACCCCCTACTGTAGGCACAGACATCCGGGCAAAAGCCCCGTCGTCAGGGAGCTGGGAGCGGGGGTGACAGAGGAGGCTGCAGGGTGGGCACGAGGGGACGGCTCAGGCTCTCCCAGCCCCCCGCCCCGAGTCACGTGGGCCTTTTCGGTTCCTCAAACTCTTTCCCTTCTTGGCCTGCAGGCCGCGGCATCTGTGGTTTCCTCTGAGCGGGCCCCTCTCTTTGCACTTGGTTCTACCTGGCTACCTCCTAAGTAGTCTCATGACTGACTCCCTTCTCCCGCACCTGCCACCCCCACCCTGGACTGGGGGCGCCAAAGCCCTGCACCTCCCTCGTCACGGCCTGGATGATCACGGCTCGCTCTCCCCCTCGCCCGTCCCGGCGCCCAGCGGCGCCCAGACCCCGGAGCCTCGCGGCGCACACAGCCCGAGCCCCCGCCCCACGACCCCTCTCCGCGAGCCCCGCCCCTCCGGCAGGAAACGCCCCGCGGGCCCCGCCCCTCACCTTCGCATTTGCTGGGCAGGCGAACCCAGTCGGTCTCCTCGGCCCTGGCGTGGCTCGGGCGGAGCTCTGGGCTCGGCAGCAGGAGTAGCAGCAGCAGCAGCAAGGGGAGAGGCAGAAGGCAGCGGGCCGCGGGCTCAGGCGACGACTCCATGGCCCAGCCGGACCCGAGCCGAGCGGACCGGCCGGCGCTTCCTCCCCCGGCGCGCGCGGCGAGCGGCTTCCCGGAGCCGCTTCCGGGACTGCACACGTGCCTAGGCGTAACCACGGCAACAGCGAGCCCCTCGCCGGCGCCCTCGTCGCCCGGCCTCAGCCCGCCTTCGAAGCGGGCGAAGGCCCGCGGACGACGCAGCCAATGGGCTTTCTCGGGGTTTGGCCTCCAGCGAATGGGAGGACGGTCTTTTTTCGATCTCGTCCAATGAGATAGCGGATGGTGGCCTCGGCGACCTATAGCAACATCTTTTCACACCCCCTAACGGAGACTCTGGGAGGGGCTGAGGACCGGGCCCCAGACCCTAGGGCTCGCAGGAGCTGGGTCGGCTTGGGTTCTGGAATCCGTGTGGAAGGCCATCTTCGCGACTTCCTCCGCCTCCCTGACGTCACTTCCCTCCTGAGGTCGTGATGCGCAACCCCTTACTGAGCACATGTGTTTGAATTTTATTGTTGACCCTTCCGGTGAGAGTGACAGTTCTCAGTCTCAGCCTTCAAACTCTCTGGGTGTCCAAGAACACTGGATTTGGCCGAGGGGAAACTGAAACGAATAATTCCTCTCTGAGGCTCAGTTTCTATTTTTATTTTTTAAATATTTACTTATTTATTTGAAAGGCAGAGATATAGAAAGAGAAATGGGGAGAGAGAGAGAAAGGTCTTCAGTCTGCTGGTTCACTCCCCAAATGGCTGCAATGGCCAGAGCAGGGCCCATCCAAAGCCAGGAGCCAGAAGCTTTTTCTGGGTCTCCCACGTGAGTGCAGGGGTCCAAGGACTTAGACCATATTCTACTGCTTGTCTCAAGCCACAGCAGAGAGCTGGATTGGAAGTGGAGCAGCCAGGACTCAAATTGGCACCCATGTAGATGTCGGCACTGCAGGTAGAAGCTTAACCTTCTATGCCGCAGCGCTGGCCCCTATTTATTTTCATTTTATTTGAAAGAGATGGAGGGGCTGGCACCGTGGCTCACTAGGTTAATCCTCCGCCTGCGGTGCCGGCATCCCATATAGGCCCAGGTTCTAGTCCCGGTTGCTCCTCTTCCAGTCCAGCTCTCTGCTGTGGCCTGGGAGTGCAGTGGAGGATGGCCCAAGTGCTTGGGCCCTGCACCTGCATGGGAGACCAGGAGGAAGTACCTGGCTCCTGGTTCAGATCGGTATAGTTCCGGCCGTAGCGGCCATTGTGTGTGTGTGGGTGAACCAAAGGAAGGAAGACCTTTCTCTCTAACTCTACCTGTAAAAGAAAGGAAGGAAGGAAGGAAGGAAGGAAGGAAGGAAGGAAGGAAGGAAGGAAGGAAGGAAGGGAGAGAGAGAGAAATCCACTCCCTAAATGCCTGCAACAAATCAGGCTGAAGCCAAGAGCCCAGAAATTCGTCCCGCTCTTCCACAAGGGACCCAAGCACTTGAGCCATTATCTGCTGCCTCCCAGGCCGCAAGCGGAGTATCGGGGACTGGAGCCAGGCACCCTGATCTGTCTGGGGTGTGGTTGTCCCAAGCGGGACGAACGCTGGCCCCATGCAGTTTCTGATTGTGTGATTGCAGAGTGCTCTTCCTCATTGCTGTGTGAGATTTGCCTGTGGTTAGGAAGGTCAGATAGGTGAAGTGAAAGCTAATGGAACAGGTTGTGTTACTTTAGTTTTTCGTATGCAATTCTCCGTCCCTTTACTGCCCTGGTGCTGGTTTCTGTGGGTCTGAGCAGGAATGTGGCTAAGAGCAGTTGTCCGTTCCGCCGCAGAGACCCCCATCTGCTGCGTCATCAGGAGGAGGACTCTGGGTCTCTGGGGACTGCTTTAGGCTGCCTCTGAGCTCAATGTCTTATGGACACACAGACCAAGGCTGCTTCTGGAATTTGCCTGAAGGTTGCATTTTTATCATTAAGCCCTGTTGTTCAGTACCTTGTGTGTCTTTCCGAGAGGTTAGATACTTAGGCTGTTTTATGAAGACTTGAACTGGTGGCTGGCACTGTGGTGTAGTAGACTAAGCCTCTACCTGGGACACCAGCATCCCATATGGGCACCAGTTCGAGTCCCAGCTGCTCCACTTCTGGTCCCGCTCCCTGCTAATGGCCTGGGAAAGCAGCAGAGGATGACCCAAATGCTTGGGCCCCTGCACCCGTGTGGGAGACCCGGAAGAAGCTCCTGGCTTCAGCCTGACCCTGGCTGTTGCATCACTTGGGGAGTGAACCTCTCTCTTTGTCTCCCTCACCCCGCTCTGTGACTCTGCCATTCAAATAAATAAAATGAATCTTAAAAAAAAAATGAAGATTTGAACAGACTGAGGCCCAAGCCCTTGACTTTGTCATTTTTTCGCCCGAGCTTCTTACTCCAACAGTATGTGGGTAACAAGTATGTGGCCAAGCAGGGACTGGGGCACGTGGAACTGCAACAGAATACAGGGTCAGGCCGAGTCCCCGTGTCATCTAGACTCCAAGGCCGGCCACAGCCCTTGCTTTACCGAGGTCCAGAGGCCTCCTGGAAAAAAAACGTTACATTAGTCACTCTGAAGATTAGAGACAGGGGCACGGCAGGGTGGGGAAGTTGGGGCAGCATGGGGAGAGGAGCTGAAGCCGAGGGAAGCTTCTGGAATGGACACGAGGGCCTCTGATCTCTCTGGGAGAGAGCTGGGACAGTGGCCGAGAGTCTGAGCATGGCTGGACCCCTCCCTGAACCCAGCACAGCCTCCTCCCTCAGTCTGTGTCTCGGAGAAGAAGCAGGTCCTGGGGGGGGGGGTCAAATGTGGGACCCCCCTGAAGAATCCAAAGGAGAGGAGGGAGGGTCCCCTCACAAGCTGCTGAGAGATGAGCAGTGGGGGACACAGGGTCTTCATGGAGCCGCAGCTGAGTGACCACGGGGGCTCAGGGAAGCCAGGGTTGTGGGTGGTTGTGAGGGGCTGTTCCTTGGAGGAAAGAGGACATCTGTACTCACAGGAGAGCACCCTGGGTTCCCAGGGTGACCACTAGGGAAGACCCCCTGGACAAGGCTGCACTTCCCACCAGCACTGTGCAAATAGCACACACCCATGTCTCAGTTGGCGTGGGAGCCTCGTGTTCTGTCCGCCCAAGAGTCCTATTTAGGAAACTAAACGAAACCCCAAACGCCAAAGCTCTTTAGTGCCTGGCCCATTGTTGATGCTCAGAGAATATTTGTCAGATGAATAATAACCCTTAATTGATTAACAACACGTAAGTCTGGAATTTACCATTTGTGCTCTTAACATTGGACGTGATCCTGTTACCCCGGAATCCTGGCCCTGTGCGCTTCTGTCGAGTCTGTACAAGACTTCACCCCAGGCCCAGCACCCATCCTCTGGGCTCCTGGGCTCCCGGGCTCCCTGCCCTGACTCTTCGCAGAGGTTGGGCCTTGCCCAGTGCCTGGCTGTGGGGAAAGGAGAGGGGGATGGGACAGCATCCTCCCCAAGCCCCCGCCATATGCTGCAATTCCCGGTTCCTCTTCCTCAAGGGAGCCTTCCCAGATTTTTGCTTCTTTGAAATCTGCCCAATTTCCCCCTCCCAGGAAAGACATGAGTTAGAATATTTGTAATTTGCTTGCATCATTTAAGTTTTTTTTTTTTGGAAGATTTATTTATTTAAAAGGCAGAGTTACAGAGAGAGAGGGAGAGAGAGAGAAGGAGACTTTTCATCAGGTTCTTTGTGCTCAGCTCTCTGCACCAGAGACACTGCAGGGCCTGGGTGGATCGCCAGCCTGGAAGGGCTTCCCGTGTGAAGGGAGAGACAGTCTGAGGGTGGAGGCAGAGCCCAGCCCCAGGAAGCTTTGGGCTTCAGGGGGAGGCAGGTCATATACAAAAAAAATGCTCCCAGGCTAGAGGAGCGGGTACTAAGGGCAGGTCCTGTGAGTCCGGCCGCTGGCCGGAAGGGCTAGGTGGGCCCTGGGGGCACGAGGTGGTGGCAGGTCAGGAGCACGTCCAACAGCAGCAGCTTGAAGAGCAGCAGGCGCAGCGCCCCCAGCCGCAGGGCCTGGGCTGCCATCCCTGCGGAGGAAGCCGGCTTAGGAGGCCAGAGTGCCACCTGGAGAACGTTAGTCTTTCCTGGTGTCTAACCTCAGTCCTTGCTGACAAGGAGATGCCTCTTCCCGGCCTTCATTTTATTTTGTTCCCCAACATTGAGGGTAGGGAGGCGTGGGGACCAGGCAGGAGCTCCTATCTCATGTTGTGAGAACAGAGAGCCCCCAACTTCCTGTTTGGTCAGGAAGCAGAGTGGCACCAGAGCTGACCTCATGACTGCCCACGTGGCGCTCTTTCCACCCCACCCCATCAGGCAGGATCCCATGGGCACTGGCTCTGATGCCTGAGCCATCCACCTAGCCACAGTTCAAGGACCCTGGTGTCAGCTGTCACCTGTGCAGGGGTCAGAGGCTCCAGCCCCATCTCATCGAACGGCAGACAGTGCCCCCAACCTGGCAAGGCAGCCCCCACCCCTAGGAGGCTGGGCGGGACATGTCAGGTCAGAGCTGTGTCCCGTCCTCCAGTCCCAGTCCTGGTCCCCAGCCCTTATTCCCAGCCCAGCCCCAGCTTCCAAGTACTCACCCCTAGGAGGCTCCTGGGGGCAGTGCCTGGCTGGGGAGGCCTCACCTGCCAGCAAAGGAGAAGGGAGTGGGTCCCCAGGGATGGGCCATGCACAGCAGAGGACAGGGCCACACCTCAGCACTGTGCCCCGGCCCTGGGCAGTGCTGCTCCCAGGGTGTATTGCGTAGATGGACAACTGAGCAAGCAGCGACATCCTGAGCTCACTTCCTGCAAGTCCTCTGAGGGGCCCAGACCCCCTCACTCACCACCGCGCCCTGTCCTATGCCCTGCGGTAGGGGGCAGGCCATGGTGGCCCAGCACTTTGCTGCGAGGACCGACTGTCAGAAGCACTCTTTGGAGGGCAGGACATTTGGTCAGCAAACATGCCCATTTGGAAGATGGGAAGACCGAGGTAATCCAGAAAGAGGAAGTAATGGTCTGGTCAGTAATAATGGTGGCTGACTTTGGACATGCGATTTTACTTCCCTGTAGCTGCACCAGGGGGCAATAATGTGAACTCCCACGTGAATGTGGATATACAGGGTGAGTGTGTGTATAACCAGCCCTAGGAGGGAGAAGGCATTACTATTTCTTCGAAGGCCTGCAGCAGAACCTGGAGTTGAACTAGACATTGCAAATCCTAGGATTCTTGACGCTGAGGCCACCCTGTCGTGAGCCCAGGTACCGCCTCCCTGGATGCTCTGCACTTGAACCTCCTTCATGCCTCGGTGGCCTGGATCCCTCCTTCCTACCATACCCTGCTTCCTGGGTGTGCAGGAGGGGACAGGGAGCAGCCACAGGAGGCCAGGCACCATCCGCACCTGATAGCTGGAGGGGCTGTGTGCTCCGGCTGCGGCCCCCAGTCCTGGGCCCCGTGTGGCAGACCAAGGGCTCCCAGGATGCCAGCTCCTCTGAGGGCAGCGAAAGCTGGGCCACACTAGTCCAGGTGCCATCCATCGCAAGGGATGGGCCGTAGGTGAAGGCGTCCACTGCGCTGCCGTTGCCAGCTGAGAACCAGATGGGGCTGGCGGGGTCCGGGGGTGCAACATCCAAGACCACGCAGACCACCAGCGTCTGCCGCCTTCCGTCCACCAGCAGCGTGATTGGTGGGGCCAGAGAGGGGAAGGGCGTGTGGCCCACACCTGCAAAACAGCACGGGTGTCCAGCCCAGACCCTTCCAGGCCGGCATCTCCTTGTAGGCTGGGCTTGTGCGGTATTATCGTTCCACCTGTCCCTCCGTTGTCACCAGCCGGCTAACCATCACTCCCGGCTTGTATTCACCCATCTAGCCAGCCTTTTTCTCCTCCATCTATCCATTCTGTCACCCCCTCTGCTCATGCATCCTCCCATCACTCCCATGCCCTCCCATCACTCATGTGTTTGTCATCCATCCATCCTCCACTCCCACCTGTCAATCACATTTAAGCTCCATGTTTCTGCGCCAGGCCCTGGGGATGTAACACTGAGTAAGACACTGTTCCTGGCCTCCGGGAACTCAGTGCTGTGGGAGAGGCAGCAGATGCATAAGCATTTATAATACCATGCGGTGCCAGTCTCAAGAAAGAGGTTACTTCTGGGGAGGAGGGGAAGGAATAGGGACCAGAATGAGATCCAAGGGGGCTCTGAATATATCTGTCACTTTTTGTTTCTCTGGGAAAATATACAATTCAAATATGGCAAAACGTTGACCATTTGTTAATCTGTGTGGGTGTTTGTTATTAGAGGGTACTTCAAAAAGTTCATGGAAAGTGGAACTGAAAGATAAGTTTAGGGGCCAGTGGTATAGGGTAGTGGGTTAATCTGCCACTACATTGCCGGCATCCCATATGCAAGTGCCTGGCTACTCTGCTTCTTGTCCTGCGCCCTGCTATGCGCCTGGGAAAGGAGCGGAGGATGGCCTGAGTCCTTGGACCCCTGCCACCCCCGGGAGAGGCCTGTATGAAGCTCCTGGCTCCTGGTTTCGGCCTGGCCCCGCCCTGGCCTTTGAGGCCATTTGGGGAGTAAATCAGCTGATGGAAGACCTGTCTCGTCCTCTCCCTCTGTAGCTCTGATTTTCAAATAAATAAATATTTTAAAAATAAATAAAAATTAAAAGTTCATGGAAAATGCCTATTATGAAAAAACTGTGAGAATTTCATTTTTTGTGCCAAAATAATCTTATTTTTTAATTCCATTTTCATGACTTTTTTTTTTAAAAAAAAAGACTTATTTATTTGAAAGGCAGACTTACAGAGAGAGAGAGCGATCTTTCATCTGCTGGTTCACTACCCAGATGACCACAATGGACGGAGCTGGACCAGGCTGAAGCCAGGAGCCAGGAGCTTCATGTGGATCTCCCATGTGTGTACAGGGGCCCAAGGATTTGGGCCATCTTCTGTTGCTTTCCCCGGGTGCATTAGCAAGGTGCTTGATAGGAAGTGGAGCAGCTGGGATGCAAACCAGTGCCCGTGTGGAATGCCAGCATTGTAGATGGCGATTTAACCAGTGGTTAGCCCATCACAGCACAATGCCGGCCCCTTCATGCAGTTTTTGAAGTACGCTTGTATTATTCTCAGTTACTTTCTGTAGGAATGCACTTTATTGAGCTACAAGCCATGTACCATATGGTTCACCCATTTGAAGAACAGGCCTATTGTTTTGTAATTCTAAGAAAAGTCATGTGATTATTGCAAATATTTGTCCTGTGTTTTCCAGGATATTTCTAATTTCCCAGTTATATTCTCTTCAGTAAAGATGACTCATTTGGTATATGTCACAATGTTATTTTTGGCTATTTGAGTTTTTTCATATAAATGAAATTTCAAATGTTAAAACCTACAGAGGCTGCCATTGCACTAGGTTGCCATTTGTGATGGTGGAGTGCTGGTTTGAATCCTGGCTGCTCCACTTCCAATCCAGGTCCCTCCTAATGGCCTGGGACGGCAGTGGAAGGTGACCGAAGTACTTGGGTTTTTGCCACCCATGTAGGAGACTCAAAAGGAGTTCCTGGCCCCTGGCTTCAGCCTCGCCTGTTTGCTGCAAACACTCTGCCTTTCCAATAAATAAATATTTCTTTAAAAACCCTATGGGGCCAGCATTGTGGGATAGTAGGTTAAGCCTCTGCCTGGGACGCCGGCATCCCATATGGGTGCTGGTTCAAGACCCAGTCACTTCACTTACGATCCAGCTCCCTGCTAATGGCCTGGGAAACAGTGGAGGACAACCCAAGTCCTTGGACCCCTGCACCCACATGGGAGACCTGGAAGAAGCTCCAGGCTCCTGGCTTTGGATCGGCCCAGCTTTGACTATAGCAGCAATTTGGGGGAGTGAACCAGCAGATGGAAGATCTCTCTCTCTCTCTCTCTTGCTCTCTTTCTATAGCTCTTTCAAATAAAAATTAAAAATAAATAAATAAAAATCTTAAAAAATAACCCTACAAATAAATTCACACATGAGTCGTGAAGTATAACCAAGCTGAAGAAATGCCCCAAAAGGAAGGAGTCTTGTGAGGAGGTGGGGGAAGGGCACTCAGGAAAGAGCTCTTGTCCTAGGAACACCTGCATGGGAAACCAGCCAGCCAGTACTTGAACTCAGATCCCTGTAGTCCCAAGTCCTGTGCAGTGCCTCCCCAGAAAGCATGACAACTCAGATTTTGTCACAGGGCTCAGTGGACCAAGCCTAGGACACAGCCTCAGACAGAGCTGGGATCGGCTCCTGACTCAGCCACTTAATTTACTGAGGCTCAGGGGTCCCGTCAATAGAATGGGATTCGTAGCACCGGTCTGGCAAAAACAACATGAAGAATAAAGACCGTGAGTTCAGAATGCCCTGGCCCACGAGCATTAGCCTCGCTGTGGTGTGAATTATTCACAAGGCATTGCACACCAAGGCGATGGGAGTGAACCCCACACTCTGCAGTCTGGGTCAGGACCTCTCACCCCACCACCTAAGTTGAGCTCGGCTTCTGCCTCCTCCATGAAGCCCCTGGGGATTGTTCCTCTTCTCCTTGGCTGCTTCCTTCCCAGAGCTCAGGCCTCCTGCCAAGGGCTTTCCCTGTCCCACAGAGGTGTGGTTTATCTCTCCAGGGAGGAAGTGTCCGTGACATGTTGGGGACCAGCTTTAGAGCAACGAGACTCCCTGACTCCAAGACCCAGACCTCTGGCCTGCCATGCACACCAGACACGCACGTGCGTCTAGATGGAACTGGGATTCCTTTGGCTGCATCCTTGATTGTGGAAGGCTGGGGGCAAAGAGTCTGGAAAGTCCTGGGGGCCTGGGGCCTCTCCTGAGCTCACTGATAGAGGGAGCTGGAAGTGAGTTTGGGACCCCCTGGGTCCTGTAGGACTTGGGCACCCTGAGGGCAGACAGGACAGGACAGGACCTCACTCCATGTCACATAACACGGCCTTGGCTAGCCTCACCCCTAGGCGTCCTCGGATACCCATCCAGGTTGGCCTTCTTTCTCTGAACCCCAAGATGGACTGCCCCTCCCCACCAACACTGCGGAGCCCAGACGGCAGCATTTGGGGCCTGGGGCAGGGGTCTGGGAGTAGAGTACAGTGGGAAGGGGATAATGGGTTTCTGCCAGGACTCTGCCTAGGCGGCTCTGAGCAGCCCTTGTCCTGGCCCCCTGCCTCCCTATTATATCCAGGGAGGCCAGAGCGAGGAGCTGGCCTTGGGCAGATGACCAGGGACGGGGGGAGATGACAGAGAGGGATACAAAGAGGGGGCTCACCTGTGGGCAGAGCTGGACACCCCAGGGCCAGGAGAAGCAGCAGCCACGGCCCAGCCATGACCCATGGGAAAGGAGCAGGACCCGGCTGCAGACCTGAGATGCGTGCTGGGGGAGCAGGCGCCCACAACACCGCCTCCCCACCACAGGCCCAGCTGCACCTCAGCTGCTCTGCCACGGAGCCCCTCCCACGCCCTCCCCGGCCCCCAAACCCAGTTCTTTCTCACGGGCCGGGGAACGGAGAGTGCCACTCCTACTAGGGACTGGATGCCCACCCTCCTTCCTGTCTGACAGGCCTCTGCTCAGTCCCGGGCTCCCAGGAGGGCAACTACCACCTCCAGGACACAGAGCACTGGCACGTACGCCACACTGCACTGGGTCTGATCCACCCAACCACAGGGAGGCCCCTTTCACAGGTGAGGCAACTGGGCTCAGGGAGATGGGGTAACCCCCCAAGGTCGCCTGGCTGGCAGCTGGCAAAGCCAGGGAGTGAGCTGCTCCCTGATGGTTCTTTACTTATTACAGGCAAAGAGGTGCCCAGGAGACCTCTTGCCATCTTTTTTTTTTTTTTTTTTTTTTTGGCAGGCAGAGTGGACAGTGAGAGAGAGAGACAGAGAGAAAGGTCTTCCTTTGCCATTGGTTCACCCTCCAATGGCCGCCGCTGCAGCCGGCGCACCGCGCTGATCCGATGGCAGGAGCCAGGAGCCAGGTGCTTTTCCTGGTCTCCCATGGGGTGCAGGGCCCAAGCACCTGGGCCATCCTCCACTGCACTCCCTGGCCACAGCAGAGAGCTGGCCTGGAAGAGGGGCAACCGGGACAGAATCCGGCGCCCCAACCGGGACTAGAACCCGGTGTGCCGGTGCCGCAAGGTGGAGGATTAGCCTATTGAGCCACGGCGCCGGCTCTCTTGCCATCTTGTTATAGACCTCCTTTAAAAAAAAAAAAAACTTTTATAACTGTCATTTTCAGTGACTCTATTGCATTTTAGCTATGGCTGTCACTTGGATCATGAATTTTCACATGTGCACATATACCCCAATAAAATTACAAAATAGGCCTCACAAGACAAAGATTTGTGAACAAAGACGCTTGCTTTTTAAAAAAGATTGATTTATTTATTTGCACAGCAGAGTTGACAGAGAGGGAGAGACAGAGACATCCTCTATTTGCCGGTTTACTCCCCAAATAGCTGCAATGGCCAGGGCTGGGCCAGGCCAAAACCAGGAGCCAGGAGCTTCTTCTGGGCCTCCCACGTGGGTGGCAGGTACCCAGCTACTGGAGCCATCGCTGCTGCCTCCCAGGGCGCATGCGCATGAGCAGGAAGCTGGAATTCGGGGCGGAGCTGAGACCTGAACCCAGGCACTGTAACAGGTGATGCAGGCGTCCTGACCAGCGGTTCAACTGCTAGAACAAATATTTGCCCCCGAAAGGTCTTCTTCTTCCTTCTTCCTTTATTTATGTGAAAGGCAGAGATAGAGGGAGGGAGGGAGGAAGAGAGAGAGAGAGAGAGAGAGATAGAGAGAGAAAGTCTTCCATCCACTGGTTCATTCCCCAAATGGCTGCAATGGCCAGAGCTGTCAGGCCAAAGCCAGGAGCCAGGAGCTTCTTCCAGGTCTCACTTGAACCAGTGCCCATATGGGATGCTGGTGCTGCAGATGGAAGCTTAACCTTTTATGCCACAGCGCTGGCCCCCATGATGTTCTTCTTCAGTATTTTAATTAAAAAGCAAGATATTTGGAGGGATCAGCATTGTGCTTCAGCCAAAAGATCTGGAGACTAATACACCAGCGTCCCATATTGCAGCATCCTGTATCAGTGTTCTGGCTGCTCCACTTCTGATCCAGCTCCCTGCTAATGTCCTGGGAGGGCGGAGGAAGATGGCCCAAGTGCTTGGGCCCCTGCCACCATGCAGGAGACCCAGATGGAGCTCCAGTCTCCTAGCCTTGGCCTGGACCAGCCCTGGCTGTTGTGGTCATTTGGGGAGTGAACCAGCAGATCAAAGACACCTCTCTCTCTCTCTCTCTCTCTCATTCTACCTGCCAAATAAATAAATCAATCTTAGAAAAGAAAAGGTGAGGCATTGGAAAGCAGTCACTCGCACAGTGATAGGAGAACGGTTACATGGATGAGATGTGCTATATGTATTTCAGTGGCTACTAGGCAGCGGCTTTTCAAATCAGGTTTTCAAAGAAGTTTAATGGCGTGGGATGTCAGGTAAGAGTGTGGTTTAGAACCTGGGCTGTGAAACCAGATCGGCTGGATTTACTCCTGACCGCATCGTTTAGAAGTTATGCGGCTTTTAGCAAATGACTTCCCCAAGCCTCAATTTCCTCATCTGTAAATGGGGAGGGTAACACCTCAAAGGGGCCTGTGAGAGTTCAACAGGGTGACTCATGAGAAGGGTTTTTGCACATAGTACGACGCCAATAAATACTCTTTTTATAGACATGTACATTGTTATAATAAAAAGTTTAAAGGATACAAATCAAAATAAAAAATATGTGCTCAATTTTGAACAAAAAAATACATGAATATTCCTGAAAGGATGAATACTGGACATTAACCATGGTTATCCCTGCATTTTCGGATTTTGGATAGTTTTAATTTATTTTTATCTTTTTTAAATAGGTGATTTCTGTCTTTTTTCACTGTTTCTTTTCTTTTCTTTTTTAAGATTTATTTATTTATTTGAAAGGCAGAGCTACGGGGGAAGGGGGAGGGGAGAAAGGTCTTCCATCCACTGGTTCACTCTCCAGATGGCCTCAACGCCCCAAGATGAGCCGATCCAAAGCCAGGAGCCAGGAGCTTCCTCTTGGGTCTCCTACAAGGGTGCAGGGGCCCAAGCACTTGGACCATCTTCCATGGCTTTTTCAGGCCACAGCAGAGAGCTGAATCGGAAGTGGATCAGTCAGGACTCAAACCAGCACCCATATAGGATGCTGCACTGCAGGTGGCGGCTTTACCTGCTACGCCACAACACCAGCCCATCGGTGTTTATTTTCATCTGCTTGAAAGGCAGAACAGAGAGAGAAAGAGAGAGAGAGAGAGAGAGAGAGAGAGATCTTCCCTTTGCTGGTTCACTCCTCAAATGCCTGTAAACAGCCAGGGTTGAGCCAGGCTGAAGCCAGGAGCCTGGAGCTCCATCCACTCCCTGACAGGGGTGGCAGGGGTGCAGTCACCTGCTGCCTCCCAGGATGCACCAGCAGAAGCCGGGCTGGAAGCGGCAGCCGGGACCTGGAGCAGCACTCCAACGTGGCTGCAGGAGTCCCATGCGGCCCTCACCCTGGGGCGCCACAGCACCCACTCCGGTTCTCATCTTTATAATTGCTTATTTCTCACATTTTCTGTAACAAATCTGTATTATTTTGAAAATCAGGAAAATAAACATTATTAATAAGCAAAGACTAGAGGCAAGCATTGTAGCACAGCAGGTTAATCACAGCCACTCAGTCTCTTTCAAATAATAACAGTAATAACAATAAAAATTATGGATGCACTACAGTTTATTTAATCATTATTGTTAAACATCTGAGGTAATGGATACATTTGTTTATAAAGTCATTTCCAAATTTATACTTATTTCCTTACAATTATTGTCTTAAACCCTTTTGTCATTTTTTGTTTGTTGCTCAACTTTAAAAAAATTTTAAATTGTGGTGAAAATACGCCTAATGTAAAATTTATCATCTTGAGGCCAGCACTGTGACATAGTGGCTGTGTTGCTGGCATCTTATATGGGCGCCGGTTCGAGTCCCGGCTGCTCCTCTTCCGATCCAGCTCTCTGCCATGGCTTGGGAAAGCAGTAGAGGATGGTCCACATGCTTGGGCCCCTGCACACACATGGGAGATCTGGAAGAAGCTCCTGGCTTCGGATTGGCTCAGTTCTGGGCATTGAGGCCATCTGGGGAGTGAACCAGCTGGTGGAAGACCTTTCTCTCTGTCTGTCCCTCTCTCTATAACTCTACCTCTCAAATAAATAAATAAAATCTTTATCATCTCAACCGTTTTTAAGTGTTCATCGCAGAAGTACTGAGTACTTTTCACCCCCATCCAGCTCCAGAATTCTTTTCATCTTGCAAAAATGAAACTCTACCCCTACACTCTTCTTCCCTTTCCCCAAGGCCCCCAGCACTCCCCGCTCCTAGTTGCTGCCTTCATGCATCTGACAGCTCCATGAAAGTGGAATCAGACAGTGGTTGTCTGTGTGCGACTGGCGTATTCCAGTTAACCTCAAGGGTCTCCAGCTTCATCCAGGAGTAACAGGAGTCCAAATTCCCTTTCTTTTTGTTGTTGTTGTTGGTTTGTTTTTTTTTTTTTTTTTTTTTTTTTTTTTTTTTTTTTGACAGGCAGAGTAGACATTGAGAGAGAGAGACAGAGAGAAAGGTCTTCCTTTGCCATTGGTTCACCCTCCAATGGCCGCCGCGGCCGGCGCACCGCGCTGATCCGATGGCAGGAGCCAGGAGCCAGGTGCTTTTCCTGGTCTCCCATGGGGTGCAGGGCCCAAACACCTGGGCCATCCTCCACTGCACTCCCTGGCCACAGCAGAGGGCTGGCCTGAAGAGGGGCAACCGGGACAGAATCCGGCGCCCCGACCGGGACTAGAACCCGGTGTGCCGGCGCCGCTAGGCGGAGGATTAGCCTAGTGAGCCGCGGCGCCGGCCAAATTCCCTTTCTTTTTGAGACTGGAGATTGCCCCTCATATGTGTGTTCTGCGTTGGGCTGCTTCCACGTTTCAGTGATTGTGCACAATGCAGGTAGAAACACGAGTGGACAGATATTTCTTGAAGACCTGGCCTTCAGGGATGGACATTTGGTCAGCAGTTAAGCCACTAGTTGGGATGTCAGCATCCTCCATCTGAGAGCCTGGGTTCAAGTCCTGCCTCCACTCCTTATTCCGGCTTCCTGCTACTGGGCACCTTTGGAGGCCGCACTTGATGGCCCAAGTCCTGGGTCCCTGCCATCCAAGTGAGGGCCTTGGATTATGCCCAGAGCTCTGCTCATGGCTTTGGCCTGGTCCAGGCCTGACTGTTGCGGGCATTTGGGCAGTGAACCAGCAGATAGGAGTTCTTTCTCAGTTTGTCTCTCTCTCGCTGCCTCTCAAATAAATAAACTTAAAAATAAATTTTCTACTCATTTCTTAAAAACAAAACAGCTTGCTTTTAATTCCTATCTACCTAGAAGTAAGATTGCTAGATCAAATGGAGATTCTGTTTTGACATTATTTTTTTAAAATGTTGCTGAAATTTTGCTTTTTTTCAGGAAATTATTTGAGAGGCAGAGAGAGAGAGATATTCCATCTGTTGGTTCATTTCTCAAATACCTGCAATGGCCAGAGTTGGGGCTGGGTCAGGGCTAAAGCCATGAGCTGGGACCTCGATTCAGGTCTTCTACATGGGTGGCAGGAGCCCAATCTCTTGAGTCACCTCCACTTGTGATGCAGGCATCCCATTTTAGAGTGCTGGTTCAAGTCCCCACTGCTCCACTTCGAATTCAGCTTCCTGCTAAGTGCTTGGGCCTCTGCTACCCATGTGGGAGACCTGGATGGAATTACTGGTTCCTGGCTTCAGCCTGGCATAGTCTGGTTGTTTGTGGCCATCTGGGGAGTGAACTAACAGATAGAAGATCTCTCTCTCTTTGGGCCGATGCTTAGCGCGATGGGTAAAGCCGCCGCCTGCAGTGCCAGCATCCCATATGGGAGCTGGTTTGCACCGGCTGCTCCACTTCTGATCCAGCTCTCTGCTAAGGCCTGGGAAAAGAGTAGAAGATGGCCCAAGTCATTGGACCACTGCACTCATGTGGCAAGACCCGGAAGAAGCTCCTGGCTCCTAGCTTTTGGATCAGCTCCGGCCGCTGCAGCCAATTGAGGAGTGAACCAGAGGATGGAATACCTCTCTCTCTCTCTCTGCCTCTCCTTCTCTCTCTGTGTAACTCTTTCAAATAAATAAATAAATCTTTTTTTTTTTTTTGACAGGCAGAGTGGACAGTGAGAGAGAGAGACAGAGAGAAAGGTCTTCCTTTGCCGTTGGTTCACCCTCCAATGGCCGCCGCGGCCGGCGCGCTGCGGCCAGCGCACCGCGCTGATCCGATGGCAGGAGCCAGGAGCCAGGTGCTTTTCCTGGTCTCCCATGGGGTGCAGGGCCCAAGCACCTGGGCCATCCTCCACTGCACTCCCTGGCCACAGCAGAGGGCTGGCCTGGAAGAGGGGCAACCGGGACAGAATCCGGCGCCCCGACCAGGACTAGAACCCGGTGTGCCGGCGCCGCTAGGCGGAGGATTAGCCTAGTGAGCCGCGGCGCCGGCCAAATCTTTTTTTTTTTTTTTAAATCTCTGTCTCTCCGTCACTATGCCTTTCAAATACATTCAAATATAATAAATAAATGTTTCCTAAAATATAAATAAATAAAAATAAAAGCAGGGGGTGTTTGTCGCAGCAGTAAAGCTGCTGCTTGGATGGCTACATCCCAGGTGGATTTTCTGGCTTCAAGTCCTGGCTCCACTTCCAATTCCAGCTTCCTGATAAAGCACACCCTGGGAGGCAGCAGGTGGTGGTGGTTCAAGTGCCTGGACCCCTGCCACCTACCTGGGAGACCTGCAAGGAGTTCCTGGCTCCCGGCTTCTGCCTTGTCTTGCCCTGGCTGCTGCAGGCATCTGGGGAGTGAAGCAGCA
The DNA here is from genome assembly GCF_051225735.1 of Oryctolagus cuniculus. Taxonomy (NCBI): domain Eukaryota; kingdom Metazoa; phylum Chordata; class Mammalia; order Lagomorpha; family Leporidae; genus Oryctolagus; species Oryctolagus cuniculus. Next base: position 126,974,448 of record NC_142871.1, read on the forward strand.
CATGGGAGGTAGCTTCCCTGTCTCCCTCTGTCTCTCTTTCTACATTTCAAGTAAATAGGTACAACGGGGGAGGGGGGGGGGGCATCCTGCAAGCATGCCCCAGCTGTGATAGGGAGGGGCTCTCCTCTCTGGTCAGTTTCCTGTTCAGTTTCCTTCACTGCAGTTCCCTGCTCTCTTGCTAAGACACTGAACAAACCCAACCCTCTGTGTACTAAGGCTCCTGGGGCCATTTCTCAAGACTGCTCACTTTCATTCTCTCCTCGAATTTTGTGGTTTGCTTCTGTGTGAACCAACAACCCATCTGGGGGTTTACTCACCCCGATTAAGTTGAGAACATCCCCGCAGGAGACAGCTGATACAGTCTCACTTCTCTCGGCTTTCTGTGCCTAGAGTTTATTCCCAAACTCTGCCGGGAATGAACTTTGGCGGGTGGTACAAGGTGTGCATCTAAATGACATTTTTTTCCCCCAAAGCGCTCAGCAATTATCCCGAGGTTATAAACAATCTTTCCTAACCCCACTATTTTCCAAACGTCCTGCGTCTTTTATTTAAGCAGGTTTATTTCTTCCTGGCTCCTCAACTTCTTTCTTCTGCTGCCAGCCTCACCCCCTTTCCGTCTTCTCAATTACTTTAATAATCCTGTTGATTGCACTGCGCTGCCTGTCCGGAGAGAGCCCCCTGCATCCCAGGGCTGCCTGGAGGCGGCGGGCTCCACGAGTTCCCAGGCGCAGCCAGCGCCCAGGTGCGCGCGGCGGCCGAGGGGTCCCCGCCCGGAGGGGGAGGGGAGGCAGGTGTCCTAACGACTTTCCTGCCCTCCAGCCTGGGGCGGTGTGAGCGCAGGCACCCCGCGACCACATGACAGACGGAGAAAGCGCCCTCGGCCTCTTGTCGGGTTTCTGGAGCTTCCCAGAGTCAGGAAGGCAGCAGGCTCCCGCGCTACCCGCGCCCGGCTCCGGCCCCAGGTGTCCCCGGGCGCCCTCCTGCTGGGAGCTTTCCTGGCGCGCCGCTCTCATAGTCGCTGGATCCTGCAGTGAGCCTGGGGACTTTCCGACCCCAGCCTGGGGGCCCTGAAGATGCTGTGTGTGTGTGTGTGTGTGTGTGTGTGTGTGTGTGTGTGGTGGTGGTGGTGGTGGTGGTGGTGGTGGTGGTGGTGGTAAAAGGACGCCCCCGCTTATCGGAGACTCTGCACCTGCCATTTAATGACCAGCTGCTTAGACGGCTCATTTAATTCTCAAACTACCCCAACAGGTGCTATCAACCTGAGGCTCAGGGACCTGAGTTATATCCTGCAGTTAGTCTATCAGCAAGCCGCAGCTGAGGGTTCACTGCAGATCATCTATGCATCCATGCATCCATCCATCCATCCATCCTTCCTTCCTTCTTTCCTTGGCAGACAGAGGAGAGAGAGAGAGAGAGAGAGAGAGAATCTGTCACTTTTCAAATGCTTTCAACAGCTGGGACTGGCCCAGGCCACAGCCAGGAGCCCCGAACTCCATCCAGGTCTCCCACAAGTGTGGCAGGGGCCCAAGCACTTGAGCCATTACCTGCTGTCTCCCAGGAGGCATGTAAGCAGGAAGCTGTCATCAGGCAGCTGGTATGGGATATGGACATCCCAAGCCGTGTCTTAACCGCTGAGCCAATGCCTGCCCCAGATCTCTTCTGTAGCTCTTTTTATTATTATTATTATTATTATTTTTGACAGGCAGAGTGGACAGTGAGAGAGAGAGAGAGACAGAGAGAAAGGTCTTCCTTTGCCGTTGGTTCACCCTCCAATGGCCGCCGCAGCCGGCGCGCTGTGGCCGGCGCACCGCGCTGATCCGATGGCAGGAGCCAGGAGCCAGGTGCTTTTCCTGGTCTCCCATTGGGTGCAGGGCCCAAGCACTTGGGCCATCCTCCACTGCACTCCCTGGCCACAGCAGAGAGCTGGCCTGGAAGAGTGGCAACCGGGACAGAATCCGGCACCCTGACCGGGACTAGAACCCGGTGTGCCGGCGCCGCTAGGCGGAGGATTAGCCTAGTGAGCCGCGGCGCCGGCCTCTTCTGTAGCTCTTTTCATGAGGTTCTTGGGAGAATGAAATCATACATGAATACCTGTCTGAGTGCCTGGTCACAGCAGGTGCTCACTGTGCACTGTGCCTTCCTTCCCTCCCCTTTCCATATAAGTACAGGTAGAAAACCAAGGTCCTTGGTAACCCTCCAGAATGTGAAAAAGGAAAGTAGGGGAAAGTGGAAGTGCATATTAGAGAGGATCACTGGTATTGCCAAATAATCTCAGATAGTGAATCTTACACATCCAGCCAGGAAAGAGAATAGGGGCCCACAATACCGGGAGGTGCACCTGTTCTGTCTGTCAAACGAAAATAATACCTCCTGATGGACAACGAAAAACAAATGTCACCTACATGCTCAATGATAAGAAAATAGGGGCCGGCGCCGTGGCTCAATAGGCTAATCCTCCACCTAGCGGCGCCGGCACACCGGGTTCTAGTCCTGGTCGGGGCGCCGGATTCTGTCCCGGTTGCCCCTCTTCCAGGCCAGCTCTCTGCTATGGCCAGGGAGTGCAGTGGAGGATGGCCCAGGTGCTTGGGCCCTGCACCCTATGGGAGACCAGGAAAAGCACCTGGCTCCTGGCTCCTGCCATCGGATCAGCGCGGTGCGCCGGCTGCAGCGGCGGCCATTGGAGGGTGAACCAACGGCAAAGGAAGACCTTTCTCTCTCTGTCTCTCTCTCTCACTGTCCACTCTGCCTGTCAAAAAAAAAAAAAAAAAAAAAAAAAAGAAAATAGCTACATAAGTGATGGTGCCTCTGCATGATGCAACATGACACAGGCCTTAAAACACCCACTCATCCTTTCATTCAAAACCATTTATTGGTCTCTGTTTTATGCTGGGAATTGGGGCTGGGGAGAGCAAGAGGAAAACAGATCTTGTGGGGAGCAACTCGGACTAGACTAAGTTACTGGAATTAAGACTTATTCTATGCATCTGCTCTCCCACAATGTGGCGCTGGGAGAGGAGAAAATAGCTTCTACCCAGCTGCCTCTCACCAACTTGAGTGATGACCTCCAGGAGCTGATCCTGCTCCTGATTGGAGGAGAGCAGCGTACTCGGCGTGTGGGCAGCTGAGTTGGGATTGGCGGAAGAGGACTATAAAGGAGGAGAGAGACAACATGCACCAGGAACATCTAGAGGGAACATCTATCTGAAGGAACACCTGTGCAGCCCCCGAGAGAGCCGGCCGGCGGTGTGCCACTCCCCCGCGGAAGTGGGGAAAGTGGCTAGGGGGAACCGCTCTTCCACGGAGGTGGAAGGGACGGTAGCCAACCCGGGAAGAACCAGCAGCAAACCCGGGGAGGGCAGAGCAGACAAAAGAACAGCGCAGGGTCCTGTGTCGTTCCTCCACGAAGAGGGGGAGCGACAGATCTCAGTGGTTAAGGTGAGGGGGCAGTCAGGAAATGGGCCCAGAGTGCAACAGATGCTGAGATGGAGTGTGTGTGGGGAATCAGGAAAAGTGCTTGTACAATGATATTTGAACCAAGTCTTAATTTTTTTAAAAGATTTTGTTTATTTATTTGAAAGTCAAAGAGAGAAGGGAGAGAGAGACAGGGAAAGACAGAAAGAGAGAGAGATCTTAGATCTTCCATCTGCTGGTTTACTCCCCATATGGCTGCAACAGCCAGGGCTGTGCCAGGCTGAGACCAGAAGCCAAGAGCTTCATCTGGGTCTCCTACATCAGTGCAGGAGCCCAAACACTTGAGCCATCTTCCGTTGCTTTTTCTCAGGTCATCAGCTGAGAACTGGATTGGAAGTGGAGCAGCTGAGGCACAAACTGGCACTCGTATGGGATGCCAGCATTGCAGGTGGTGGCTTTACCTGCTACACCATAGCACTGGCCCTATGACATATCTTTCCTTTTTTTTTTTTTTTAAGATTTATTTATTTATTTATTTGAAAGTCAAAGTTACACAGAGAGAGGAGAGGCAGAGAGAGAGAGAGAGGTCTTCCATCCGCTGATTCACTCTCCAATTGGCCACAATGGCCAGAGCTGCACTGATCTGAAGCCAGGAGCCGGGAGATTCTTCAGGGTCTCCCACATGGGTGCAGGGGCCCAAGGACTTGGGCCATTTTCCACTGCTTTCCCAGGCCATAGCAGAGAGCTGGATTGGAAGTGGAGCAGCTGGGACTTGAACCAGTGCCCATGTGGAGTGCTGGCACTTCAGGTGGTGGCTTTATACACTAAGCACAGCGCCGCCTCCCCCATGACATATCTTTTAATTCCAATTTCCCATGAAAGTTGTTTTTTTTTTAAAGTACACACACATACAGCCAGCCAGATACACAGAGATCTCGCACCTGCTGGTTCAATTCCCAATGCCGAAACAGCCAGACCAAAACTGGCAGCTGGGGAATGGGATCTGGGTCTCCTGTGTGGGTGGCAGGGACCCAAACACTTGGACCATCACGTGCTGCCTCCCAAGGTGAGCATTAGCAGGAAGCTGGAATTGGAAGCAGAGCCAGGACTCGAACCCAAGGCCTTCCATAAGGACTGTGGGCGTCCCAAGTGGTGTCTCCACTGCTGCACCAAGCCCCTACCCCCCCCACCCCATGAGCTCTCTGAAAAGCCCTCCTGTGGTTCTGGTTCTGTGGAAGAGTGCCCCCACCCTGCAGGGAGGGGTAACGTCCCAGCGGGGCACCAGCTGAGGCTGATCTCCCCTCTGCTATCCAGGCAGCTGCCTCTGGGCCGTGGGGCAGGAGTATGGGCGGTGAGTCCCCTGGCCAAGAGCCCATTTGGACATTCCCCGGCTGTAACATGTGCTTCCTGGTTGGAGACCCTGCTGTGTGGAGTGCCCTGGTGACAGGCACGGCATGGCGAGGCTGTGGACAGAGCACCTGAGGAGGAGAAAGTCCAGCCCATCCACGTTGGGGGGGGGGGGGCGGGTACAGTGGGCAGGGCGGGAGAGCAGTTGCGTCAATCCCAACCAGGTGAGAATGGTGCCCGATCAGAGCCTCAGCATTGGCCACAGCCAGATCAGCCCTGGCAAGGGGGTGCCTGCGTGACTTGGCCGACCTGTGGCCTCCAAGCCTGCTGCTGTGGCCGTTTCTACACGGATCCATCGAACAAGCCACAGGGGCTGCAGGAAAAGAGGCTGGCCCTCGTCCACAGGGCTGTCACCTGTCCACCTGGTGATTCCTCTGTCCTGTCTGCCCTATCGCAGTTACTGTATCCACCTTGCCTTCTGTTTAGCATCACCAGCTGGCCGCCACACCACCAGGCACGCCAGGATGCCACTGCTCTCACTGACATCAGGGATCTGGTTCCACTGCTTTTCTGGCCCACAGAGGACAGGCGCCAGGGCGGTGGAGTGTGCTGTTGCCACTCATGGTACATTTACTAATGCCAGAGGAAAGGGGGGGGTTCCAGACCCTCTCTTTAGTTAATATTGATTTATTTCAAAGGCAGAGTGACAGAGAGAGAGGGAGAGATAGACACACACACACAGATCTTCCATTCCCTGGTTTACTCCCCAAAAGGCCTCAAAAGCCAGGGCTTGGGCCAGGCTGAAGCCAGGAGCTTCATCTGGGTCTCCCCCATAGGTGGCAGGAGCCCAAGCACTTGGGCCAGCTTCCTCTGGCGCATTCACAGGAAGCTGGACCAGAAGCAGAACATCTGGAACTTGAACTTGGACTCCAATAGGGGATGCCAGTGCTGCAAGCAGCAGGTGGGGAGCTCAACCCATTGTGCCACAACGCCAGCCCTTCCAGGCCCTCCTGCAATCCGCAGCTCGGGAGAGCTGAGCAGGACGCACAGAACTCACCCAGAGTTCCCGTCTCCCCGGCCTTTCTGATTCCTTCCTCTCTGGTATGCCAGGGAGGTTCTGGCATTTCAAGCTTATTAACTGGTATTAAATTAGGCTGCCATTAAGTCCAGGGCTTAATTAACAGCCCTAGCAGGCTATTATTGCCCTGCCCAGGTGCTTGAGCCAACACATTAAATTCCAAATCCTGGATGAGCCTCCATGGCCAACGGTTTGGCCTAGCTGAGCCTGCAATCCGCCCTCGTGGGTGCAGTTCCCTTAGCACCCACTCCCACACATGCTCCCAGCACACCTGCCAAGGCTGACGGGCAAGGTCTGGGCATCCTCTCCGCGTGGGCCTTGTGCTGCTCCATCCTGGAGTCCAGGATGGGTGGGGGTGGGGAGGGTTCCGTAGCTGATGTCCCGGGAGGGGGAGTGATGTGAGAGGAGGGTATGCCCACAGTCGAGAGAATTTCCGGGGGAAGGTGGGGTTCAAGTCTCCCAGATGTCTCTGTGCGAGCTTTGGCATGGACCAATGCCATTCGTTACCTTAGCAGGAGAGACCTCAGCAGGGAGGAGCATTTAGCTAGCACTGAAACTTGGCAACCTCCACCACGGCATGGTCAGCGGCGTGCACTGGGCCTGCAGGGGTGAGGGCTGCTTCTGAGCCGCTCACTCACTTTCCCGGCCACATGCTGGGGTCCTCATTCCCCCCAGCAGGTTCCTGCAGAAGCCACCGCATCGAGCAACCACAGTGTACTTCTCCCGTCCCCCAAAGAAACACAATGAGGACATGGCCACATGGGGCTACCCAGATGCCTCTCCTCTTCCGGGAGGAGGCCACCCCTGCACTCCTTGAATTTCGGACCAGCTCAATCCTCGTACCCTGTGCGGGCTGCTCTGAGAGTCAGCTCCCATGCTGGTGAGCAGGCGCAGGGAGCAGATGACCTACTGATAGTTGGGTAATTTGAGCAGAATTTAATAGAGTCTATTTGGCCGGCGCCGCGGCTCACTAGGCTAATCCTCCACCTAGCGGCGCCGGCACACCGGGTTCTAGTCCCGGTCGGGGCGCTGGATTCTGTCCCGGTTGCCCCTCTTCCAGGCCAGCCCTCTGCTGTGGCCAGGGAGTGCAGTGGAGGATGGCCCAGGTGCTTGGGCCCTGCACCCCATGGGAGACCAGGAAAAGCACCTGGCTCCTGGCTCCTGCCATCGGATCAGCGCGGTGCGCCGGCCGCAGCGCGCCAGCCGTGGCGGCCATTGGAGGGTGAACCAACGGCAAAGGAAGACCTTTCTCTCTCTCTCTCTCTCACTGTCCACTCTGCCTGTCAAACAAACAAAAAAAAAAATAGAGTCTATTTAAGGGCTGGTGTCGTGGTGTGATGGGTTAAGCTGCTGCCATGGGGGCACCAGTTAGAGTTCCAGCTGCTGCATTTTCCATCCAAGTCCCTGCTAATGTGCGTGGGAAAAGCACTTGGGTACCTGCCACCCACCTGGGAGACCCGGATGAAGGTTCCAGCTCCTGGCTTCAGCCTGGCCCAGTGCTGGCTGTTGCAGCCACCTGGGGAGTGAATGAGCAGACAGAAGATTCTCTCTCTCTCTGTAACTGACTTTCAAATAAATAAATTTTTTTAAGAAGTGTCTCTCCACAGAGGCGAGGGCAGGGTGAAGGGGAAGTCCCAGCGGCAGCGCAGTGGCCGGCACCAGTCACAAGCCCGAGGCCGTGAGCAGAGGCGCCGGGCTCAGGCTCCAAAGCCAGAGCTGCCACCCATGCTGCTGCTGAAAGGAAGACAGTGAGCAGGGCTCCCCCTGCCCTCTCTCTCTCTCTCTGCGTCCCCTCCCCAACTCCGCTGGCCAAACCTAGAAGCCGGAGGGGAGGGGGCCCAGAGGCATCTTGGGACTCGCATCCCCAGAGGCAGGGTGGAGGGGGCGGAGACAGGGCCTGAGAAGGCTCTGCAGGCCCAGCTTGGCTGAGCACCCTTCGTTACCACAGTTCATCTCTCGGGCAGTCCTGGGGTGCTGGCATGCGCACCCCTCACTCCCCCGACAGGAAGCCTGCAGCGGAGACAGTGAAGCGCTTTGCTCCAAAGGCCAGAGGGAGGATTAGGACCTGTGCTCAGTCTGGTTCCAGAGCCGGGCTCGGGCCAGCCCTGTACACTCAGAAGGGACCTCAGGGACTGGTGTCGTGGCACAGTGGGTGAAGCTGCCACCTGCAGGGCTGGGATCCCCTATGGCATCGCCAGTTTGAGTCCTGGCTGCCCCTTCTCCTTCCTTCCTTCACCTTCTCCTCCTTCTAAGATTTATTTGTTTATTTGAAAGGCAGAGTGGCTGGCACCGCGGCTCACTAGGCTAATCCTCCACCTGCGGCGCCGGCACACCGGGTTCTAGTCCCGGTTGGGTGCCGGATTCTGTCCCAGTTGCCCCTCTTCCAGACCAGCTCTCTGCTGTGGCCAGGGAGTGCAGTGGAGGATGGCCCAAGTACTTGGGCCCTGCACCCCATGGGAGACCAGGAGGAAGCACCTGGCTCCTGGCTTCGAATGGGCACAGCGTGCCGGCTGTAGCAGCCATTTTTGGGGTGAACCAACAGAAGGAAGACCTGTCTCTCTCTCACTGTCCACTCTGCCTGTCAAAAAAAAAAAAAAGAATAGACTGAGTCCGTTATTGTCTTGGTTTAATTTGTGCTGCTATAACAACACCAGAGCCTGGGTAACTTATAAAGAAACTTGATTCGCTCACAGTTCTGGGGACCGGGAAGACCAAAACCGAGGCGCCGGCATCTGCTGAGGCTGGGTCGGAACCTGGTGGCACTGTCTGGGAGACAGTGAGAGACAGTGAGAGAGAACCGAACTCATTTGATAATAAACTCACTCTTGCATAGCAAACTCACTCCCAGGATGACAATGTAGATCCACTCACGGGAGCTGAGACCCCAGGAGCCAGTCACCTCTTCTCAGCACAGCTGCACTGGTAGCAAGTTTCCAACCCATGAGCCTTGTGGGGAGGCATTCAAACCAAGCAGCCAGGCCTTTAGTTAACATTTTTTTTAAAAAGATTTATTTTGGAGGGGCTGGCGCTGGGATGTAGCAGGTAAAGCCACTGCCTGCAATGCCGGTATTTTATATGGGCGCCTGTTCGAACTCCCTGCTAATGGGTTGGGAAAGCAGCAGAGGGTGGCCCAAGTGTTTGGGCCCCTGCATCCACATGGGAGATCTGGAAGAAGCTCCTGGCTTCAGCCTGGCCAAGTCCCGGCTATTGTGGCCATTTGGGGAGAGATACAGCAGGTGGAAGTTCTCTCTCTCTCTGTCACTCTGCCTTTTAAATAAATAAAACAAATCCATTTTTTAAAAGACCCCCCCAAACAGCCAAACTCCATCTAGGTTTCCTGTGTGGGTGGCAGGGGCCCAGGGACTTGGGCCACCTCTGCTGCTTTTCCCAGGACATTAGCAGGGAGCTGGATTTGGAAGTGGAGCAGCCAGGACTCAAACCAGTGTCCCTGTGGGATGCCAGTGTCACAGGCAGTGGCTTAACCTGCTATGCCACAATGCCAGTCCTGAGATAGAATGTTTTTTAAGTTAAATCATGGATGGAAGATGTATGAGTTATAAATGAGCTCGGGGTACCTGCAGCCCATCTCCAGGATTCGGGGTTGATACCCACCCTGGCCACCTGTTATAGGAATAACCTCACAGCAGCTGGCTGACTCTGGCAGAGGCTCTGGATGTGTCTGGGTGAGAACCGTCTTTGCCTCTGTCTGTGGGCTCATTCCTACTCCTTCCTCCCCACCTTCTGCATGCACAGCGAGGGCACAAGAGGAAGGCAGCTAGCCTAGGGACAGAGCACTGAGTCAGGAGTCAGCAGGCCTCAGTTTCAGTCCCGGCTCTGCTACTCCCTCCGCGGGCTCAGCTGTGGTGCATGGAGGGGTTAGACTCCGGGGTTGTCTGAGGGGCCTCTTGGCCGTCCCTAACTCGAAGGCTCGTCCTACCCATCTTACAGGCTTGTGCTGGGGACAGAGTGACACTGTGAGAGAGGAGAATGATGACCCTGCAGCGACTCCTCCTCGCAAACATGTGCACAGCACGCCACACCCTGATTCTGAGCTTGCTCGTCCTTGTTGTGCCTGGGAGGACGCCCCAGGAGGCTCTGACTTCACGCAGAGGCTTCCATCTTCTTTGGCTGGCAGGAAAGAAAGCAATGGTGGAGCCAAAAGCCAGAGCCCCCGGTGAGGATGCTGGATGTGGAACTTGGGCCAGGGACATCAGAAAGCAAGTGAAGCTGGGAGTCGGGAGGAAATCATTAGAGCAAGAACTGTAGACGACCCGGGGGACTGAGCCAGGCCATAGAGGGCAGCACAGCTCCTTCCTCCCTTCATTACTCTGGGTGCCCCCCACCCAGTCGGGACAAACGCCTGCCCGATGAAGGGCACAGCCCCCAACAAGACTGCTTTCACTTCCGATGTCAGTTGCAAGCTGCGGGGTCTCCACACCGCCCCTACTTCCCACTGATGGGCGACAAAGTTGGGGGAGATTCCCATTACGCATTCACATTTGATAATTCACCTGGACAACTAAGAGCACGCAGGCAAGTGCTGTTGTTGAGATGACAGCACGTCAAAGCGGCACGACCAGCAAAGCGCAGAGCCACATCGGGTGAGGTATGGGGGCGGGGGGAGTTCTGGGTGCCAAGCTGCCATGGCCTCTGCCTGTGGACTCGGGCTGTGTCACTGGGTCACCCTCCAGCCACTCAACATGGGCCACAACCAGGAAGCTCTACTGGGCTTTGTCTCCTGAGTTTTGATTAGGGTCTCATCACTCAGGCGTGCATGATGAAACCACGGGCTGGGGTTAAGTCTGCTCTCTCTGCTCTTGCGTGGCTCCGAGCCCCCGTCTGCTCCACCACATGGCCACCTGATGCAGCACAGCAGCACTGACTTTACCATTTTATTTATTCGAGAGGCAGAGAGACAGGAAGGGAGACAGAGCGAGAGTGTCCGTCCCGTGGTTCATTCCCCAAATGCCCACAGGGGCTGAGATTGGGTTGGAATGGGAGATGGAAACACAACCCAGGTCTCCCACATGGGTGGCACAAGTCCTTGAGTCAGCACCTGCTGCCCCCCAGGGCTTGCATTAGCAGGAAGCTGAAGCTGGAAATGGAACCCAGGCACTCCCATATGGACTGTAGGTGTCTTGCATTCATTACATTAAATGTCTGCATTTAAAAAAAAAAAGATTTATTTTATTTATTTGAAAGACAGAGTTGCAGAGAGAGGTAGAGTCAGAGAGAGAGGTCTTCCATTCCACTGGTTCACCCCCCAAAATGACCACAATAGCCAGAGCTGAGCTGATCCGAAGCCAGGAGCTTCTTCTGGGTCTCCCACGTGGGTGCAGGGGCCCAAGGACTTGGGCTATTTTCTACTGCTTCCCCAGGCCACAGCAGAGAGCTGGATCGGAAGTGGAGCAGCCGGGACTCGAACCAGCACCCACGTGGGATGCTAGCACTGCAGGCCAGGGCGTTAACCCGCTACACCACAGTGCTGGCCCCACGTTTCTTGAGAGGATTACTAGAGTTGTATGCTTCTTAAGCATCACAGCAGGAGACAAATGAAGCTAGTTCGTCCTTCTAATAATAATCAAGCTTGATTATTTGGTTAAGGTGGTGGTCAAAGGGTCAGGCTCGCTTTCAAAGAGAGAAACCTTAAGATTATTGGCATGGACCGGCCCAGCAGCCGGCCTTCGCCGCCCGCCCTCGCCTTCGGGAGCACCAGGAACGGGGAACGGCAGGACGTGGCACGAAAGCAGGTATGCGTGCTACCCGCGGCGGCACGCCTGCACGCATGTTCCGCTCTGTCCTGCCCTTCACAGCTTGGCAGTCTATGCCTTTTTGTTCTGAGGCAGGCACCTTCCACGTTGGGAACTCTGGGCTGGGCCCCGCCGTGTCTGCCTCTGCGGCGTTTCTGCGCGCAGCCGGCCAGTCAAGTGCTTCCCCGTCTGGGCTTGGTATGGTCTACGACCTCCCTTCATCTCTTCTCACGATGGTTGCGCCCACATCACCGGAAGTGTTTGCTTCTCGGCCTTCCCGTCATGCTTCGCGGCCCAACATGGAGGGCCTTCCCAGTCTGAGCTCCTCCGGCGGAGGCTCTGCACCCGCTGGGTCAGCCCCGACCTCGATGACCCTGGCGCAGCTCTTGCAGGTGGTTCAGCAGGGCCAGGAGGTCCCGGGCCTGGAGAAACTGCACATTACGGCGACCCATGGCGAGCCCACGGCGTCCGTGCTCCCGCGGAAGCCCAAGCCCTGGGAGGCCGCGGGCCCGACTGACCCGCCGCGCGCGTCCGCCCTCGGCCCGGGGCCCCAGGCCCCGGCCACTCTTGGCTAGAGGACCGGCCCCGCCGAGGCAGCAGCGGCACCTTCGGAAATGAGTACTGTGGTTCCTGAGGTTCGAGGGACTTTGCCGCTGAGACCTGGGGCGCGTGGCGGCGTCCTGCAGGAACTCGCGACCCTGGATAACCAGCCGTGGCCTCTCAGCTGGAGTTGATCCTGGAAGCATCATCAGGATGTGCTGTATTTGTATTTCTGAACCGTAACCATCCGTTAAGAAAAAAAATCCTTTTTCGATTCTTTACATGCAACTGAAGCAAAGCTTATACTTTACTGCCCGCGGTGCGTTTTCATTTCAAACACCCTGCCCAGGCCAATCCACAGGGAGGGGTTATGTGGGGGATCGGAAGTGCTTTACTCGGGGGTCCGTTTATTCTGGTAGTAATGGAAAGCTAGGAGCCACGTGGCATCTGCATCTTAGATGGCTACTTTCCAGATAGTCAATAAAAGTTTTTTTTTTTTTAACCTTTTCAGAATGTGTTCAAAGACACTGAAATTCCAAACCATCTTTAAAAAGCTAACTTTGGTTGACTTGGGGTCTTGGAGCCAGGTGATCAGACAAGGGGCTCGAGAATTAGAGTAAATTCCCATCGCTGTCTTGTGATGCCACTGCATCTACTCTTGCTCCTTAAACTGGATTGTCCGTCTACAAAGCCTACAAGACACCCGATGTGTAGGTTGACTACTGCAAACAATACATACTAACACCCCCTCATGGACTGTGTCATAGGCTAGCTTTTCCTAGCAATAAATCTAGTCCCATTTGTCCAGGAAACTGTGTCGTGGTACATTAAGAACAGCACGATTCTTATGAAAACTTTTTATTCACGAAGAACTATACACTTACTTCTATTTGGCATAATTCAATAACCAGACTGGCTAGAGGGTATCAGCTTCATTGTGCAGAAGAGCAGAGACATTGTTCCCATATTTATTTTTTTAAAAAATATTTTTCAGAGGGGGAGAGAGAGAGGTCTTCCACCCATTGGTTTGTTTCCTAAATGGCTGCAACAGCTGGGCTGGGCCAGGCGAAAGCCAGCAGCCCAGCACTCTCCATCCAGGTCTCTCTCAGGGGTGGCAGGGAGCCAGATCAGAAGTGGAGCAGGCTGGATCCGACTGGTGCCCTTACATGGGATGTCCACATTGCAAGCAGCCACCTTAACCCACTGTGCCACAACCCCAGCCTGTCCTCGTATTTAGTATGACAGGTCTGAGGTACAAGGCCTGTGTTTTCAGACTCACGACTGTTTTTCCATGACTTGGTAATACATCATTTTAAAGTAATCCGATTTCACAATGTTTTACAGTATAAGAGTGACATCTTCTGCCAGGTGAACTCTGGAGCCAACCATCCTAATTAATTACCTCACAACCTGGCATGTTTTAATGCATTGTTTTACTGCTAACTCATTTCACAGCTATGTTTAAGGGCTCCATGAGCCAAAATTAAAGCAAAGTTGATTTGAAGGGACCCAGGAACACAGCCCTAAAGCAGGTTTTCCTGTTTAACTTAGGCCTGGCACATCCTCACCAACTGCTTAGATCACAAGCTGAGGCAATTTAGGGCTGGACCGCTGATGAAAGACAAAGATGTACTGACTGACTGACCCCTCCCTCCCCAGGATTAATTTCCCCATAACTCTTGTTGCTGGCCTATTATGTCATCAACAGGATAAAGAGCAAGACTTCTGGGGTCTAGAATATGAAAGGAAAAGGTCCAACTAAGCTGTTTATTTGGGGCCTTAAAAAGCCAGTGCTAATTTCACTCAAACCAAACTGAGAAAATGGTTCGCCACTTCCTGATCTGATGCTTAATCATCAGGGAAACCAGGAAATTCAACCCCCAAGCCAGAGCGGGAAAGGGTGGGCATTTCCAGACTTACAGATGGCACAAGAAGCCACAAGAGCTGCCAGTGTGCTAGCGGAAAACACCCAACTGGCTTGATGGGGAAAAGCCACCTTGGTCAACTCTGGTATTCTGTAGGATACGGAACCAGAGATTAGCAAGATGAAGGCCTGGGAGACCAACCCTCCTTAAGAGCCGGACTTCTTCGCCCCGGGGGCTCAGCTGCCTGAGAGGGGTTCTATGAGCTCCCTGAAATTCCAAGTAAAATTTTGGGTATGTGTTTGCCCGGTGAAGGGATCCTTCCTTTGAAAAATTCTGAGCTAAGAAAAGGAGTACGGCAGCTCCAAGCTAGAACAGAAAAGCCATCAGACACATTGAGAAGCCAGCCAAGTGAGAGTGCCTGCAGTCGTCACTGAGCAGCTGGAACATGGATCCACAGCAGACACAGCACTGTTTTGGTGCTCTGCTTCCTAACTGTATTTCAAGTCTCTTCAAAACAAGGCCCTGGCAGCCCCCAAGTCCTGGGAAATCTTGACAGATGCTCCGGCCAGTCATTCACCAAAATCAAATGCCAGGACAGAAGCTGTGACAAAGGAAGACTCCTTCTTCAATGGTCGGTGCTGAGTCCAGAGGAGGCAGCACCCAAGATGGAAGACAGTGGAACCTCTCCTTGGAACGGGGTAGGGATGAGGTGCCTGCCATGATCACAACTATCTTTCCCTTGATCTGTCCTTTCCAATTTCCGGGGATAAGGAAGAAAATCTTCTCTGAAGATACTTGATAATAATTCCAAAAAAAATCTTTCCAGATATCCTGAGGAAGAAAAACACAACTGTAGTATTACGAGAGTAACAGCAGCATAAAAAACAATTTCAGAGAGTTCAGATTTCTTCAACTTTTTGGAAATTATTATTATTTTTTTTTTTGACAGGCAGAGTGGACAGTGAGAGAGAGAGACAGAGAGAAAGGTCTTCCTTTGCCGTTGGTTCACCCTCCAATGGCCGCCACGGCTGGCGCGCTGCGGCCGGCGCACCGCGCTGATCCGATGGCAGGAGCCAGGAGCCAGGTGCTTTTCCTGGTCTCCCATGGGGTGCAGGGCCCAAGCACCTGGGCCATCCTCCACTGCACTCCCTTGGCCACAGCAGAGAGCTGGCCTGGAAGAGGGGCAACCGGGACAGAATCCGGCGCCCCGACCGGGACTAGAACCTGGTGTGCCGGCGCCACTAGGCGGAGGATTAGCCTAGTGAGCCGCGGCGCCGGCGGAAATTATTTTTGAAAATCAATTTATTAGAGATTCATAGAGAACTCCAATCTGCTAATTCATGCCCCAAATGTCAACAGCCAGGGCTTGGCCAGCCAAAACCAGGAGCTGAGAACGCTATCCAGGTCTCCCACACTGAGTGGTAGGAACCCAAGTACTTGAGCCATCACCTGCTGCCCCACAGGCTCTGTTATCAGCAGAGAGCTGGAGTCGGGAGCCAGAGCCAGGTATGGAGACCTAGATGTGGGATGCAGGGGTCTTAATGGTTAGGCTAAACATCTGCCCTGAAGTTAGTTTTTTATTTTTTTCTTAAAAAATTATTACTTTTTAAAGATTTTATTTATTTGAGAGGAAAAGTTAGAGAAGAGACAGAGATCTTCCATCTGCTGGTTCACTCCCCAGATAGCTATAACAGCCAGCACTGGGTCAGGCCAAAGCCAGGAGCCAAGAACTTCATCCAGGTCTCCCATGCGGGTGCAGGGGCCCAAGCACTTGGGCCATGTTCCCAGGCTTTCCCAGGCACATTAGCAGGGAGCTGGATTGGAAGTGGAGCAGCTGGGACTCCAAACTGGCACCCATATGGGGTGCCAGCACTGCAGGTGGAGGCTTAACCTGCTATGCCACAATACTGGCCCTAGTTTTTAAAATAATATTTCTTCTCCATTTCCGGCTAAATGACCAAAGCAATATAGAAGGTTCCATGTTAGTGAACATTTTTTAGCCTGTAACTCTTAGGATAAGCACAGCCTCATGATCTGATTGGGCAGTCACTGTTCCAAGCAGGTCTCCATCCATGAGACCAGCCTCCTCTTCCCCTCCAGAGTCAAGGCTACTCTGAAATACTCTCAAAGAGTAAATGCAAAAACAACTATTCCAGCTGGCGCTGTGGCTCAATAGGTTAATCCTCCGCCTTGCGGTGCCAGCACACCGGGTTCTAGTCCTGGTCGGGGCACCGGATTCTGTCCTGGTTGCCCCTCTTTCAGGCCAGCTCTCTGCTGTGGCCAGGGAGTGTAGTGGAGGATGGCCCAAGTGCTTGGGCCCTGCACCCCATGGGAGACCAGGAAAAGCACCTGGCTCCTGCCATCGGGTCAGCGCGGTGCACCGGCTGCAGTGCGCCGGCCGTGGTGGCCATTGGAGGGTGAACCAACGGCAAAGGAAGACCTTGCTCTCTGTCTCTTTTTCTCACTGTCCACTCTACCTGTAAAAAACAAAAACAAAACAACTATTCCACGGCAAGGAATGGTTCATCACAAGTCCGCCAAGGGCAGCCGTGCCCTGCCTCACCTGGGTCTAGTTCAGCTGGCGGATGAGCTGATTGATGCGTTCACCCCGATAGCCAGGTGAGCCCATCTCCTTGAGGAAGCCCACTCTGTTCTTGCTAGCATGACGGGCCACTGACAGCTGGAAAGGGCGCAGGAACCTCGCAATATTCTGGAAATACTTCCCCGGGAAGGCAATTTCATGAATGAGGTCTTCCAAGCAGATGACACCAAATCTCCCTAAGAAATGCAAGGGCACAAATTCCTTTATTCGACATTGGTCTAGCATAACAGCTCTAGATGCAGAGCTGGGCGCTATGGCAGGTTCCTGGGACCCCAAAGACAGACCGTGGGTCCAACATCAAGACGCCCGCTTTCTGCCTTAACTGACCCCTAACCACAGCACTTACCCAGGTGCTCCTCAATCACGGTGTTGTCTGTCAGAGGGATGCTCTTATCGTTGACCCTTGCTTGCCCACGTTTCAGGATGAGTTCCCGGACAGACTTCAGATTTGGAAATCTATGGAAGGCAGAATAAAGTAGAGCCTTAGCCACTGCAGTACCACGGTCACATTACATTCAGCGGGCTCCGTGTAGCACACAGGTCACTTAGTCCTGCAGCCTGGCCGAGGGGAAAGGTTTGGGAAGTTCTCCCCCACTCCATTCCAGCCGAGGAGCTTGGGAATCCAGGAAGGAGGAGATTAAAAAACTAGAGTGGCCCTGACTATGTAATTAAATTTTTGGATACAAATACTCACCGAGCAAAAAAATTTCTCTGGGAAAAAACAAGCATGCAAGAACAGAGACTACGACCCGGCTGAAAGTCTGCGACTCCGGCCTCAGGTGATGTCTGCTAGGGTGTGGAGGAGCTGGAAATGAAACCCGTGCCTCTGCTGCGTCTAGTGCTTGAGGAGCAGTGCTGTCACACAAGCACTGCCCCAGCTCAGCTTCCGGAAGTTAAGAACTAACCTCCTTCACCCACCTGAGCCTCTGCCTGCCAGCAAACAAGCCCAGCTCTGCTGCTGCAAACCATTGTCCGCATGGCTGACCCCTCCCATGTCCCAGGGTTCTGGATTTCTGATGACTGTGGTCACAGCAGAATGAGCCTGGAGGAGGAAACCCTGAGCACTTAACACACTCGCCTGCGAGCTGATGTGAATTCACATGGAAATCCTACTCACCCCCAGGTCACGTAAGGTTCCACTATCCGCAGCAGTTTTAGGTTTTGGGGGGTGACCTGGACAAAGACGCCACTGAACAGTTTCTTCAGGCGAAGTCTTGCAATGGTCCTCTCCACCAGTGAACTCACCCCGTTAATCCTGAAGTGAACGGCAACAGTCAGGCTCTGTCTCAGGTCAGTTCCACAAGTACTCGGCAATGTGGGCTACTGCCCTGGGCATCCACACAGAAAGACACAGACCACATCTTGAAAACCTCACTTTGGGCAACGTTGTGGTGTGGCAGGTTAAACTGTCACCTGTGACAAGCCAGATTCCGATCCAGCTCCCTGCTAATGCGCCTGGGAAAGAGCAGAAGATGGCCCAAGTGCTTGGACCCCTGTCACCCACAACAGAGACCCAAAGAGAGTTTCAGGCTCCTGGCTTCAGCCTTGCCCAGCCTGAGCCATTGTGGCCATCTGGGGAGTGAACCAGTGAATCAAAGATCTGACTATGCCTCGGGTCAGCACTGTGGCATAGTGGGTAAAGCCGCCGTCTGCAGCGTCGGCATCCTACATGGGTCCTGGCTGCCCTCTTCTGATCCAGCTCTGCTACAGCCCAGGAAAGCAACAGAAGATGGTCCAGGCACTTGGACCCCTGCACCCGGAAGAAGCTCCTGATTTCAGATCAGCTCAGCTCTGGTCATTGTGACTGTTTGGGGAGTGAACCAGTGGAAGGAAGACCTTTCTGTCTCTCCTTCTCACTGTCTGTAACTCTACCTCTCAAATAAATAATTTTTTTTTTTTTTCAAAAAGATCTAACCGTGCCTTTCACATAAATAAAACACATCTTAAAAAATGATAGTAAAAGCTCAGTTTCAGGAGACACTCTCAGTAAACACATCACTTACCTGTGATGTGCAGCAATGTCTGGGGTGCTATGGGAACGTAGAGGGGAATCCCTGAATTTGTGGGGTAGAAGGTATGTAGGATTACCCATGACTGGCTAAGGAAGCTGGACTTGTTTCTACACACAGTGGAAGCTACTCAAGGTTTTAAGTCAAAGACACAGTCAGATTTCCCGACAGTCACCGAGGGCGGTGGCTAGCACAGATCTGAGTGGGACAGCAGGGGAATCCAGTGAGAAAGGGCTCATAAGCAGTGATAAGTGGGGTGAAGAGGACGGGGTCAGATATTCAGACCCACATATTTCACAGCAGGTGGCAGAGCTGGACGTGCGGCTAGACGGTACCAGCAAGTGTGGAAAGTGCCCCCCAGTGCTGATTACGCTCTATCCACTCCACTGTTTCAGTTCCTACAAGGAGGGCTCACCGCCCCCACCCCCCCAACTTCTGCACATGTGCCTGGTAAACCTCATGTGCTTCAGGTCCAGGTTCAAGTTCCTGCCTTAGTGAGGGCATCCTCAAACACCCCGCCTCCACTACCCTGCCCTTCCCGTTGAGGGCACTTACTTGAACCCTGCAGACAGAAACTCTGCACTGTGCTCAACTCTAAATTCCAGGCACGATTTGCCTTAGGGGCTTGGGGTCTAGCATCTCTGTATCTTCCCAGACAGGGGCCTAACGCTGGATTAAGTTTGCCCTAGCCTCAAGGAATCCAAAACTCAACCAGTTCCCTACCTTTGGAGCCGTACAACAAAGGCCAAGGAATGCTTGTCTGGCATTTCCAAGGCACGAGGTTTCACTTTCAGTCGTCGGAGCCGGACTGCATCCCGTCGCTGCCGCCAGGAATCGTGCACGAAGGACTCCAGTCGCTTAAACCTGAATTCTTTTCTTTTCCTCTGTCAGAGAAGACAGACGGTCGTCTTCAGCATGTTCTGCCTACAGCTGTCATTCCTGATACTGACAGAGTGTATTTCTCCCTGTGTTCCACAAGGACAAGCAAACAAGCCTCCTCTATTCTTATGAGGGTATTTAATGGAGTTAAGATTTCTTTCTTATGGTGCCCAAAATTTTGAAGTTGATGCTTAGTTTTTACATAAGGTACATATTCCTATGAATTTTTTTTGAGAGGCAGAGGGAGAGAGAGTGAGCCAATCTCAAACTGCTGGTTAACTCCCCAGGTGCCTGGCAGACAGCAGCCAAGAGGAGCTAGGAATTCAAGCGGGTCTTCACTCCCAGGTGGGAGGGCCCACATCACCTGAGCCCTCACTGCTGCTTCCCAGGGTCTGCCGAGCAGGAAGCTGGTGTTCAGATCTGGAGCCAAGAACTGAATGAACCCAGGCACTCCGATGTGGAACGCTGATAGACTATACTCCTACCCCTCCATGAACTTTCTGAAGACCCAATATATGTATGTTTCCAAAATTTTTTGCACCAAAAGAATGTTATCTTTTAATTTCATTTCCCACGGATTCATTGCAATATCCTAGCATGCGGGAGAAGTGAGAAATCCAAGAAAAGATGAGAAAATGCGAATCCTTAAGATTTCTGAGAAATAAATAGTCTAATGTGCTTTCAGCCAGTGTTTACCAACAAGTATTTATGGAACCTAACATTATGTTAAGTGCCACGAAATACAAAACAACCATCTGTTTCTTGTTCTCTAAATACTTATCTCCAGACACTTAGCATCTGAAACAATGGGGCGGGTGGGGGCTTGTCCAAGGCGAGTCTAGACCAATGCGTGCTGAGTAAGATTCACCAAATACAGATCCCAACGCCTTTTTCCCGGCTTCCCGGCATTACCTCCCTCTTGGCCAAAAGCTCCTGCTTTGCCTGTGTGGCTTTGAGGGCTTGATAAGCCTTCCTCTTTTTCAGGAGATTTTCTGGAACCAATGGAATCCTTTTTCTTTGCCTGATACAGAAATTTGAGATTAGCAGCAATAATATGTATGAAACGAACACTCAGTGGATTGTTCCCATCAAAACCATATCCTAGGCTTTGGGGAACACGTCCATAAAAAAAGCCCCAAGGACTGAAATTCCTGGGAACCCTTCGATCTCCAAACGGGTTCGTAACGTTCACTCGTTCCCCAAAGCCTTAAAAACTCAGGAATCCCCAGGTCGCTGGATTCGTATACATCAGTGAGGCTTTTTATCTATTTAGAAAATACCGAAGCCTTTCATAGACTCTGGCAGCGATTAAGACTCTAGTGAAACTCAACGGGACTGGGACAAGTGTAGACCCATATACAGGGTGACTACTTAAAGAGTGGGTGATCCGAAATCTCGCACTGTCTACACCGCTGCAGAAAGTCAATCCTCGCCCCTGGAGCTAATCCGAACATCAAAACGACCCCCTCCCGTCTCAGCCCTACAGCGCCTCACTCATCACCCCCACACTCCGTAACCTAGAACATTTTAAACTGTCCTTGCTCTACAGTCCACCTTAGTTTGCGCCAACGAGGCATAAACACGTGGATGGAATCGGATACTCAACGCCCCGCTCCAGAAACCCAAAACATCCAACACTCACTCTTCTTCCGCCATCTTTCTTCAGCGGCAGCTACTGCACATGCGCACCGCACCAGTTGTTGCCGAGAGGAGCCGCTCTACGTTTACTTGACCATAGAGACGTCTATGCGTACTTGCCCGCACTCTGGAGGACCAGCACGGCCGGCGCCTACTTACAGCCGGGAACCGCTGCGAAGAGGGCCTGTCAACCCTGATTCCTGACAGTAGTTACACAGAGCTTCCTTCACAATTTTCAAAACCCAGCTGCTTTCACTGAAACTACATTTCCGAGGATCAGCTGGGAACAGTAACACGTTTCCCACAATGCACCTGGGGCTTCCGCTGTCGCGTCGACGCGGCGTTTCCGGCGGGCGCTCTGCGCAGGCGCGAGGTCTCCTTTTCGATGGGCTGGGAGCTCCGGGAGCTGTGGCTTTGGTCTGGGTGGGAGCGGTTGTTTGTAGACGGCTTACGGTGGAGAATAAGGCTGTCCGAGTCCGTGCGCTCAGCTCCGTCGGGACCCTTGAGGGAGATGGTTAACCTCGCTGTATCTCGGTTTCCTTACCTGTGCAATGGCTGCCATGGGGCGTTCACCTCCCAGCGTTCCGAGGAGCTTACAATGCTCTTAGCACAGTGTCTGACAGTGAGCGGCTGAGCTGAAACTAGCAGTCCACACTGCCCCCTGCGAACTCGCCCCCGTGTAGCACCCGCCGCCGGGAATGTGCGCTACTCGTGTTCCGGGTCTACATCAAGTCCTTGGAGACGACTCACGTCTGTCGTCTGGAAGGCGCCAGAGCATCGCTGCTCAGGCGTTCCCATGGCCAGGACCCTGTTAAGATGCAGATGTTGATTCCGGGGTTGGGGGAGGGGCAGATTAGCAGGGCTCTGGTGTGGTCTCTGCTGTCCCGGAATGTTTTTCATGGTGTAAGAGAGTGGTCCCAGGTGGCGGTGTTGTGTTTTCGTTTTTGAATTATAGATGTGTTTGTTCCCTCAGCGCATCCGTGTTCGGTTTTCATTATTTCTTCATGCTACTGGCAGGGCGGGAGCCATGCCTGCCTTGCTCATCCTGGGTCCTAAGGCTCTAGTGCCAGTTTTCCAATCTTTGCATAATTGACGTTTTGGGCCAAAAATGTTCTTGGGACTGCCTATGCATTGCATAATGTGTAGCTGCATCCCTGGCTTCTGTTAGCAATGCCAGCAGAACCCCTATTCTTATTGTGACAATTGCAGATGGCTCCGGGTATTTATCCTATGGGTCTAGTGCAATGTCGTAATTTAACAGCACTTAAAGTCATCACCATCCTATATCATTGACTTGTTCCCCTAACTAGATTGGTATTTTTTTCCCCTTGATTATTTGAGAGGCAGAGAGAGCGAGCCCTCATTTGCTGGTTCACTCCCCAGATTCCCACAACAGTTGGGGACAGGCTGAAGCCAAGTGGCCAGGGACTCAAACTGGGTTTCTCACGTGGGTAGCAGAGAGCCAAACTTGAGTCATCACCCCTGGCTCCCAGGGTCTGCATTAGCAGAAAGCTGGAGTATCAAAACAAGGCACCCTCCTATGGGACCTAGACAGTAACTGCTAGGTCCGATGCCCACAGATTGGGTGTTGCTGGAGGGTGGGGAATTGAATTCTAATAAAACACCTGTTAACACAGTGGGTACCACCTTCAGGGGCTTGTGAACTGTGGCTGAGCTCACTGCTCAAGACATCATACCGTAGGTGCTAGTAAGCAGTCCAAGCAGTTAGGGCCATGGACAGAGCTCCTCACTACCTGATGGATCAACGTCAAAGGGCACAGTCTTCAGAGTCACAGAACTGTCGCTGGACGCTCATTCGCACAGCGCCTCACCATGTGTCTCACAAACAGGCCGAACAGGAGGAACCGTGAGGTGTAGGCCATCCATTAAATCAGGAAACAAACGACAGAAATGGCAGTACTTTGCTACTTCCCCTGTCTAATGGATAACAGGTATCTGTGGTACTATAATCCTGAAGGGAGAAGGAATTTCAGGGTCATGAACAATACTCCCAGCTGAGTGGGGTCTTTTATTTTTTCTTTGCTGGAGACAAACATCTTTATTAAAGACAACACAACTTGGATCAACATTAGTTCAAAATCCTTCTATTTTTGACTACATAACTTATGTTCAAATGGGACTTTGAATGTCAGGATTTGGGAAATGGTTTTCTGATGCCAGTAGATGGTGCTACGAGAGTACTTATTCTCAGTGCCAAAGGCATTGCCCCACCAGACTGACCCAGAGAACAAGGGAGGGAGCCCTCTAAAAAGGAAGAAAATTGGCCAGCGCCGCGGCTCACTTGCCTAATCCTCCGCCTGCGGCACCAGCACCCCAGGTTCTAGTCCCGGTTTCTCCTCTTCCAGTCCAGCTCTCTGCTGTGGCCTGGGAGGGCAGTGGAGGATGGCCCAAGTGCTTGGGCCCTGCATTCACATGGGGGACCAGGAGGAATCACCTGGCTCCTGGCTTTGGATCGGTATAGCCCCGGCCGTGGCGGCCATTTGGGGAGTGAACCAACGGAAGGAAGACCTTTCTCTCTGTCTCTCTCTCACTGTCTAACTCTGCCTGTCAAAAAAAAAAAAAAAAAAAATTTGTTCACTGAGTTTGTGTTTACTGAGCACTGATCATGTACCCTAGCACTGGGGAAGATCCAAGGTTTTCTTTTTTAAATTTATTTATTTTCATTTTATTTTGGAAGCAGAGAGACAGATGGAGAAAGATCTTCCATCTGCTCGTTCACTCCTCAGATATCTACAACAGCCAAGGCTGGGCCAGGCCAAAGCACTTGGAATTCAGTCTGGGTCTCTATGTGGGTTGCAGGGACCCACCAGCTGGGGCCCTCACCTGCCTCCTCCCAGGATGTGGAATGGCCTAGACTCAAAGCAGGCACTCTTGTAGGAGATGCAGATGTCCTAAGCAGTGACTTACCACTGCACCAAATGCTTGCTCTGTAAGTTTTTTTTTTGTTTTTTTTTTGTTTTTTTTTTTTTAGTATTTATTTTTTGGAAAAAGGGAGGGAGAGACAGACATCTTCCATCCATGGGGTGCAGGGGCCCAAGCACCTGTGCCCTCTTCCACTGCTTTTCCTAGGCACATTAATAGGGAGCTGGATTGGAAGTGGAGCAGCCGGAACACAAATTGGTGCCCATATGGGCTGCCAGCATCGTAGGCAGCGGCTTATCAACTACACCATAACGCTGGCCTGAGATTTCTTTTCAAAGTGAGGTTATTGATGAGAATGTGGCACAGCTATTCATACCTCAAGAATCTTAGTCCTGTGGCCGGCGCTGTGGCATAGTGGGTAAAGCTGCTGCCTGCAGTGCTGGCATCCCATATGGGCGCTGGTGCGAGTTCCAGCTGCTCCACTTCCAATCCAGCTCTCTGCTATGGCCTGGGAAAGCAGTGGAAGATGGCCCAGGTGCTTGGGCTCCTGCACCCGTATGGGAGACCTGGAAGAAGCTCCTGGCTTTGGATCGGCCCAGCTCCAGCCATTGCGGCCACCTGGGGAGTGAACCAGCAGATGGAAGTGCGTTCCCTCTCTCTCTCTCTCTCTCCCTCTCAAATAAATAAATAAATAAATAAATAAATAAATATTGCCAGCCCCAAGAACCTTATAGTCTTTTTAAGTCTTTTCTCACAGGCTCTGTTCTCTTCTCGGCCACTTCAGTTGTCTACCAGTAGCGATTGGTTAAATACATTTTAGAAGACGGCCATTGTATGCAGTGAGCTGGTTTTCATGTCCTGAAGTCTCAGCAGTGGAAGTTTCTTGGTTTTTGGCCTGCCCACCTCCATCCATTCCCATTTCTTAACAGCATCTCATTCCTCTTAGGAACTGGGCTCGCCCTCATCATGTACAACTTTGGAAGCAGTGGGGGATATCAAACACAAACCTTTGCCTTCCCAATACTTAAGTAGTCTTTGGAAGACATTTCCAACCCTTTCTCACCTCCCCAGTGGGAGGGGGCCTGAGACTTGAAACTTTTCTGGGATTTTGAATCTTGAACAGAGTGATGATAGAAGAAACTAATCTGGGGCAAGACAGCTTCCATCTTCTAAGACTTCCTGGAGTTTCCTTCTTCCTGTCTGTAATACTACTAGACATCTGGTTACATTTGAAAAAGTAAAATACGAGAGTGGGTGTCGTGGCACAGTGGGGTAAGCCACTGTCTGCAAGGCTGGTAACCTATGTAAGTGCTGGTGCCATTCTTTATGAGTGCTAGTTCAAGTCCTGGCTGCTCCACTTCCAATCCAGCTCCCTGCTAATGCACCTGGAAAAAGCAGCAGAAAATGGCACAAGTGCTTGGGCCCCTGCACCCACATGGGAGACCTGGCTGGAGTTCTAGGCTCCTGACCCTAATCTGGCCCAGCCCTGGATGTTTTGGCCATTTGGGGAGTGAACCAGATCTCTCTCTCTCTCTCTCTCTCTCTCTCTCCTTTTCAAATAAAAAAGAAAAAGTAAAATACAGATAAGGAGAAAAAGAATGGTCTCAGATCGTTGTTTTTGGGAGTTTTTTTTGGCTATAGATGTATTTTTATGGACAAGAAGGTGTTGGTAGGGTTAGTTAAAATATGAAAGGCAGAATGA
Source organism: Oryctolagus cuniculus (assembly GCF_051225735.1). NCBI lineage: Eukaryota > Metazoa > Chordata > Mammalia > Lagomorpha > Leporidae > Oryctolagus > Oryctolagus cuniculus. The sequence goes on from NC_142871.1 coordinate 127,000,152, forward strand.
TAGAGAGTGAGAGCAAGAGGGGGGTGGATCTTTCATCTGCTGGTTCACTCCCCAAAGGGCTGCAATGGTCTGGGCTGGGCCAGACTGAAGCCAGGAGCCTGGAGCTCCTGTCAGGTCTTCCACATCAGGAGCAGGGGCCAGAGGCTGGCATTGCTAGCAGCAGCTTGAAAGGCAGAAGGAGAGAGAGAGAGAGAATGAATATGTATATTCTCATCTGCTGATTTATTCTTCAAATGTCCATAATGGCTGGGGTTGGGCCTGATCAAAACCAGAAGCCAGGAACTCAATGTCCTGGTCTTCCACATGGGTGGCAAGGACTCAAGTCCCTGAGCCACCTTCTGCTGCCTCCTGGGCTCTGTATTAGCAGGAAGGCTGGGGTCAGGATCTGGTGGCAGGCATGAACCTAGGCCTTCTGGTATGGGACGTGGTGTCTTAAATGCTTGGCCAAACACCTGCCATATATTTTAAAAGTCTTATTTATTTGACTTAAATTATTTATTTGAATGGCAGAGTAACAGAGAGGGAGAGAGTGAGTGTTCTTCCATTATCTGGTTCATTCTCCAAATACCTGCAACAGCCAGGGCTGAGCCACGCTGAAGCCAGGAACCGGAGCTCTATCCGAGTCTCCCCATGGGTGGCAGGAACCAAAGTAGTTGAGCCATCATCTGCTGCCTCACAGGCACATTAGCAGGAAGCTGGATTGGGAGTGGAGGTGGGGCTTGATCCCAAGCACTCCACTGTGGACTGCAGGCAACACAGGTGGTGGCTTAAGCCACTGCACCCAATGCCTGCCCTGCAAATAAGACTCTTTCTAGGATCAACAGTTTGTGGTTGTCTGAATTGACTCCAGGATCCCTTTCTTTTCTTTTATTATTTTTAAAAGCTTGAGTTATTTGAAAGTTAGAGTTAGAGAGAGAGAGAATCTTCCATCCACTGGTTCACTCCCAGATGGCAGCCACGGCTGGGGCTGGGCCAGGCCTAAGTCAGGAACGAGGAACCTCTTCCAGGTCTGCCATGTGGGTACCCGAGGCCCAAGCACTTGGACCAGCGTCTGCCGCTTTTCCCAGGTGCATTAGCAGGGAACTGGATCAGAAGTGGAGCAGCCAGGTCTTAAACCAGCATCCGTATGGGATACCAACGTTGCAGGCAGCGGCTTAACCTGCTATGCCACAACGCCAGCTTCCAGGATCCCTTTCTCAGTATATCCTTGAATTAGTTATTTCAGTACTGCCTTCAATTTCAGATTATTTGGGATTCTACTCTTTTACCTAAGAGACAATTGAGCAAAGCCTTCTTAGTAAGGCAAAACCACCTCACCCAACACACGGCAACGGAGCTCCATCTGTAATCTCCCATCTGTCCCAACACTGTTCTCGGGTTATGACTCTTGTAGCTTCATTGTTTTGAGTTCTGCCCTGTGCATCCTCTGAGAGTGACAATGGGATACCAGGCAGCAGGAAGGGGAGTTGAGCAGACGACTTGGAGAAGACAACATGGCCAACAGCTTTTGATCTTGACGAAGAACAAGCTGAAGTGGGGAGTAATGGGGAGAGAACAGGTGAGGGGCACAGCCTTGAGGGTTGAGGACAGACACAGGACAGCCAGAGGAAGGACACAGTGTGTAGTAGGTAAGGCCAAAAGCAAAACCGAAAAATTGGCCCCTCTGAATTATTTCCGAAGTGATCTGGCACTAGCATTTTCACTCTCCACACTTGTTCAGTTTCCCACCCTAGGAAGCACAGGGCCAGGACAATCTTCCTGCTTCGTAGGCCAAGACACTGAGGCAGAGAGCAGCTTGCAGAGATGCATCTGCTGCTGGGTGGCCACCTTCCGGGTTCTGCTCCTACTTCCTGCCCGCCTGAGACATTGCTTTCCTTGGCCTTCCCAGGGGTGATTTTCCCCTGAGAACGTTCTTGCTTTTGCAGGTGCTGTCAGAGGCCCCACTCCCGCCGCCCAGAGGAATACAGCCGAGGCTTTCAACAGAGGAGAGTGGCCAGGTGGCCCACGTTGCAGAATGCACCTGACCCTGGGCTGGGCTCCCACGTCTGCGTGTGTGCAAAGCCAGCTTTCCCCCCGGACTTCACATTTAATTACAAAACCCTTGCTCCTCATCCCTGCACGAAGCATCCCACTTTTCTCGAACTTCATGCAGAAAGCCATGCCGAGAGTCAGGGCGTGCAGGGACAGACTGCATCTCGCTGCCAAGGGGCAGTGTGGGACGTCTGCTCCCACTGCCGTCCTGAGCCCCAGGCTGCCCCCTAGTGACAGGGATTTGTGCACTTGTTCCTTGTAGACTCTGACTCTCTCGCTTATCCTGGGGTCTAGCTGCTGCACAGCCCAGAGCTCCAGAAATGCTGCTGGTGAACGCCGTCCACCTTCACTGGGTACCCAGGGGGGCTGAACTCCCGTCTGAGAGAGCACCGCGGGGCTAAAGCAGAGCCAGACCCTGGAGTGGGGCCCAGCCCCCCGAGGACAGCACAGCTGGAGGCTGCAGAGGTTTCCTCCTGTTCCCTGATGTCCCCCCTCCACCAGCCCCACAGGCACCCGCTGGCCACTCTCCCTGCCTCAGAGGCCTCCTGAGCCCAGGGTCGCGGGAGGATGCGGGTCCCACCGAGCAGCAGGATGACCCTGCCTTTGACCTCTTCATCCTGGGGACACTCCCATCGCGCGGGGCCTGGAGGTGTCTCCTTGGCAGGGAGACAGGCTTGACCTCGGGGCCACACTGTAGATGACACTGAGGGCCCCATCTCCTGATGTCGTTGTTCTGACTTCCGTTCAATACATGGGAACAGCTTCCTACTCACACCTTGATTTCCTGCTGCCGCTAGTGCTGGGGTCTGGGAGCAATTAAACCATAATGGGGCGGCGGGGGGGGGGGGGGGACGGCGCTGTGGTGCAGCAGGTTAACGCCCTGACCTGCAGTGCTGGCATCCCATATGGGCGCCAGTTCGCATCCTGGCTGCTCCTCTTCTGATCCAGCTCTCTGCTATGGCCTGGGAAAGCAGTAGAAGATGGCCCAGGTGCTTGGGCTCCTGCACCTGAGTGGGAGACCCGGAAGAAGCTCCTGGCTCTGGATCAGTGCAGTTCCAGCTGTTGTGGCCAATTGGGGAGTGAACCATTGGATGGAAGACCGACCTCTCTGTCTCTACTTCTCTGTGTAACTCTTTCAAATAAATAAGATAAATCTTTAGAAAAAAATAACGGAGTATAAGCATGAATTCTAGCCCCCAAAGAAAAATTTGCCCCCAGAAATATACTTCACCTTCTGGAAGATTCCCTAACGATTTGGGTGCCCACCTGGGTGGGCAGGACCACAGCAGGCACTCATGGGATTGATTTTACAGATATGGTTAGAAAGGTTCTGCTCCATGCAGTTTGGTCAAATATCTAACATGAAGGGAAACCTATTAACGCTGCAATAAACCTCACACAAAATAGTTTTCTTATCTACTTCCTTAGCTTTCTGCTCGTCCTGGTTGAAACAATGAAGTTCTCAGATGAGCCCAGGACCCAGCCCACAGGAGTAGGGATGGGGGTCTCCTCCCCAAGCAGCTTGGTTTTCATTTGTAACTGGCTGGAACGGCTGATATTAAAACCCTGCCCCTCACTGACGGTGCTGCCTTTTGGCAATGGCATTTACACTTACCTGCTCCTTCCGGGCCAGGCAGCCACTCCTACTTGCAAAATCAAGACAATCACAGTTGCACATTTTCCCAAATCTTTGGCTGTATTGCAATGGTTGTTTCATTTTGTAATCTCCAACTAAACATTTCCTAACCATGGATTAACAATATAGTTACTGACTGGTTTCTTTTAACAGTATTTATCCAACATAACAAAATAAACTGCAATTTGTTATACTTTTTTTTACAAAACATTTTATAAATATTTTTACAAAATGTATACAAAGCAATTTCAAGTGAGACATACTATACAAATGAAGGTATTTAAGCAAATAAAGCCCACACCACACTGACAGCGAGTGACGCGTCCTCTTATTTAAGTCAAGTCAGTCTGTAAGGCCTCCCTAATCTAACAGAGTCTACTAAATTCTTCAGAGCTAAAATATTTCTTTTTCGTAATTGCCAGTTTAAAATTTGCTTTATCTTTAGGCAGTACTTAAGGACACAGAAAATCAAATGCTTAATAACAAATTCACACTTTTCCACAACAACAACAGAAAAAAAAGAGAGAGAAAGAAATAAAATGATTTTTGTTATTGAGTACAAGTAGTTTTCAACTTAACTTTGACTAATGAACCTGAACAACTGGATGCTGGCCATCCAAGGCTGAGCTCTCTCACCCTCCACCAGAGGGCGCTCCACATGCGAGCCATGACCCATGTGCGCATAACCTAATCACAGGAGTAAAGTACATTTTGTAATTTTCATTTGTCATTATCTAAAGTCTTTCCTCCATAAAAAGTAAACTGACACACAAGGACACAAAAATTTACAAGTTTCATTTTGGTAAGTTAGGCTCTCCATTTGCTAGACAAGTGTTTGTGGTTAGAAACTCTGTTAAGATGGCGTATAGAAAAGCGAGGAGGGTTGGGGTGGCAGGGCAGGGCAGGGCCGGGAACAAAGATGAGTGACAACTGTACATCAATCTTATCTTGTCTCTTAAGAATTCCACTGATTCGCAATAATTCATGTATTTCACAAGCAGCCTATTGAGAAGGCTTCTGGGCATCAAATTCCACAATGAGAAACATTTGATCAGGAGGGACCATCTTTAGGTCTTGCTAGGAATTAGGGGAGCATGAACCCTAAGAGAAGAGCCTATGAAATCACGGGGTTCAGGCGGGGTGTTACCCCAGGGCTGCCCAAACAGAAAATTCCAACTGGCAATACCAACTTATCTTTCTAATATGTTACAATACAGGGTAAAGGGGAAACCTGCAACTTGGACATTGGCACAAACAAGGAAAAAATGGTAACCTCAAAATGGCCCAGATTTTCCGATATCTATTAGCCGGGCACAGGGGTGGGAGGAAGGGACGTTGCTATGATGCAGTCCGGCTGTCTCACCGAGCCTCTCTGCGTGGTGGGACAGAGGGGCAGGGAGGGGCAGCTCTGTGCTGCTGTTTGTTTTCTATCATCAGAAGCCTTCCTTTCCATCGTAGGCCAATCTGGAAAAGAAACGCCCATCGTGATGACAATGGGGGGTGCCCCCAATCTGGGGACAGCCAGAGCAGATCCTGGCAACATGCTAAGGTGGAGACTGGTGGGTGCAGCTCTAAAGCCGGGGGAGAAGCAGAATAGATGAGAGGGCCAGTGAGTGTGTACCCACTGTCCCAAGTGGCCTCTGGGTCCGCGCAGCTCAGACACATGCGTCCACGCTCGAGGGGGGAGGGAGCACATGAGATACTGTTAGGTAGCCTTCCCAGTGACAGGAGGTAAGTGATGGTGACAACAGCATGGAGAATGGAAGTAGCAACGGAAATGGGATGGAAGGAACCTGGGAAAGCTCCCTTAAAAGAAGTACAAACAATAGAGCTCTCCGGGATGTTCACGGATGGGAACAGGGCCCTTGAACATGAACCCTGCCAGGGCGCATCCTTTGGCTCTCAGGGGAATCCTGTGTCTCAGATCTTGCCTCTCAGTGGTGGGCTGGCTGGTAACCTTTGGTTTGTCTGTGTTTTGGTAATGATTGCTGCCGGGGGCGGCTGCTGCTCGCAGACAAGAAGAAGCATAAACAGGGCCAAAGTCCGCTTAAAGTTTAAACTGAAAAATTACAACATAGTGTTCAAACGCACGCGCTGCTGTTTGTTGTGGGAGAGGGTGCGGAGAGAGGTCAGATGAAACAGAACCCAGCGACAAACAGAAACAGACATCGGATGTTGGCTACGTCCAATTAGAGAATGCAAAACTCGTGTTTTTTTCTCGGTAGCTCACATATATGTATGCTTGTACATATATACATATTAGAATCCTCATGGCTCTCTCCTGGCCTCCCCGAACACTGCGCCTTGTGCCTTTCCTTAGCCTGGTGGAAGGATCTCACAGCATGCTGTGGCAACAAAGGAGGGAGCACTCCCTAGCCCGAGGTCAGCGCGGAGATGCTGGAAAGCATGGGGAGCACTGCAATGACCCACGGGGGGGCCCGGATTCCCTGCTCCTGGCTCCTCCCGGGAGGGGCCACAGGGGCCGCCAGCAGCCAGCAACTTACTGCTCAGAGCCAGCTGTGGGGGTGAGGGGTTGGGGAGAAGAGTCACGTGGTCTTTCCCCCAACAAAAAACAAACAAAAAAACCGTCAAGATGACCAAACCGAACAAAACTGAAAAACCCCAAAGGCTAAATTTGGAGATGCAGTGGGATATTCTTTTAAAAAGTAGCTTCTATCAGTGCTGTTTGATTTTCTTTAATAAGTCTGTATTTTTCAAATGACTTATGATTGTCAAAATTTTACCCAGGGCCAGGCATACTGTGGTTTCATTGAATTACAGTGTTTAAAAAAATAAACTAAAATAAAATAAATTTAAAAAATGACCATAAGCACTTGGAGAACACTTGAAATGTGTCGGGCCTATCAGACTGCTTGCTAACAAGGATTCGTTTTGCTCCAGGGGTCTCCCTGTGACCACGACGAGTATTGCTCTTAAACAAGGAACAGGACTGAGATTAGAAAGAACCACCTGTGATGAACGGTCAAGCGCGCTGGAGACAGGAGGCCGGTTCCGTTTGCTTTTGCCAGGGAGGAAGGGAACGTGTCGGGGCGGGCGGCAGGGGGCGCTGCTGCTATTAACACTCTAGGATACTATTTACAGCTGCTTCTAAAATGGAGTCAGTTTCGACGACGCCTTCGCTGTGGTCCGGGATGAACTTTTCCAGGCAGTTTTCCTGCGAAGCCATTGGCGAGAAGTTGGGGAAATCTAACTCAACAGAGCCGCTGACCGCGGGCTCGCTCTGGGGCGGCCGCCCGGCCTTTTTAAGTTCCAAGATGTTCTTAAACTTTGTTTCCAAGCTCTTGGTGAGCTGGAGGTCCGGCTGGGGCTCTCCGGACCCCTTCATGATGTCCGTGTGTAAAACGTCGCTCTTTGGGGAACTCCTCAAGGTTCTGTCCTGGAAGGAATTGTTACACGCCAGCTCCGAGGGGGACTCCCCCAGGATGCTGGCGAGCGGGCCCTCGGCGCCGGGCTCCGGCCTGCAGGAGGGCTTCCGGGGCCCCTCGGGGCCGGGGGAGCACTCGCGGGCCTTCAGGGGCTCTCTCCGGCTGCCCTTCTCGTCCGAGGTGCTCCGGTACTGCACCAAGCCCGCTTTGTCCAACTTCAGTGCTCTGCCGAGGCCTTCTGCTTTTTTAGAAATGCTTCCCTCCGCAGAGACCACGATGTGATTAGGCACTAGAGGAAACTGGTCATGGTTCGCAGGCTCTGCCACGCCGGCTTTGGCTCGGTCCCTGCCCGGGGCCTTGGCCGTCAGATGGAGCGAGCTGGGGGTCCTGCTGCCGTGCTGGTCGCTCCTGCAGAACTGGGGCTCTGCAGCGGCCTTGTCGGGTTGGAAGGAGCAACAGAAGTCAGCCTGGAAACCCTCTGGCGATGGGAACAGAGAGGACGTTAAGGAGCGAAGGGGAGGACCGCCCGATCGCGCCTCAGCGGGCAGTGCCCAGGGCCACCCTGCCCCACCCCCAGCCGACCGGCACCCCGAGCACCCTGCAGAGTGACCGAGGTTACAGAGCCGCAGCTTTGAGGAGGAAGCTGCTGGATGACAAGTGGGAACACCCGGTGGGCAGGGCGGGGCAGGTCAGGGCGCTGCGCTCCGTCCCGATCCACTCCGTGTTATTTTCTGTCCGTTTTTGTTAATGGCTGCTTTCAGAAGGTCTGAAAACGCAAATCGGGGGCTGGTGGCAGCCTGGCTCCTCCTCCAGCACAGGGCCCTGGGAAGGGGCACGCGTGGGGAGGGCGGAAGGCACCTGCACCCCTGCAGCCGTGTGCCAGGCACCCAGCACCGCTGCGCCCAGACCAAACGCTATTTGCGGAAGCACAGCGGGGAGCCCGAGCCCTGGGTGGCCAGAGAAGCGCCTGTGCAGCTTCGGGGCACAGGGTGGGCACGGGGTGGGCACAGGGGCTGCGGGCACTGACGGAGGCAGGCAGGCTGCTGTCACGCAGGGCGGAGAGAGTATTCAGAGTAAGGAAGCGAAATACGGCTTTCAAAAAACCACACCGCGTATGTATGCAGTGGACGGGAATTTGCTGACCAAATTCAAAATAGGAGATCTAGGGAATACAGGCTTGTAATCTAAAAAATGACTCCATTCAACCAACTGGCTCTATAGGTACACGGGGCACAGAGGCGGGGGGAAGGGGGAAGGAAGAGGGAGGGCTGGTCTAAGCCAAGTCACCAAAAAAGGCAATAGGAGAGAGAGTTCAGGTCCCGAGAAAAAGGGACTGAAACCGACCCTATGTTATTCTCTTCTTTTCTGGGAATATTGGAGGATCCTGCTGCCTCTCCCTGCAGACCGAGTGTGAGGCCCGCGGGTTTGAGGGGACGTCAGAAAGTTCATAGAAGGCATTGTGGCACAGCAGGTTCAGCCACTGCTGGAGACACTGGCATTCCATAGCCGAGTGCCAGGTCAGCTCCTGGCTGCTCCACTTCTGATCCAGCTCCCTGCTAATGCACCCTGGGAGACAGCAGGTGATGGCCCAGGTGCTTGGGCCCCTGCACCCACATGGGAGACCTGGGTAGAGTTCCTGGCTCCTGGCTTCAGCCTGGCCTGGCTCTGACCGCTGTGGCCATTTGGGGAATAAACAGTGGATGGAAGATCTCTATGTCACTCTTTCAAATCAATAAATGTATTTTTTTTAAAAAGCCCATGGAAAGATGAAATTGAAAAGCTATTTTGAGGCAACATGTGTGAAACCATGAAGTTTTTTTCATAATATGTATTTCCCATAAACTTTTTGAAGTCCCCTCATATTCTATTTGTCAATTTCTTGAGCCACATCAAATACAAGATAGAACTTTTATACTTTAGTGCCAGAAAAGACATTAGAGAAATGAGAGTGAAGCCACAAAAATTAATAGTCCAATAGTAAGGGGATGAAATAAATTAACAAGCTACTATAATAAAATATAGGAAATATTATTTCCAAGACTACAGCAACATGATGAAAAACTTCAGATACATGGCATGCAAGAAAATTAGACTACAAAATCCTATCTAGAGCTGGAGAAAATGTGGAGAGGAAGGCATTCCTTTTATAAGATGGTGAAAGGGTGGGTAAGATTCCTATTCTCTGAATTACCACAACATCATTTGATTTAAGAAATTGTAGAGGCTAGGAAAAATTACAACTCATTGTTGCAGCCGGTGCTGTGGCATGGCGGACAAAACTGCCGCCTCCAGTACAAGCATCCCATGTGGACACTGCTTCGAGTCCCGGCTACTCCACTTCTAATCCAGCTCTCTGCTGTGGCCTGGGGAAGCAGTGGAAGATGGCCCAAGTGCTTGGGCCCCAGCACCCTTGTTAGAGACCTGGAGGAAGCTGCTGGTTCCTGGCTTCCGATGGGCCCAGCACTGGCTGCTGTGACCATTCGGGGAGTGAACCAGTGGATGGAAAAAGACCTCCTTCTCTCTCTCTGCCTCTGCCTCTCTATAACTGACTTTCAAATAAATAAATTAATTTTAAAAAAAAGGAATTCCTTGTTAAAAGGCAGAAGAATGTGGGCAAATGCGGACACTTGTGGCTGGCAGGCAGCTGCCGGGGGAGGACGGCCCGTTTGCTGGCTGGGGTCCGGCCCGGTTTCACTGCTGTTCCCCCAGCTGTAACCTGCACACAGCCAGGCACTCGCTAGCATGCTGACCGTGCTCATTTCTGGGCAGCCTTCTGTTCTCAGAAATGACAGGAGGAGGGAGAACTGTAAGCTTACAATAGGGAAAAAAATCATCTAGCTGAACTAAAATTCCAGTCTGGATTTCCTAGAAGAGATGTCCTCCGAGTACGCGCGCACCACTCTTCTCTCTGGGCCGCCCCCTCCCCAGCCCCACGGCCCCAGAACTCCTGTTCTACCCGCAAGTCTCAGCCAACAGTCAGCCATGACAGAGCCCACGGCCCTGTGGCCCCACAGTGCAGCCCCCGGCCCCACGCTCACTGACGCGCCTTACCAGGGTCCACGAGGGCCAGCCGCTTGTCCCGCGACAGGGACGCTCTTTCCTCCTGGTTGAACATTCGGTCGATCATCACCATCTCGGCAGAGGGGTTGATCCGCTGCAAGCGAGAGCGGCAGTCATTTCAGGGCCTTTGCCTAGGAGCAAACATCTCTCCGCGTCTTTGGATGAATGAGGCGATCAGAAATGCCACTCTGCTGTTTAGGTTCTGGGTGCCCACCTAGTACCATCTCATCTGCTTACATCTGATGCATTATTTAAAAATGTGTTTTTTGGGAGAGGTAATTTTTACGCTGGTACACAATTCTCAAGGTAACTACAGGGCATGAAAACGCAAGCTTCCCTTCCATGCGTGCCTTGGACACCGCCAGCACCCAGCGCCTCCCCTGGAGGACACGCACGCGTTCACAGACCGCTTGGCTTGCACACGATGGTGGCAGCTCCACGGACTGCTCAATACACCTCCTTTCCTCCTTAGAAATCCTCCCAGTAGGGTGACCTCCCTTTTCTATTCTGCTAAGCTTTACGGTGTGTTTTTATAAAGGCTCTCCCTGTTATTGAAGCTTTGCCGTCCAGAATCAAATCAGGAGCAGCTATAAGATGATCTGGCCCTTTCCTCCCCAATGACACATCTGGTGTTTTCTGATGTCTCAGAGTTTTGTTTCAGAAATGGTTGAACATATGAGAACTGTTAGACACTTCGGTGGCACAATCTTAAATATATATATTACATTAGGGGCTGGCACTGTGACATAGTGGGTTAACTAGACGTCTGCAGCGCCGGCATCCCATGTGGGTGCCGGTTTGATTCCCGGCTGCTCCCCTTCTGCTCCAGCTCTTTACTAATGCACCTGGGAAAGCAATGGAGGATGGGCCCCTGCACCCACGGGGGAGACTCGGAAGCAGCTTCTGGCTCCTAGCTTTGGTCTGGTCCAGTTTGGGCTGTTGTGGCCATTTGGGGAATGAACCAGCAGATGGAAGATCTCTTGCTCTCTGTAACTCTGCCTTTTAGATAAATAAATAAATCTTTAAAAATTTACATTAAAATGTATTTTTAAATTTATTTGAAAGGCAGAGAAAGGGGGAAAGCAGGGCAGACACAAAGAGAGAGAGAGAGAGAGAGAGAGAGAGAGAATAAAAGAAAGAGAGAGAAAGAGAGATTGAGAGATATTCTTCCATCCTCTGGTTCACTCCCCAATACTCCCCAAATGCCCACAAGAAGTCAGAGCTGGGCCAGGCCAAACGCTGGAGCTCAGAATTCAGTCAAAGTCTCCATCATAGCCGGCAGGGATCCAACTACCTGAGCCATCGCCTGCTGCCTCCCAGGGTGCACATTAGCAGGAATCTGGAACAAGAATCGGAGCTGGGACTGGAACCCAAGTACTCTGATAGGCACTGAGGGCATCCCAAGTGGCATCCAGACAAACCCCCAACCCAGATACAGGTATTTAAGTACACACACACTCTGACACTATATTGTATAAGTGTGTCACGTCATTCAACCAATCTTCCAAGGTACACTTTCCAAGTTGATCTCAACTTCAAAATGACTTGTAAGAGACCAATTTATAGGTTAATGTTTATGCAATTTAGAACTACTTCCAAAATAGAATAGGTTGGTCTTTCCATTATTTCCTGAAATATCTTACTCCTTTCTCTAATTAATTGATGTTTCAAAATTAATTTTAGTTTCTACTTTGGGTGATGAATAGCTTCTGGAATTAGACAGTGGTGATGGTTGTGAATGAGATAATCTATTGTTGAGTCTAATAAAAACCATCCAGTTGCACACTTTAAAACTAAATCTGGGCCGGCACCGTGGCTCACTAGGCTAATCCTTCGCCTTGAGGCGCCGGCACACGGGGTTCTAGTCCCGGTCGGGGCGCCGGATTCTGTCCCGGTTGCCCCTCTTCCAGTCAAGCTCTCTGCTGTGGCCCGGGAGTGCAGTGGAGGATGGCCCAAGTGCTTGGGCCCTGCACCCCATGGGAGACCAGGATAAGTACCTGGCTCCTGCCACCGGATCAGTGCGGTGCGCCAGCTGCAGTGCGCCGGCCGCAGTGGCCATTGGAGGGTGAACCAACGGCAAAAGGAAGACCTTTCTCTCTGTCTCTGTCTCTCTCACTGTCCACTCTGCCTGTCAAAAACAAAACAAAACAAAACAAAAAAACAAACAAACAAACAAAAACAAAAAAAAACAAACCACTAAATCTGGAAAAAAAAAAAAAAAGGAAAAAAAAAAAAAACCTAAATCTGAAGGTGGAGATTTGGCACAGTGGTTAAGGATGCAACTTGAAACATGCACATGTTCAAGTCCCGGCTCCTCTTCTGACTTGAGCTTCCTGCTAACGTGTTCCCTATGAGGCAGCAGGTGATGGCTCAACTAGCCGGGTCCCTGCTACCCACACAGGAGACCTGGACTGAGATCTGGGATGAAGACTTCAGTCCAGCCCAGCCCCACTGCTGTAGGCATTTGAATAATGAACTACCAGATGAAAGGCTCTCTCTCTCTCTGTGGACTCTGTCTCTCTCCCTCACTGCTTTCCAAATAAAATGAAAATAAATAAATATTTTAAAAAATTAAACTTGAATTTGAGATGTGCACTTGAGACGCCATTTCAGGGGCCCAGTGTTGTGGCACAGTGGATTAAGCCGTCAACCTTGTGATGCAAGCAGCCCATAAGAGTGCTGAGTTGGGGTCAGGCTGCTTTTTTTTTTTTTTTTTTTTTTTTAAGATTTATTTTATTTATTTGAAAGGCACAATTACAGAGAGAGAGAGGGAGAGACAGAGAGATAGAGGAAGCTCTTCCATCTACCGGTTCACTTCCCAAATGGCCACAATGACCAGGACTGGGCCAGACCAAAGCCAGGAACCTGGAACTCCATCTGGGTCTCCCACAAGGGTGTCAGGGGCCCAAGCACTTGGGCCATCTTCCTCTGCTTTCCTAGGTGCATTAGAGAGCTGGATGCTGGCGTAGCAGGTGGTGGCTTTACCCGCTAGGCCACAGTGCTGGCCCCTGCTTCCCTTCTGACCCAGCTCCCTGCCAATGTCTCTGGGAGGGCAGTAGAAGATGGCCCAGATGCATGGGCCCCTGCACCCATGTGGGAGGCCCAGGTGGAGTTCCAGGCTCCTGGCTTGGCCTGGCTCTACCCTGGTTGTGGTGGCCATTTGGGGAGTGAACCAGCAGATAGAAGAGCTCTCTTTCTCTCTGTCTCACCTTCTCTCTCTATAATTCTGCCTTTCAAATAAATAAATAAATCTTAAAAAAGCAAAAAAACAAAAACAGAAGACACCACGCCACTTCAGAGTGCCAGAGTGCTTGGGTTCAAGTCCTGGCTCTGCTCCTGACTCCAGCTTCCTGGTAATGCTCACCCTGGGAGGCAGCAGGTGGTGGCCCGAGTACTTGGGCCCCTGCCACCGACATGGGAGACCTGGATTGCGTTCCTGGCTTCTGCTTCAGCCTGGCCAGTGCTGTTTTGAGTAAGCCAGTGGATGGGCGATCTCTCTCTGTCTTTCAGAGAAAATAAATACATTTAAAATTAAATGTGAATTTTATGGTATGTTCATGATCCCCTAAAACAGATTTTAACATTGCCATCAGCTGGTCTTGCCTATGTTGTGCTGAACGATTCTCACTGCAGGCGCCTCCAGTCCACCTGCCGCACCTCTGGGTGGGTAAAAGGCAGGGGCGGCATCAGTGTGGGGCCCACAGGGTCCTGGGCTGCGTCCCAACTCTGCCAACAACCCTGCAAACTTAGTAGGCACTTATTTAACCAAAGTCCTGGTTTCTTCATTTGTTAAATGAGAAAATAATAGTCCCGATGAAATGTGATTTACCAAGGAAGGCACAGCAGATGCTGGCTGCTGTTATATGCAGCTAGTCTAAATATTTCTATAATCTGAACACCTGTGCCTTTAAAAAAAAGATTTATTTATTCATGTGAAAGTCAGAGTTACAGAGAGAGAGATCTTTCATTTGCTGGTTCACTCCTGAGTTGGATGCAACAGCCAGCACTGGGCCAGGCCGAAGCCAGGGGCCAGGAGCCTCCTCTGGGTCTCCACACGGGCAGCAGGGCCCAAACACTCGGGTCATCTTCCGCTGCTTTCCCCAGGGCACCAGGAGGGAACAGGAGCCCATATAGGATGCTGGTGCCATAGGTGGCAGCTCCACCGGCTACACCACAATGCCGGCCTCCATCTGTGCCCTGTAAATTATGTCTGATAACCTCATCCCCTGAACTCTTCCCCTGTGACAGTCGCTGTGACCTGGGGAGCTCTTGGCAGCACAATTCTTTACCATGGCATCTTCGAGGAGCAGGAATCTGTACTTGTTAAGCATTGCTTGGGTCCTTTTTAGGAGCTGCGTGGCAACTGTTTCGAATTCATTGTCCACTTTAAAGAGAGACAGGAAGAAAAGCAGTAAGAAAGTGTAAATCACGTCCAGGCTTCTACTTCTTCACAGCGAGAAGCACTACTTCTCCACTAGTCAAGCCTGTGGATCTGTGGCCATTTTCTCTTCTTAGACTCCCTTTTTCCTTGCTTATACATCATGCTTCTTCACTGTTTTCCCCCCACCGTCCACATAGCCCATCAGCTGTAAAATAGAACCATGTAACAGGCCAGCAGCAACCATCAGCAGACAGAGCTGAGGCCGTCTCCACCTCCTCCCACGTGCAGCAGCCGGGACAGGGACGTGAACTGCCTGGGACAGGCAGCACAGTTCAATGTCAAGGTGCACTGCATCCTGTGCCCCCAATCTGTCCACAAAACACTCTGATATCTAGGTGTCCCCTTCCCAGAATATAGAGAAGGATAAGCCACAATCCTAAACACAGACGGGGACACTGGGAACACTGGGGACAGGCTGGGTCTGTGATGCAGCCCCTCTACTGGCTCTTGCAGAAGGAGGGCGCCTGGCGCCAGAGGGTCCCCTGAAGTCAGAGCCGTGTTTACCTTTCGTCAGGTCTTCCTCCGTGGGCATGGAGCCCTGGCACACGTGGTAGGAGAGCAGTCTCTGCACCGCATCGCTTAACGATCGGAACTGACTTTTGTCGGGAGTCACAGCGTGGGCTTGGTCCCTCTGTAACTGCTGGAGAATGCTTTGAAAGAGAAATGGCCAACGTCACTGTCCAGCCATGGCAGGTGTCAAATCTAATCATGACGGTCATCTACACGCAAAGAAGCTAGGAAATACAAGGGGTCTGCAAAAAAGTTTGTGGGAAGTGGAATCAAAAGATCAGTTTGTTTTGGTGTACAAACTCTTGAAGTCATGCACACTCATTCAGGAATGTCCTAATTCACAGCACAGGAGATCTGTTCCCCTATTTGGAGTACCGTCGTGAGCTGAGTGTGTGCTCTATCCATCTCCACGAGGCGCTCACATGGACTTGGCTGGCTGACCACTGGCCATGTAAATTTCATGCAAACATTTCTGTTCTAAACATGGGAGTTTATCAGAGACCCCTGGACTGTAGAAAATCAAGGAGCTGTTCTTCACAAGAACACAGACAGGAGGCTCAAACCACAGCGGACGTACGTGGGGTTCTAAGGAAAAAGCTCTAGGAAAAATGCTCACGGCGCACTTCACAGCAGGCTAATACATGCATGATTGAGACCCAACTTCTGCCGTGTTATTTCCTGCAGTCTGGGGACCTAGAGCGACAGTCGAAGCCCATGTGTCACTGTGGGAACTCACCAGGCTCCTTTCGTTAGCTGCTTGGCAGCGGGCCTTTTCTGTCCTCCCGAATGTCCGTCCACCTGGAGACAAAGCACACCTCTGAGCACCCCTCTCGCGGACAAAGCAGAACACGACCTCACACAAGCGCATCTGTGGTCGCACGGCATTTCAGATGTTCCAAACCACCTCGCCCAGAATATTCCTTTTTTAAAGTTTATGTTTTATCTTGATTTATTTGGAATGCAGAGTAGCAGAGACTCAAGAGGGACACAGACAGATCTTCCATCCACTGTTCACTCCCCAAACGCCTGCAAGCCGGAGCTGGGCCAGGCGGCAGCCAGGAACCTAGACCTCCCTCCAGGTCTCCCATGTGGATGGCACGGACCCAAGTATGTGGGCCATCTTCTGCTGCCTCCCAGGGTGCTAGCAGGAAGTTGGATTGAAGTGGAGGCAGGACTGACTTGATCCAGGCACTCTCTTACAGGGCGTGGGTGTCCCAGGAGGCAGCTTAACTCACTGCACCACGATGCCCCTCCACCCCACAGGCACATTCTAAGACTGCAAAATGTGCCTGCTAAAAAAGAATACAAGCAAGGATGCAGATTCCACATAGCCAAACTGCTCGTCAAGACTACAGAAAGCTGTCCTGCCCGTTCCTTGGACGGCCCCAGTTTGTGCTCCAAGGCTGAATCCTTAACTCCTACAAATGCATCACTGTATTTCTGGAGGAATATATCTGTGGGTTCCAGCTCCACAAACATCTGAATGCTAGGTAGATACTACTGAATCCATTTTCTTAATGGTAAATAAGAGCGTGAACATTGATCAGCACCTGTTACAAACAGTCCAAGTGTGGTCTAATAGGGCATATCTTTGACTGGCAGAGTGGAGAGTGAGAGAGACAGACAGACAGAAAGGTCTTCCTTTTGCCGTTGGTTCACCCCCCAATGGCCGCTGCGGCCAGCATATTGCGCTGATCGGAAGCCAGGAGCCAGGTGCTTCTGGTCTCCCATGCTGGTGCAGGGCCCAAGGACCTGGGCCATCCTCCACTGCACTCCCGGGCCATAGCAGAGAGCTGGCCTGGAAGAGGGGCAACCGGGACAGAATCCGGCGCCCGACCAGGACTAGAACCCGGTGTGCCGGCACCGCAAGGCGGAGGATTAGCCTACTGAGCCACGGCGCCGGCCAATAGGGCATATCTTACACGGTGTTGAGGTGACACACGTGCCTTAGGGCAGAGCCCGAGAACTAAACAGATCCTTTATGATGTCTGCCAGGAAAGTCTAGACTGTGCAAGGCCTCATTAAACTATTAATTGGCAGGTGTGAAGGAGAAGAGATAAAGGCATTAGTAAACTGAAAAAAAAAATTTCCTTCCTTTCTATTTTATTTTTTTAAAAGATTTATTTACTTATTTGAAAGGCAGAGCAACAAGGAGAAGTGGGCAGCGAGATCTTCCATCCACTGGTTTGTCCCCTACATGCCTGAAACAGATGGGGCTGGGGCTGGGGCTGGGGCTGGGCTAGGTGGAAGCCAGGAGCCCAGAACTCCATCCAGGTCTCCCATGTGGATGGCAGGGAACCAGGCACCTGAGTCATCACCTGCTACCTCCCAGGAGCACTTGCAGGAAGCCGGACTGGGAGCAGGGTAAGTGGCGGCTAACCTCCTGGCCAGGACGGCCTCTCCTTCCTCTTTGCATTAGTGGTTTGATATGCTTTGAGGTTCCGAAGCTAAACTGGGTCAAAAGACCTTAGGGACTATCTACTCCTTATGTTCCTGGCTGCTACCACAGGAAAACAAACCTCTCAGCACAACCAGGAAGAACAAATCCCTCCTTGAAATGACAACATGCAATACCATTCCACAGGGAACTGTGTGTTTGGAGGGCCTGGCCAGTGCTGGCTGCGGGCGCCGTATTCACCCGACCATGAGGAAGTGACAGCTTAATGGAGCATTGTAAATATGTCAGAAATACCCTGGGCACGCGTCCTAGGAGCATAAACCAAACAAGGCGAGGCCCACTGGCTGAGTCTTCAGTGACCGCACTTCCGCGGGCACAGAGGGCCCAGGCTCACGGTGCTCCCGAGGCCCCACGGCGAGCACAAAGCCGATGACTGCGGACAGGAGGTGAGGACGGCAAGGCTTCCTACCTGCACAGCCGGCGGGCCAGGAGCTGATCCGACTACTTTTTCCTGCCGTGGTTGTGCAGTCCAGAATCCTGTCCTATTAGAATTGATACATACGACACGCTCAACAGAGGCAGTGACCCAGGCCCGGGGAATGGCCCCTCTGTCTGCAGCCCCCTGCACACTCTGAAAGGGGCTTCTTTCTCAGGAAGGCTGTGAGGAAGGTGAGCAGGGGAGCACATTTCTCCACAAGCCCTGGAGGCCGAGGTGAGGGTAATTAAAACCTCTTTGGGTAATAAATAGAACCAAGGAGCTGACTAATTAAATGCTAATAAAAAGAAGCTGCAAGGGCCATAGTTTCAATTATCCCTAGTCTGAGAATGAGACCTCAAGCCAGTCGTCTATCAATACTGATGGACCCCAAAACGCAACTTCAGGGCACTGCCTGAGTGTTCGAGCTTTGTCTCTCTTTCGGGCCGACTCAACAGCCTTAGGAGAACCGGAACACGGACCCTGCCCTTTCACTGGGGGTGGGCTGGGGGCGAGGTGGGGGGCGTATATAAAGCCACAGCAGAGGATCACAGGTCACATGGGCCATGCAATTCTGGATTTCACTGTTTCTGAAAAGCATATTTTTGTCACAAAATTTAACCAGAAGCACTTTTTCCTTTCGTGGTAGCATCTCGCAACGGATGGTTTCATCCCGCCACTGCAAGATGGCGTATTATTCAGGTGGAAAGGGTACGGACAAGGCCAAGGAGCAGGGTGGAGGTGAGATTAGGTCAGAAAGATCCCATGTGGGGCGAGGGAGGCGAGAGGAGGCTCCTCTGGTGCTGGGAGGGCAGGGCCCCACGGAGGAGAGTTACTACAAAGGCTGCCGACCTGGTGGTGCATCTGCGCCCGCACCAGGCCGTCTGCGGACATGGGGGGACTCTGATTCAAACCTTTTTTTCTGAGCCTGCGAAACATATCACTAAGACAGAAAAATTAATGTCATTACCGAAAGCGTTAACACTTAAAACGCCAACCACGCCTCTTAATGCCTACCTGGCATCCCCTGCAGGCTAGACTACAAAACGCCTGCTTCTCTTATCGCAAGTGATCTCTGCTAGGGGGCAGCGGTGACACCTGACTCCTCCCTTGCTCTGGGAAGGCTGCGTCTATGCTGCTCAGATGCAAGGCGGGGACTCTCAGCTTCTAGCCCAAACTGTTGCTACCCCCACCTCTTAGACCTCACACCTCGGGGAGCAGGATCCTAACTACCAGCTCCCGACCGACCGACCGTGCCCGCTCAGGGCCCGCAGCCAGCACAGTAGGTTTCCTCTCTGCCAGGCGGTGTGTCTCTAGTTTGTGTTATGTCAGCATGAGGTGGCCAAAAAACGGCAAATGTAAAGCCAATTAGATTTTAGCTAGGGTGAATATAATTAGAAAAATTAATCTGATGGTTAAGCTCTTGTGCGTTGCTTTTCTATAAAGGGGAAGACGGGCCAGCGCTGTGGCGTAGTGGGTAAAGCCGCCGACGGCAGTGCCATCATCCCACACTGGTGCCGGTTCAAGACCTGGCTGCTCCATTTCTGATCCAGCTCTCTGCTATGGCCTGGGAAAGCAGCAGCAGATGACCCAAGTGCTTGGGCCCTGCACCCACATGGGAGACCCGGAAGAAGCTCCTGACTCCTGGCTTCAGATCCGCCCAGCTCCAGCCATTACAACCATTTGGGGAGTGAACCAGCGGATGAAAGATCTCTCTCTCTTTCTCTCTCTCTCTATGCCTCTCTGTAACTCTGCCTTTCAAATAAATAAATAAATCTTAAAAAAAAAAAAAAAGAAGAAGACAACGACAAACCAGATGGCATCTAAGCACCAACAAATTCCTTTTAGGTTTAAGGAAAAAAGTCTGCTGTCTCCACAGTGCTTTTGAAGTACAATGACACAGAGCTTTTAAATGACCCTCAATTTTTAATCCTCTCAGCTCTTACCACTTTGTAGTACAGCGAATTTTCAGTTTTTTTTTTCAACTTATAATGGGTTTATCCATATTTAATATAGTATTTCTCACCATGGGGATGTTGATCAGCTAATTAATATGCTTTAAAATTTTTATTTCTACATTAAATCTCTCTCCATTTCAATACTAGAGATATTGAACACATTTTTCAAACTTTTATTCCCCAGAGATAAGAGTTTAATATTTGGTTGACTATTTGATACCTAAGTACTATCTGAGTATTCACCGGGAGATGAAACATGAATCTAATAGAAAAGACTCCTCAGCAATCCCCTGATTATAACTCAACAGTGCTGACTTCCTAGCGTTGCAGGCCAGAGTCTCCTTCTTCCTATTTCATGTGCTTTGTGAATTCGGCAACTCTGCAACATTACCGAGTCAAATATCAGCCTTCTTACCACATTGGGCCTTTTTCTAACCAGCAACTAGAAATTCCAGGGTCCGTTTTTCAGAGAAGAATTATCAATTCACTCCCATTTTGTGGGAAACAACTAAGAAACCACCCTGTTAACTTTTTAGGAACTTTTGGACGCCGAGGCTCCGGCTTAGCCCCAGTAGCACAAGGTTTTCAGGGCAAAGCCTGACCGGGGATCCCCTTTAAAGTTGCCCTGCCCACTTCCCCACACAAATGCAAATGCCTGCAAAGCTGAGAACACTCAAGACAGCTGGTGTCTCCGGCTTCTACGGCTTTAGCTACGGGCCCCAGCAAAGACGGAGAAAGGAGGACCAGGACTAACTGTGCTGAAATCGAGGTCTGGCTGTTAGGATCTTGAAGGCCGAAGATGGCCCAGGTACTCGAGTCTGTCTGCTGCCTCTCTGGGTGCACACTCGCAGGAAGCTGGAACTGGAAGTGGACGGCCCTGGAACCCAGGCACTCCCATGGGGCTGTCTCAGGTGGCATCCTGACTGCTCTGCCAAGTGGCCTCCCCTGGATCCACTATTCTATCAGGATGGGCAGAGCTCGCAGCTGGAAAACCACAGGGCTAGAGCTGGACTCAGCTTGAAGGAACGGACATCTGTAGGCTGCTGTGTCCGGCAAGAGCCGCTCGCTCAGCCTTCGGAAGCTCTTATGGAACATTCAGCAAAGGAGACCACATTCTGGGCCACCAGGTACACATGAACACAATTAAAAGAACAGAAACCATGCACTGTTCTCGGACTGCAAAGGAATTAAAATAGAAATTTATAACAAAGCATAAAAAACCCCAAACATGGAAAGATTAGGCAACACGGTTCTAAATGACACATGAGTCAAAGAAGAAATCTTGAGAGAAATCTAAGTAAAACACAACTTACTGGGGCAGGGATTTGGTGCCGTGGTTAAGACGCTGCCTGAGACGCCTGCCTCCCATGTCACAGTGCTTGGGTTCAAGTCCTGGCTCCCCACTGGATTTCAGATTCCTGCTAATGTGCACCCTGTAGATAGCAGGTGATGGCTCAGGGAGCTGTATTCCTGCCACCTGTGTGGGAGAACTGGATAGGGTTCCAGGCTCCTAGCATTGGCCTCGCTCAGTCCTGGCTGTTGTATGCATTTCGGAGTGAACCAGCAGATCCAGCAGATGGGAGACTTCTCTCTGACCATCTCCCTGTTTTCTGTCTCCCATGGGGTGCAGGGCCCAAGCACTTGGGCCATCCTCCACTGCGCTCCCTGGCCACAGCAGAGGGCTGGCCTGGAAGAGGGGCAACCGGGACAGAATCCAGTGCCCCGACCGGGACTAGAACCTGGGGTGCCGGTGCCGCAAGGCGGAGGATTAGCCTAGTGAGCCGCGGCGCCGGCCTATTTTTAAAAATTTCTTATTTAGCCGGCGCTGCGGCTCACTAGGCTAATCCTCCGCCTAGCGGCGCCGGCACCCCGGGTTCTAGTCCCGGTCGGGGCACCGGATTCTGTCCCGGTTGCCCCTCTTCCAGGCCAGCCCTCTGCTGTGGCCAGGGAGCGCAGTGGAGGATGGCCCAAGTGCTTGGGCCCTGCACCCCATGGGAGACCAGGAGAAGCACCTGGCTCCTGGCTCCTGCCATCGGATCAGCGCGGTGCACTGGCCGCAGCGCGCCGGCAGCGGCGGCCATTGGAGGGTAAACCAACAGCAAAGGAAGACCTTTCTCTCTGTCTCTCTCTCTCACTGTCCACTCTGCCTGTCAAAAAAAAAAAAATTTTTTTTAAATAAAATATAACATCAAAATCTGTGAGATATAAAAAAAAGCAGTGCTGAGGGAGAATTTATAGCAATCAATTCATGTATTAGAAAAGAAAAATGGGGAAGGGCAGTATGGCTCAGGGAGTTAAGCTACGGCTTGGGACACCTGCAGCCCATGTTGGAGTGCCTGGCTTGAATCTTGGCTGCTCCATTTCGGATCCAGCTTCCTGCTAATGCACCTGGGAGGCAGCAGATGATGGCTCAAGTGCTTGGGTCCCTGCCACCCGTATGAGAGACCCAGATGGAGTTCCTGGCTCCTGGTTTCAGCCTAGCCCAGCTCTGGCTATTGTGGCCATTTGGAGATTTGGAGAGTGAATAAATGGATGGAAGATATCTCTCTCTCTCTCTCTCTCTCTCTGCCTTTCAAATAAATAAATCTTTAAAAAAGTAAGAGAACAATAAGAGAAAATTATGAACAATGCTGCCTACAAATTTGATGACCTAGATCAAATGGATTGAGTCCTTGAATAATACAATCTGTCAAAATCTATACAACGAAGAAATAGACTATCTGAATGGTCTTACAGTCATTACAAATTGAATCAATAATAACCTTCCCAAACTGAAAGCATCAGGCCTAGATGGGGTCTCAGGCAAGTTCCACTAAGAAATTAGAAGAAATCAGATCACTTTACAATCTCTTCCAGAAGGTAGAAGCAAAAGGATATTCTTAACTCATTCTGTGAGGCTGGCAATACCCCAATATTCAAACCACACAAGGATATTACCAGAAACTATAGCCTAATATCTCCCATTGACACAGATGCAAAAACCCCCAATGAAATACAGGCAAATCAAACCTGATAGTATATAAAAAGAATTATATACTTTCCCATGACCAGGTGATTTTATGACAAGTATGCAAGGCTGGTACAACACTCAAAAATCAATTAATGTACCCTATCACATCAACAGATCAACAAAGAAAAATCACATTACACAGAAAAGTATTTTACAATATACAACAACCATTCATGAAAAAAGCTTTTAGCAGACTAACTATGGAGGGGAATTTGATGAATTTGATAAACAGTATCCACCGGGGAAAAAAAAAAAACCACAAGCAATTAACATAATAATTAACTGGGAGAAACTTGAAGCTCTCCCATTAAGATTAGGAACAAGACAGGACATCCTCTTTTGCTACTGCATTTCAACATTATATAGTCTTAGCTACTGCAGTAAGAAAAGAGATCAGTCACCATCGCACATCAGTGGGACCCCTGCATCCCATATCAGTGAGCCTGGTTATCTTAGCTCCTCCGTTTCCTATTCCAGCTTCCTGTTAACATACACCCTGAGGAGCAGCAGGTGATGGCTCAAGTACTTGCGTCCTGGCCAATCATATAGGAGACCTGGATTGAGTTCTGGGCTCCTGGCTTTGTCCAAGCCCATCCCTAGCTGTTGCAGAAATTTGAGGAGTGAACCAATGGTTGGAAGATCTCTGCCTTTAAAAAAAATGAAAAATAAATAAAACTTTTTAAAAAGAATTCATGGACAAATGGAATTAAAAGATAAAAACAAAACAAAAAATATAAACTTTAATAAAAAATAAAGAAATCGCAAAGTGTATTATCTTCCAGAGGGAATTTAAGAGCTAAAGGTCAGTGTTATGGCTCAGCAGGTTAACCTGCTGCTTGCAATGCCAGCACCCTATACTGGGCTGCTGGCTTGAGTCCCTGCTGCTCTGCCTCCAATCCAGCTTCCTGCTAATGCACATCCTGAGAGGCGGCAGGCAGTGGCCCAAACACCTGGGCTGTCTTCGCTGCTCTCCCAGGTGCATTAGCAGGGAACCGGATTGGAAGCAGAGCAGCAGGGACTTGAACTGGCACTCAGATGGGATGTGGTAATGCAAGCAGCTGTTTAAGCCACTGTGCAACACTGGCCCCTCTATGGTTTGAAAGAGCTATCCAGCTGATTCTGATGAATTGATCATTTGCAAACCACTGCACTTGTTAGTCATGGTTAGATGCTTGACTTGGAATCATACAGAGATGATCTGGGGTGGTCATTTTGGTCCAGAACAGTGAGAGAGAACAAGGGAGAAGTGAGAGGTTGTGTTATAAAGAAGCCAGAGAGCAGCAGGGAGCCTGGCTGCTGACCTTCCTAAGGGGCTGCCCTCCACCCGTGGACTTAGGCTCATTTGCAAAATACACGACAAAACCTGCTCAGGCTGTGCTCCTGACCGATGCAGCCTGAAGTACTCTGACAAGACACATGGGTGTCTCCCACACCCACAGCACCATGGGAACCACAGAGAAGGGAGCCGAAAGATACCCAGCACAATCCTTATCTGAGGTTTACATCCAGAGAACACACAGGCCTACAGAAACATGACAGGGGCCGGCGCTGTGGCATAGCGGGTAAAGCGCCGCCTGCAGTGCTGGCATCCTATATGGCACCAGTTCGAGACCTGGCTGCTCCACTTCCGATCCAGCTCTCTGCTATGCCCTGGGAAAGCAGCAGAAGATGGCCCAAGTCCTTGGGGCCCTGTACTTGCGTGGGAGACCGGGAAGAAGCTCCTGGCTCCTGGCTTTGGATAGGTGCAGCTCCAGCCAATTGGGGAGTGAACCAGTGGATGGAAGACTGTTCTCTCTCTGCCTCTCCCTGTGTAACTCTGACTTTCAAATAAATAAATAAATAAATAAATAAATCTTTTTTTTTTAAATAAAGATTTATTTATTTATTTGAAAGTCAGAGTTACACACAGAGAGGAGAGGCAGAAAGAGAGAGGTCTTCCATCTGATGGTTCATTCCCCAATTGGCTGTAATGGCCAGAGCTGCACTAATCCGAAGCCAGGAGCCAGGAGCTTCCTCTGGGTCTCCCACATGGGTACAGGGGCCCAAGGACTTGAGCCATCTTCTACTGCTTTCCCAGGCCATAGCAGAAAGCTGGATTGGAAGTGGAGCAGCCAGGACACGAACCGGCACCCATATGGGATAATGGCACTTCAGGCCAGGGCGTTAACCTGCTGTGCCACAGCTCTGACCCCAATAAATAAATCTTAAAAAAAAAAAAAAAAAAGCTGGTCTCAGTCACTCCCTTGGCCCCGCAGATCCTCACAGCTACCAGCACACCAGTCACTGTCAGTTTCTGGAAGCTGTCTGTGGTTACTGTTGTGCTTCCCACGGTCTCCCCCGTCTATTGCAATGTGTCTTCTGCACCCATCATCCCACAGACACCAGTCTTGCCAAGGTCACCAGAAGCCTCCTACTTGCTACATCTCCCAGGGCCTCCCGGCCCTCCCCTCCATCACCTGCCCAGCAGCCCTTGCCTCCACAGTCTGTCGCCTTCTGTCTGCGACGTTCTCTTTCTCCGCATCCAAGACACGGAGTCCTGCAGGCCTTACTCTTCCTCTCCGAGTCCACATACCCACCGTGGACTCCTGTGCCTGGCCCACCACCTACCTGCTGAGACACCGGGGCCTCTCCCAGCTGCCTGGTCTTCTCTATTTACACGGTCTACCTTCTCCGGGATCCACTTCATTCGCCCTCTCTGCGTCAGTTACAACGCAAGTGCTCATCCGTGGATCCCACTTCAGCCCCTACTTCTAAGTCTCCGTATATGTAAGGGGGTCTTGAAAAAGTTCATAAGAAGTGACAATTAAGAGAAAAATATGCGCGGATTTCAAAACATGTTTTGCACCAAAATAAACTTATCTTTTAATTTTCCCACGCACGCTTGTACTGCTGTTTGTCATACAACAGCTTGGTTGGTCTACAAGTAACTCAGCCTTGACAAACGTATCCTTTGCTACACTCAGTCGCTTCTCTTCGCATGGGAATCCCTGTGGGGAGCAACTCGGACTATACTGTTACTGGAATTAAGACTTATTCTATACATCTGCTCTCCCACAATATGGCGCTGGGAGAGGAGAAAACAGCTTCTACATAGCTGCCTCTCACCAACTTGACAAGCTGCAGGAGCTGCTCCTGATTGGAGGAGAGCAGCGTACTCGGCGTGTGGGTAGCAGAGTTGGGATTGGTGGAAGAGGACTATAAAGGAGGAGAGAGACAACATGCACCAGGGAACATCTATCTGAAGGAACACCTGTGCAGCCTCCAAGAGAGCCGGCCGGCGGTGTGCCGCTCCCCCGCGGAAGTGGGGAAAGTGGCTAGGGGGAACCGCCCTTCCACGGAGGTGGAAGGGTCGGTAGCCAACCCGGGAAGAACCAGCAGCAAACCCGGGGAGGGCCGAGCAGACCAAAGAACAGCGCAGGGTCCTGTGTCGTTCCTCCACGAAGAGGGGGAGCGACATAATGGTGCCGTGACTCGGATATGAAGCCTAGGCAGGGTTTAGTGTCGTTCCTCCACGAAGAGGGGGAGCGACAAATCCCTCCCCACGTCTCTATCTCTGTGAACCTGGCTTATTCCTTATTCCTCCTCTGTGGCCAGTCAACCACAGGTTCTACCTAACCCGGTCGTCTCAAGGCTTGCACGTGTCACCATCTCCGCTCCCAGCACGCCAGCGTGGGCCTGCACTGCTTCCTGCCGAGGCCACCGCACTGGCTCCCGGCATGCCGTCCTGCTCACCCTGGCATCTGAACACCTTCCTCGCCCACCGGAACACTCTTTCCTTCCTCGACAACACCACCGTCTCCTCTCCGGGGGCTTTGCGCCTGCTTTTTCCACTCCCTGGAATGTTCTTCACCCAGAGCCCCTCTGCCAGGATAATTGCCTCTCCCTCAACAGATCTCAACTGGGAAGACACGGCTCAGTGAGAACTTCCCAGCCCATCCCATCCGGGTTACAAGCTGCTTCTTCCAGTCTGGTACTCTCAAAACACCCTGGTTCCTCTCAGGTTCCTGGCTTTGAAAATAAAATAAAATACCACGTGGTGGGGCAAGCCCTGGGGTGCAGTGAGTTAAGCCATAGCTTGAGACATTCACACCCTACATCAGAGTGCCAGGTTTGAGTCCCAGTCACTCTGCTTCTGATCCAGCTTCCTGCTAATGTGCATCCCGGGAGGCCGCAGATGATGGCCCAAGAACTTGAGTTCCTGACACCCATGTAGGAGACCAGGTTGGAGTTCCAGGATCACTCCTCGCTTTAGCCTAGTCCAACGCTGGCTGTTGCAGGCAATTGGGGAGTGAACCAGTGGATCTTTCTCTTTCTGTTTCACAAATAAAAATGAATAAATATGGGAAAAAAACCTCCTTGGTGACTGCAGGCTTCCACCCAAGGATAGACAGTCATGTCCCTGGGACTGCCATGTGGTCGGTACCCATGCTACTGAATGAGTGGATCAATGAAGAAAACCTTCAGCACAGTGAAGTGATCAAAGGGTCTTCAAAAAGTTCATGAAAAATGCATATTACAAAAAAGTATGCATGTCTTTCAAATTTGCACCAAAATAAGCTTATCTTCTTCATTCTTTTAAAATTCATTTATTTATTTGAAAGGCCGAGAGAGAGACCTCCCATCTATTGGTTCATTTCCCAAATATCCCCAAGACCCAAGCTGGGTCAGGATGAAGCCAGCACCTGGATCTTAATCCAGGTTTCCCACCTGGGTAGCAGGGACCCAGCTGCTGGAGCCATCACTCGCTGCCCGCCAGGGTGCACACGGGTGGGAAGCTAGAACCGAGGAGCAGAGCCGGGACTTGAAGTCAGGCACTCTGATATGGGGTGTGGGCACCCCGACTTGTATTCAAACCATAAGGCCAAATCCCCACCCCTAGACTTATCTCTTCCATTTTCCCATGAGCTTACTGAAGTCCTCTTGTGTACCGAGTGGACAGGCAGAGAAGGATCGGGGAGGGGCTGCACAGGTTTTGTTCTGGGGTTGCTGGGCGGGCCCTGAAGGAGGGGAAGCATTTGGACAGGATGGGAGAGGACATCACTGACCACCACTAGAGAAGGCCCGGACTCATGACGCATCCAGCCCACGCAGGGCCAGACGGGGACCCCCCAGCGTCAGGGTGGGCTTCTCCCTGGGGGAGCCTGACTGCCCCGGCAGGACTTTGTACTTTCTCCTGTAAGCGTGGGAAGTAGCAGATGATTTGGTTTAGGTTGCCGAGCAAATGTTTTAGGAGGATTAATGTGGTGGAAACCTGCCTTTAAGAGAGGCTGCCGGCAGATTAATCACTGAGGCGATGGCTCCAGTCGTGTAATTAGGAGGCGCTCCGTGGGAATGGGCTGCGGAAATCATCCACCCCAGTGAGTCTCCATCCTGGCTGCACTTTAGCGTCACCTGGGGAGCTTTTGAAAAACGCTGATGTCTACAGCGCTCTCTCCAGAGCGTTTAAATCGGAATTTATGGGGGTGAGGTCTAGGCATCAATATTTTTTAAAAGCTCCCCGGGTGGTTCTAATTGCACAGCTAGAGTTCCTCATTCTAAAGACGAGAAAGAGGGCTCAGAGAGCTTAGATGAAACCACGCACCTACAGCTCTGCCTGCTGATCCTGCTTGTATCTCCATTATAACTCAGTCCGTCTTAAAAGTCTGTTTTAGGGCACGGATGCAGAAAAGGAGAGATGTGGGAAGCAACAGAACAGAGAGAGCTGGCACGTAAAGTTGCCTTTACAAGCAATTTGTCCACACTCTGAACCTCCACTTCCTCTTCTGAGAAATGGGATAATAATGCTATTATAGCCCAAAGGCAGGGATTAGAAATGTTGTCAGGGCCAGTATTGTGACATGGCAGGTTAAGATGCTCTTGCACACTGA
Organism: Oryctolagus cuniculus; assembly: GCF_051225735.1. Classification (NCBI taxonomy): domain Eukaryota; kingdom Metazoa; phylum Chordata; class Mammalia; order Lagomorpha; family Leporidae; genus Oryctolagus; species Oryctolagus cuniculus. The sequence goes on from NC_142871.1 coordinate 127,028,924, forward strand.
CATCCCATATTGGAGCTGGTTCAAGTCCTGGCTGCTCCACTTCCGATCCAGCTCTCAGCTAATGTGCCTGGGAAAGCCGCAGAGGATGGGCCCCTGCCTCCCACATGGGAGATACAGATGGAATTCTGGGTTCCTGGCTTTTGCAGCCATCTGTGGAGTGACACAGTGGATGGAACATCTCTCTCTCTTTCTCTCTCTCTCTCTCCCCTTGCTGTTGCTCTGCCTTTCAAATAAATAAATAAACAAATCTTAAAGTATACATGTGTACAACCCACGGCACCATCCCTGTTGTTAATAATACAATTTTTTATTATTAGAAATATGAGATATTTAAAAACTATTTATTTGAAAGGCAGAGTTACAGAGAGAGAGAGGACAGAAAGAGAGATCTTTCATCTGCTGGCTCACTTCCCAAATGGTTGCAACGGCCAGGGCTAGGCCAGGCTGAGGCCAGGAGCCTGGAGCTTCATCCAGGTCTCCCATGTGGGTGGCAGGGGCCCAAGCACTTAGGCTACCTTCTGCTGCCTTCCCGGGCACATTAGCAGAGAGCTGGCTAGGAAGTGGAGCAGCAGGGACTCAAATTGGCACTCATATGGGGTTATAAGCAGGGGCTTAACCCACTGCACCACAACGCTGGCCCCAACATGTGACATTTTCAAATTAGATTTTAGAGGATTTGGTAACATTAAAGGTATAGAAGGAGAAGGAGAAAATAGGGAATGCAGGTTTTGAAACCTGGATGGCTGAAAATACAACGGTTCTACAGTGAGGCAGACAGGCTGAGCTGGAGGGGATGAGACCTGGGGGTCTCAGGGTGGGGCTGAAGCTGGAAGCGGGGACTCAGTTTCGATCACTCATGTGTGTACCCTAAGCACGGGAGGTGCTCCAGACGTACAGGCTCCGCCGCAACCAAGGGATTCTAAATCTACTAAATCTTCTGAGAGCTAAGGACATCTGGACCTAAAATAATTTGTTCACTCTTGTTTGACAGGCTAAAATCACTGGCTTTTGGATTTTAATCCATTTATAGGATTGGCACTGTGGTATTGTAGGTTAAGCCTCGCCTGCAGCACTGGCATCCCATATGGGCACTGGTTTGTGTCCCAGCTGCTCCTCTAGGGATCCAGCTCTTTGCTATGGCCTGGGAAATGCAGCGCAAGATGGCCCAAGTGCTTGGGCCCCTGCACCTACATGGGAGACCCGGAAGAAGCTCCTGGCTTTGGTCTGGCCCTGCTCTGGTCATTGCGGCCCTTTGGGGAGTGAACCAGCAGATGGAAGATTTCTCTGTCTCTCCCTCTCTCTGTAACTCTGCCTTTTGAATAAATAATGTATCTTTAAAAAATCCATTTATTAGAAAGCGTAAGTCCTCTAAGTTCTTCTACACTAGGAGATCTGTGCTCAGGGGGTTCTTTGGAGAACGGCTGATCTTAGGTCTGAGGCAGGGCCATCTGCAGGCAAGCCTACACCACCCTGAGGCACAAAGTGAGGTGCGCTCCGGGAAGGTGGAGACGCCGGCTCGGACAGGTCTCTGCTGACCCAACATGGAACAGTGGGAGCATCGAAAATATTACAGATGAGCTGATAGCTCTGGATTAGCTTCAAAATAACTGTGCAGGGCAAGAGTTGATGAAAAAGGAGCCCTGAGCCGGGAGGTACTGAAGCTGCCGTTGTGGGCGCTCATTGGTTACCTTTGTTCATGCTTAAAATCCCCCATCATAATAAAGGTTTTTTTTTTTTTTTTTTTTTTTTTTTTTACAGGCAGAGTGGATAGTGAGAGAGAGAGAGAGAGAGAGAGAGAGAGAGACAGAGAGAAAGGTCTTCCTTTTGCCATTGGTTCACCCTCCAATGGCCGCCACGGCTGGCGCAATGCGGCCGGCGCACTGCGCTGATCCGATGGCAGCAGCCAGGTGCTTCTCCTGGTCTCCCATGGGGTGCAGGGCCCAAGCACTTGGGCCATCCTCCACTGCACTCCCGGGCCACAGCAGAGAGCTGGCCTGGAAGAGGGGCAACCGGGACAGAATCCGGCGCCCCGACGGGGACTAGAACCCGGTGTGCCAGCACCACAAGGCGGAGGATTAGCCTAGTGAGCCGCGGTGCCGGCCCTCTTTCACTCTTTAAAATAAATAATAAATCTTTAAAAAATAAAAAATAAATGCAAAAATCCTTAAAAAGATGAGTTCATAGGCTAAAAAATGTTGGGTGAAAAAAAGGAAAAAACTTTTTTTTATGAAAAAAATCCCTGCCAATAAATGTGCACAGGATAATCCGATTAGAAAGTCGCCATTCTGCAACTGCCAGTTTCAGATGTTCAAGTGAGGGCCAGCAAAGGCTCTCAAACCACCGCCAGGCTGAGACGCAGGCCAGGCCCGAGTTCTCAGACCCCTGGAGACCATTTCTTCTCCACTAAGGAAATGAAGAATGTGTGAGCACCCTGGGGACAAACTTGGCGAGGCCAGCTGACCCGGTGCTCACGCTCACACTCACGCTCAATAACGGGACCATGTGATAGTACGTGCTTTGCTCGAAGCGTTTAGCCTGATATTAATGATGAGGAAACAAACAATTCCGGGTCAAGGGTCACTCTACAAGACCATCCCTCAGGATTGCTGTGGACTAGAGACATGACAGGTAAACAAAAGCTGTGCCCTCTGACTGGAGTTGACCGTGAAGAACTGCTGTAAAGGACACAAGTGGGCCAACGGGAAGGAATGTGACACAATTCTGTCGTGTTCCTGTTCTCGGGGATGATGGGGACACTGTGGTTGTGCAGAAGAACAAAGAAGGTTCTTGTTCTTAGGAGACACCCACGGAAGTTCTAGGGGTGAAGAGTCACAATGTTGGCAAAGTACTCACAGGTGCGTTAGAGAAAAGCATGTGTGCACACAAACATGGACACTTGGCACAGATAAAGCAAAGACGCAGCACAGAGACGGCTGGTGGTGTCGGGGAACAGGCTCCCTGTACTCCTCAGCTTCTCTGCAGGGAGGAAGTTTCCCCGGTACAAGAGGCGGGGTGGCGGCTTCAGTCCCCACCACAGGAAGCTGGTAAGCAAGGGGGCAGCTGGGGGACAGCAGGGAGCCCTTGGGCCATGGTACAACCTTTCTATGCCATTGGCTCTCTGAACCAAGTGAATGCATTATGTATACTGACAACAAATACTATGTACATTTAAAAACTTAAATCTTCCATGATATTAACCCTTTATTGTATCAAGACTTGCTGAATCATATTTCTCTAACAGACAAATGCCAAGGGCCTCTCTCTGATAAAGGTATTTTTGTTCATTACTGACCTCCCATATGGGCACTAGTTTGAGTCCCAGCTCCTCTACTTCCAATGCAGCTCCCTACTATTGGCCTGGGGAAGCAGTGGAAGATGGCCTAAGCACTTGGGCCCCTGCCACACATGTGGGAGACCTGGAAGAAGCTCCTGGTTCCTGCTTTGGCCTGGCCCAGCCCTGGTTTAGCCCAGATCACTGTGGCCATTTGGAGAATAAAACGGCAGACAGAAGATCTCTCTCTCTGTCTCTCCTTATCTCTCTCTGTAATGCTACCTCTCAAATAAATAAATACATAAGTAAATAAATGTTAAAGTTGAGAAAGCTGCCATATTAGAAAAAAAAGTAACTGTTTTTTTGTCACCCATGTGGGAAAGCTGGATTGAGTGTCCAGTTCCTGGCTTTGGCCTGGTCCAGTCCAGCAGGCTGTGCCGGTAATGTGCAGAGTGAACCAGCAGATAGGAGTCTGTATGCTCACCTTTTATCTCCCACTCAAAAAAATGGGTTGGGGGGCAGGGAAGTCATAAAAAATTACTTTGATGCTGCCAGTGTAGGCTTCTTGCTACTTTGGAATCTCCGGAACTTAGGGACGGAAGGGTTGTTTGTTTCCACATCACAGCACTGTTTATTATACAGTCAAAAGAAGCAATCAAATAAAAAGCTGTGCATTATTAATTTCTCTCTCTCTCTCTTTTTTTTTTTTTTTTTTTTTGGACAGGCAGAGTGGACAGTGAGAGAGAGAGACAGAGAGAAAGGTCTTCCTTTGCCGTTGGTTCACCCTCCAATGGCCGCCATGGCTGGCGCGCTGCAGCTGGCGCACTGCGCTGATCCAAAGGCAGGAGCCAGGTGCTATCCTGGTCTCCCATGCGGGTGCAGGGCCCAAGCACCTGGGCCATCCTCCATTGCACTCCCGGGCCACAGCAGAGAGCTGGCCTGGAAGAGGGGCAACCGGGACAGAATCCGGCACCCCGACTGGGAGTAGAACCTGGTGTGCCAGTGCTGCAAGGCGGAGGATTTGTGCATTATTAATTAAAATAAAGTAGATCAATAAATAGAGATATAAAATGATCCTCAGGCTATCAAATTCAGTGAGTGTCTGTGCGTTGCAGAAGTAAGTTTACAGGGGGACTTCAAAAAGTTTGTGGATGGAGCCAGCATCCTGGTGTAGCAGGTTAGGCCCATGTGGGCGCTGGTTCAAGTCCCACTGCTAATGTGCCTGGGAATGCAGTGGAAGATGGCCCAAGTGGTTGGGTTCCTGCACTGATGTGGGAGACTTGGAGGAAGTTCCTGGCTCCTGGCTTCACACTGGCCCAGACCTGGCCGTTGTGACCACTTGGGAAGTAAACTAGCAGATGGAAGATCTCTCTCTCTCCATCTCTCCCTCTCTCCCTTTCTCTGTAATTCTGCCTTTCAAACAAATAAAATAATCTTTTTTTTTTTTAAATAAGTTTGTGGAAAAACAGAATTAAAAGGTAAGTTGAGTTTGGTGCCAAAAAATTTAAAATTCCACACACGGTTTTATTGTATCACGCATTTTCCACATACTTTTGGAAGACCTCCTGTGCACGCGTGCTCCATGCTGGCATATGCAGAGATCATCTCTGGGGCGACAGAAAGACTTAGCAGCAGTGGGGCCTCTGGGAGGAAACTCGGGGCCTGGGAGGCAGACTTTTGCCTCTGATCCATTTTGGAACTGCTTTATATTTTTGCCTGTGGCATGTCTTACTTACTGCTAAGAAATGCATAAATGTGCTTTGATAAACGCTGTCCTGGCATCACCTCTTCTGTGAGGGGCAAGTCTGAATGGTGAGAAGGAGGTGTGAATAACCTGTAATAATTCTGCCACCCAGAGAACTGCTGTCAGAGTTACACACTAGACCCCCTTATCCACAGGGGTATGTTCCAGACCCCTGTGGATGTCTGAAACCAGACAGTACCCAACCTTATAATCTATATTTTTTCTTGTACAGACACATCTATGCTAAAGCTTAATTTATAAATTAGGCATAGTAAGAGATTTCCTAAAATATTTTTTGGAAAGATTTAAAAAAATTATTATTTGTTGGAAAGGCTGAGTTACAGAGAGAGTAGGAGAGGCAAAGATATCTTCCATCTGGTGGTTCACTCCCCAAATGGCCTCAATGCCCAGGGCTGGGCCAGGCTGAAGCTAGGAACCTGGAGCTTCTTCGAGTCTCCCACATGGGTGCAGGGGCCCAACCACTTGAGCCATCTTCCACTGCTTTCCGAGGCACATTAGCAGGGAACTGGATTGGAAGTGGAGCAGCCGGGTCTTGAACTGGCTCCCATATGGTATGTCAGCATCATAGGTGGAGGCTTAACCTGCTACGCCACAGCGCAGGCCCTGCTATTGGAAGAGATTATCAACAACACATAACATTGTATCCCACACCAGAGTGTCTGGGCCTGATGCACATCTTCAGCTCCTTACTGTAGCTTCCTGCCAGAAGACCCAGGAAGGCAGCAGCGACGGCCTAGGTGCTAATAAAACACAATAATGGCAATCATACACCATAATAAGCGGCCAGCATTGCCACTGTTGTGTTTTGAGGCCATTATAGAGTTAAGAGTTCCTTGAACACAAGCACTGTGACACAGCAACAGTTGATCTGATAATCAAGACGGATACTAAGTGACTAGCAGGTGGACAGCACGCACAGACTGGATACAAAGGACAAAAGGATCAGTCACACACTGGGCAATGTGCACACGGGATGAGGTTTCCTCAGGCTGCTCAGAATGGTGTGCCACTGAAAACCTATGAATTCCCTCTAGAAATTTTCATTCACTATTTCTAGACTACTGTTGACTGCAGGAAATGGAAACAGCAGAAAGCGAAGCTACAGATAAGGGGGTAGTACCATAGTGCATTCCCTCCTAATCAAGTTTCTGAGTGCTTCCTAAGCAAGACAGTTTTCAGTTTTTTTTTTTTTTTTTTTTTTTTTTTTACAGGCAGAGTGGACAGTGAGAGAGAGAGACAGAGAGAAAGGTCTTCCTTTGCCGTTGGTTCACCCTCCAATGGCCGCCGTGGCCAGCACACTGCGGCCAGTGCACCGCACTGATCCGATGGCAGGAGCCAGGTACTTATCCTGGTCTCCCATGGGGTACAGGGCCCAAGGACTTGGGCCATCCTCCACTGCACTCCCTGGCCACAGCAGAGAGCTGGCCTGGAAGAGGGGCAACTGGGACAGAATCCGGCGCCCCAACCGGGACTAGAACCCGGTGTGCCGGCACCGCAAGGCGGAGGATTAGCCTAGTGAGCCGGGGCACCGGCCCAGTTTTCAGTATCTAATACATCATGTTGTTTCTCCCATGATTTTTCTGAAAGTGTAAATCATTTGTTTATTAAATAGTTTAGCATTTCTTAAACATTTCTGTCATTAGCCTGAAGGCTTAGAGTCAAAATGCTACTATTCAAGGAGCTTGTGCTTGGTACAACAATTAAGCCATTGTACTTAATCACTGAAAATGATTTTGTAAACCTTTCTCTAAATCTTTAATTATTTTTGAAAAATTTAAAAAAAGATTTATTTCTGGGACTGGCACTGTGGTGTAGAAAGCCACCGCCTGCAGTGCCGGCATCCTATATGGGACCAGGCTGCTCCACTTCCGATCCCGCTCTCTGCTATGGCCTGGGAAAGCAGTAGAAGATGGCCCATATGGGAGACCCAGAAGAAGCTCCTCGCTCCTGGCTTCGGATCAGCACAGCTCCAGCCGTTGCGGCCATCTGGGGAGTGAAATAGTAGATGGAAAACTTCTCTCTCTCTGCCTCTGCCTCTCTGTAACTCTGTCTTTCAAATAAATAAATAGATCTTTAAAAAAAAAAAAAGGTCTCTTTATTTTGAAAGTCAGAGTTTCAGAGGGAGTGGCTGCAATGGCCAGTGCTGGACCAGGTTGAAGCCGGGCACCAGGAGCTTCATTCAGGTCTCCCACATGGATGGCAAGGCCCCAAATACTGGGGCCATCTTCCACTGCTTTTCCCAGGCCATTAGTAGGGAGTTGGATCAGAAGTGGAGCAGCAGAGACATGAACCAGCACCCACGTAGGATGCTGGTGTTGCAGGTGGCAGCCTAACCTGCTATGCCAGCCCATGAAAAAATTTTAAATGCCTATATAGCACTTTGTCATAAATAATCATTTTGCTAATATAAGACATTTGGGTTTTCAGAAAATTTTTTCAACCAAGGTGAAGAAGAGTATCTATAGGACACTACGTTTTGAGTAAGAAAGGATGGGAAATAAAAAAATATGTATGCATGTGTTCATTTGTGTGAAAACAAACACAGGAAAAATAAACTAGGAACTGAAGAGATGGATGGACATAGGGGACGGGTGTGAAGTAGCAGCAAAGCAAGGAGCAGGGGGCACAAGGAGCAGGCTGGGGAGGAGCAGGCCTGCTCCAGGTCTATTTCCCATGCACCCTGACTGTGGGCTCCGCAAATGGTTCCAATGTCCCAAAGAAGTTATAAAAAGACACAATCAGTCAGAAAGGCGGGGAGAGAAGCCTGCACTGAAACACAAATAAAAATAAACAAAACTACACCTTCAACAAAGAGCACAACCATACCAAGGGAAGAAAAAAGAGGTAACTTTTTTTAAAGGTTTATTTATTTGAAAGGCAGAAGAAAGGAGTGAGGTTGAGAGAGAGGGGAAGAGAAAGGAGGAGAGGGGGAGAGAGAGATAGAGAGGGAGAGAGAGAGAGAAAGAGAGAGATGTTCTGTCTGCTGGTTCACTCCACAAAGGCCTGCATAGCCAGGGGCTGGGCCAGGCTGCACCAGGAGCCAGGAACTCCATCCAGGTCTCCCTCATGGGTGGCAGGGACTCAGGTACTTGAACCATCACCTGCTCCATCCCAGGGTCTGCGTTAGCAGGAAGCCGGACTGGAAGTAGAGCAGCTGGGGCTCCAACCAGGCCTGCAACCATACAGGGTGCAGACGTCCCAAGCAGTGGCTTAATCACTTAATCACTTAAACAAACCCAAGTCCCTCGATACTGTATTTTGACTGTAAATCTTTAGGCGAGGGATGGAACTATAAACCAATGCAGAAGTCTAATTAGTAGGTTTGTTTTTCATAGTTGCGAGTTGGCAATTTTGAAACTACTTTCTCCATATTCTAGGACTGAGTAAAGTCAGTCAACATATTGAACACGCAGTTACAAGTATGGGAAAGGGGGAGGCTTGGATGGATCCAGCAGCTGTAGGTCAGAATTAGAAGTATCCACATGAACTCAGAGATGTCTTAATAGCTACAAACATTAGGTACACGTAAATATACGTATTTCTTGGCTGGGATGACCTCAGTAGCAATGACTACACATAGTTCTCCAGTAGAAGGGAAAGGGCTCCTTGAAAAAAATCTTGTTTCTGGGGCAGGGGCGGGGAACTTGAAAGATGAACATGGAACATGTTGTTTTGCCAGAAATTAAAGGAAATGCTTAAAGTATGATAGAAACAAGTCAGAGGGGCCAGCGGCCAATTTGGAGGGGTGCCAACTGGCCAAATCTGGGTCAATCTGAGCACCAAATAAGTGACTGAAACGGTCTGTAACCCACTGGAAAAATAAGAATCTGAGAGTACGTACTGATGTAAATGAATACGTACAGGGAGCAGAGGTAAAGCTCTTCCGCAGAGTAGAATACCAAAAATAAGTGCACAAAACATGATGGAATTAAAACGTCTCTATTCGCACATCATCACAGTAATAGCTTCATAATAACTGATTGAGCCAGGGATTATCAGTGGAAGCTTAAAGCAGCGTGTACAAGTCCGATGACAAACTGGATTATCAACACAAGCCTCCAAGTATCTCCCAGAAGACTCTCACTAACAACAGGAGGAAGCTGAGTGGAGAACTCTGGCAGACCCCATCTTCAGTAAGTGCTCCAAGCTGATGTCACCAGTCAACACCAGTGCGACATCCCCAGAGGGACAAAGCTGCATCACTGAGCCCCGAGGACACAGCTCTTCCCCTGCCAAAAATGTGCGCCCTCAATCTGATCAGGAGGAAAGATCAGGGAAGCCCAACCCTAGGCACCCTGCACAAAGGCATTGCGTGTGCCCTCACACATGTTGGGATCACCAAAGACAAAGGACGATTTTTAATCATCTGTTTCCAGAGGATACTTAGTAGAATTACTTAGTCAAAAGTATACAGTTTTCGTGAGATTGACACAGACAGACTTAAAAGGTTTATATTGAAATACACTGACACATGCAAAACAGAGGAGTTTGTGAAGCTTCTGATGTGGAGGAGAAAGGCAGAGGCAGTGGACAGGGAGAAGTGGGGTGGGGGTAGGGAGCGCAATGGGTCCTCCTGGGTGGGAAGAAGAGTAGCTGAACTGTGCCATGTGCTAGGGACGAGACGGAGTGGAAGGAGTCAAGGGCCGAAGCCGTTGATCACTGGAGACCCTTTCCAGAAACGGAATCTGCCCATGGTCTTAGCCACGCACCCAGCAATCCACCTGCACAACAGCATGGCGACAGCAAGCTCGGGTACTTGATCAGATAGAGCGCCCTGAATCCCCCCTCTACCAGGGAACATCACAAAGTTCATGGGGAAGGAAATTAAAAGACAAGTTTATTCTAGTACCGAAAGTGTGAAATCTATGCATGTGAGAGACCTTCAGAAAATTCATTGAAAACATATGTTATGAAAAAAACTGTGCATGAATTTCAAACATGTTTTGTATCAAAAGAAATATCTTTTAATTCTATTTTCACATGACCTTTTAAATTTTTTATTGAAAGGCAGAGTGACACAGAGAGAGAGAGAGAGAGAGAGAGAGAGAGAGAGAGAGAGAGATCTTCCATCCACTGGTTAACTTCTTGAAGCCAGGAGCCAGGAACTCCATCTGGCTCTCCCATCTGGGTGTCCCATATGTGTCCCATATGTGTCCTTCCAGGCACATCAGTGGGAAGCTGATGGGATCACAGAGTAGCCAGACTTCAGCCAGGCACTCCTCTGTGGCACACGGTGTCCCAAGTGACAGCTTAGCCTACTGTATACCACACCAGCTGCCCCATCCACACCCTTCTAAAGTACCCTTGTGTATGTCTCCTTCTGGTGCGGGCCAGTTATCCACTGTGAGTCACACTGAATCCCCCAAAGCAGCAGCCACGACATCGCCATGTGGTCCATGGTCACATGACCTAGTGGCTTGCACATGATGTCAACGAATAACCATAAAAGAAGTTTTCATTTTCCCCACTCATAACACACTTTGTCAAGTAGGTAAGTGTGTATGAGAGCACCCAAAAAAGTTTGTAGGAAAAACGGAATTAAAAGGTAAGTTTACTTTGGCACACAAAAGAATTCGAAAGCCATGCAAAGTAGTTACATAGTTTGCATTTTTCCAGGAACTTCCAGAAGACGCCCTCGTATGCACATTGATACTGGCTCGGATGGAACGTTCGCTACCTGGCAGAGAATGCACTCAGTGCTCCGTGCAGACTGCCTCCCCGGGCCCTCCCCATCAGCCCACGGCATTCGGCATTCTGACGAGCAGCGCCAAGTGCAGAACAGCAGGTCGGCAGCTCTGCGATACGAAGCTTAGACCCAGACCCAGGAGCGCGACTCCAGGCTCCTCCAAGTCACAGCACGGTGCTGGTTATTTTTTTTTTTTTAATTCTAATTAAGGAAAAAAGGCAATTAATCACAAACCGAAATATTCAAGTTAATAAACCGGGAGCCGAGGATGAAAACGATATTCTAGTCAATATACACTGCATTTCCCCCTCTGCCATCAGTCAAACATTTATCTGAAGAAGAGCATTACCTGACAGAAGAACTGCTGCTGGGCTCCTGCTCCTGGCGTGTTACTCAAGGCGCTGGGAGATTTGGAAGAAGAAACTGGAAGACGATGAGACACACTGGCCGCTACCGGAGTCCTGTTTGGCTGGCTCAGCTGATCACCCGCAAAGTTCGATCCCGATGCCGCAGACTGAACCGCAGACCCAAGACTAGGATGGGCGGTGCTGGCTGAGCTCACGGCAGGGAAGCGACTGGGTCCCGACAGGCTTGTCGCCGAGGGCATGGTGGTGAAGGCGGGTCTTCCTTGGGAAACGCTGCTCTGCCCGGGCGACAGGTGCAACACAGTCGGCGACGCCTGCTGCAAGGGCATCTGTCCCCCGACGATCTGAGGAGAGGCATGATTGACCACGACTGGACTTGCAGAGGCAGCGAACGTCTGCCCGGACACTAACTGGACCGCCGTGCTCTGGCTGTTGAGCATGTGTCCAGAGTACGGCTGGTTGGTCCTGAGCATGTTCGAAGAGCCCCTGTTCAACATGACATGCTCCGAGGCCACCTGGCCAGAAACGAGCTGAGAGGGCTGAGTCTGAAGAAGCTGCCCATTTATGGTCTGGACGTGGTGGACCGAGTTGGAACTGACGGAAAGGCTTGTAGGTATGAGGAACTGACTTTGGGGTGCATGAGGCTGGCCCATGGGGGAATGGATCACGATGCTGCCCCCCGCGCTGCTCACGGCCTGTGAGGTGACGGGCTTTCTCGTGTTCTGTTGGTTGACGATGTTCACAGCCATGTGGGGACCGACCCCCGAGCCCTGCGGTGAGCTTGCGGAGGCGAAAGAGATGCCCTGTTGTACGTGGTGCTGCTGAATTCCCAGATTGTTCACGTTGTATGTGTTTTGCTGGCCCATCTGGATCGGCTTTGGCTGGATGTTAACTGGGACTTTATTCGAGTTTGGTGCAAGACCCCTTTGTATGATGATGTTATGCACAGGTAAAGATGTTTGAAAATTTGTGCTGTTAAATGGAACGGTAACAGGCTGTGCTACTGGACTGGAACTCGAGTTCCCAAACAAGGAGTTGCCATTAGGAGTCTGTCTATGAACCAGAAGCCCACCACTCACATTGGAGGGGGCCTGCTGCCCACTGCCCTTTAATATGATTTGAGATCCATCTAGGTTATTAATAGTCATCATGGAAGGTTGATTAGCAAACGACCCGATTAACTGTATTTGACCAGAACCGCTAATCTGACTGCTATTAGACAAATGCTGGCTGGGAACACTGATCCCCACGTGTTGCATAAAGCCATGTTGCACACCCACTGTATTGCTTGCAAACGATGCTCCAACAGGCACGTGAGTCACTCCTATAGGCTGCAGCGTCTGACCTGAGTAATTAGAAACATTAGAAGCCTGAGTAAAGGATGCTGATGAAGAAGGATGAAGCTGAGCTTGTGCAAACTGCTGGCTTGCGCCTATACTGGCATCCAAGTATGCCTCTTCCGCCAGCGTCTGTTCAGTGATATTGGCCTCCTGCAGGGACTTCTGCAGAATGTCAAAAGGTTGGTCCTCACTGAGATCAGGAAGCGGAGAAGACTCAAGTTCATCTTCGAGAAACTGAAGGCTACTTGACAGTGGCAGTCCATCACTGGGCCCTTCTCCGAGCTGGTTGCTCACACCTTTGAGGGACGACTTAGGGTCAGCATTCTGAAAAAAGCAGCAGCGTGTTACACAGCAGAGCCAACCTGTGGAAGAGCTGCATTGCCAAGTTCATCGCACTTTGGAGCACGATGGAAGCATGCGTCTGCCTCTCCCGCACGACTCTGCAACCTGCTCACCTTACTCTGGTATTTTATTTCCTTAGCAGTGAAGCTTAACATTACGTTTGTGAGTACACGCACTCACTGTGCTTGTCAGATCAGTAACACGAACATTTGGAGGACTACCTAGAGCTTCGCTTCGTTTTGTTGAGATACTGGCACAGACTTGATTTTGGGATTATTCCTGGTCTGAGGCTCGTGTGGAACTCAGCCCACAGAGGGTGTAGCAGGAGGGCTGTGGCCAGTTCTCTGTTGCCCGGGAGTCTGTGTGACTCCAGGGAGCTCTGGGGGCTGTTCTACTAGAGGTGCAGAAGGCATCCGCTCTACCCCGCCCCCCACCCCCAGGCAAGGCCGGTCCAGATGAACACGGCTCCCACAAAACCTGCATGATTGGCCATTTGCCTTCTAGAAACAACCAGCTTATTAACATGCTTCCAAAACCACTCCAATATTTAACAACATATTCTTAAGAAACATCTTTTTAAAAAGAACCATTTAAGTGTCTTATTCGAAAGTTGAAAGTCAACCAAGGCTTAGCAAGCACCCACTTGCGCGTCAGTCTCTGTCTTGAGGAACAGGTATTCCTACTGGAGACAAGAACACAGGCAGAAAAAGAGACCAGAGCAAGCCGATGAGACATCAGAGACACTTCACGGGCCCGCAGTCACCCACGGGGCGCATGGAGATTATAAAAGCGAATGAGATGGACTCAGCAGCCATTTAAAACAAGATGGAGACAACATGCACACACTTAACCCCACTGAAGTGGGCACTTAGAAAGAGTTAAGATGGGAGACTTTGTTATGTGTAGTTCACCACAACTAAAAAGAAGAAAGGTGGAGAACAAAATTAAAAACAGATTAATCAAGAATGAGTACTCCCACATGCAAAATCACAGACTGCCAGCCCTAAGCTACGAAGGCCCGGGGCTACATGCTGGGGCGAGCTAGGTGGGGAAGACAAGGGCAGCTGGGATCAGAGGGCGTCAGGTTAAGGGTGGAAGACTCTTTGAAAGGAAGTGCAGAGAGCCACTAAAAGCAAGTGAGGATTTTTTGTTTGTTTTTGCTTTTTGCAGAGAGCAATCAAGGCGATGACAGATTTCTCCTTGGGATGATGGTTAAGTATGAATGAACAGGCCACGGGTTTACACGTGCACGGGCTTCAGAGAAACTTTAACGTTTTCATTACATTGGACATGATGCAATAAAAGTTCCCAATAAATGCACATTGAAAAAAGCAGCCTGAAAAGTTGGAATTAACACTCCCATGGCAGGAGGAGAGCTGATAAGCAAGAATTGTGACTGCTGAGGGACGGGCTAAGTACCTGCTTCTGGGCTCAGGGGCATCACGCGCTGTTACTACTTGTTCAAAGTGCAAGTCAGAAACGCTCTCGACTCACAAACCTTACCAGAAATCAGTGCTGTGACTTTAAGGCCACTTTCGCAATAGCGTCTTGCAGGATACCATCTGGCACACTTCATACACACTCAAATACTTGCAAGAATTGTGCATTCCCAAGGACTTTCTGAATACTGCTCCACTTTACAGATAAAGAAAGCAAAGACCCCAGTGATGATGGCAAGCTAACAGCTACTGTGTGCTGTGCCAAGTGATTTCCAGACTGGTCTACTAACCTTTGTTTTGTTTTGTTTTGTTTTGTTTTGTTTTGTTAACAGTAATCTTGACACAGTCTCCAGGCTGGACTCGCCTATCCCTTGGGCCAGGTTTCTCCTCTAGATGCTCTCGAGTTTAAGAGCATGGCTCCGAGGCCTGGTGTTGGCGATGTGGGTTAAGCCACTGCCCGTGACACCAGTATGCTGTAGGGGCACTGGTTGGAGTCCCAGCTCCTCCACTTCTGACCCAGCTCCCTGCTGATGGCCTGGAAAAAGCAGCAGAGGATGATGGCCCATGTGTCTAGGCCTCTGATACCTACGTGGGAGACCTGGGTGACAATCCTGGCTCCTGGCTTCCGCCTGGCCCAGTCTTGGCTTTTGCGGCCATCTGAGGAGTGAATCAGCAGATGGGAGATCTCTCTCTCTCTCTCTCTCTCTGTCTCTCCCTCTCTCCCTGTAACTCTGATTTTCAAAAAAAATATATGTGGCTCCAGCGCCTAGGAGCCCAGGTTAGAATCCTACCTCTGCAACTCATGACTGTATAATCCTGGGCCTGTTTAACCTCTCTGTGCGTTTGTTTCCTTATCCAAAAACTCTGGATAATAACAGAACTAACTTCACAGAATTTTTTAACTTTAGAATTAAATGAGGTTAATGAATATTAAGTCCTTAGTGCTAAGCACACAGTAAATAATCAATGTCAGCTCTTATCTTTCTCATTTAAGATGAAAGTGATTTGTAAGTAACTAAGATTAAAAAAATTTTTTTTTTTTGACAGTGAGAGAGAGAGACAGAGAGAAAGGTCTTCCTTTTTCTGTCAGTTCACCCCCCAATGGCCGCTGCGGCCGGCACACCGCGCTGATCCGAAGCCAGGAGCCAGGTGCTTCTCCTGGTCTCCCATGCGGGTGCAGGGCCCAAGCACTTGGGCCATCCTCCACTGCACTCCCGGGCCACAGCAAAGAGCTGGCCTGGAAGAGGAGCAACCGGGACAGAATCCGGCGCCCTGACTGGGACTAGAGCCTAATGTGCTGGTACCACAGGCGGAGGATTAGCCTAGTGAGCCGCAGTGCCGGCTTAATTTTTTTTTTTTCTTTAAAGCTCAATAGTATCAAGGCTCAAAACATTCTAATATACTTTCTCAGGTTATAACATTTCTGTGTCATAAGAAAGCAAGCTGAACACTCAGGAAAATGACAAAGTAAAGCTCATAACGACTAAGTTCAAAGCAGAAAATGTCACTATAATTCAACAGAGTTTTGCTTTGTGTAAATTGCAAAAGACAAGACAAGGAGTCTCAGTGTGATACAAAGGCAAGGAAAGCCTCAAGTTCAAGGCACTGGACACAAGACAGAAACACCTGGTCATGGCATTCGGTTTCCAATACTCACACTAGAGTTGGCGAATATTGAATTTGAATTGGCTGCAGAGTATCCTGCGTTAGTCAAGTCATCGCTGCTCTGCAAGGTACAAAGTCAAGAGAGTGGTTACTTCAGCCGGAGAGAAGAAGCAAACACGCGTGGCTGGGCTGTTGGGGGTCGTACTTACAGATTTATTACTCGGTCCATGTAGAAAATAGTTCAAAGCTTGTGGGTCTCTAGAAAAGAGAAGAGGGGAAGCAATGTCACCTATATTTAGGATTTTGTTTTACTCCAGTGAAAACAGCCTGGGTAAAATCCTCTCTGTATTTCAAAACAGTTTCACGTAATAGTGCTTGGCTTTGTTTTTATTTTGATGCCGTTCCCTTTCCTATTATCACTCCCTGCCTCCTGGCCTTTGTCAGAAAGTAAATTACCAAGGGGTTATTGAATTGTGGCTCCCAAGTCAGCCCTCTGTCTCCCTACCACACCTATGCTGATTAGTTCATCTATGTAAAAACCCCACCAGGTTTACCCTGGTTCTGGGTTTCAGTTTGGCAAACCTCCCGCACTCGACTGAGCCTGGGTGTGGAGCGAGCATCTTACCCAATAAGATCAAGGAGACACGAGTCATCATCATCATCCATGACAACTACGGAGAGGAAGAAGAGGAAACGTGGGTCAGAGGAGCAGACTGAGGCCGGCAGCGCCGACGCGACATCGAGACACAGCTGGCGCTCTGCTGGCAGGCCACCGTTTTCCTCGGCTTGTTCATTATCAATGAGGTTTTGAGAGGCAAAGTATTCCCTTTGAATTGTCTTTATTGAAAACAAATCTGTAACTTACAAGTCATGAAAGAATCCAGACAAATCAAAGCGAGCCACCAGCCACCTCCCTGACATGCAGATTCCCCAGAGAGGCCGGCAGCCACGACCCGCAACTTCCTCCCAACACCCCGTCAGCGTCAGCGGGGAGAAACATTTTCTGTTTTAGAAAAGATCTCAGAGAGCCAGAGCTCTTCTCCCTGTGCGACCGACCGGAGGGCACTCAGCGTGGGGAGCAATCCAGGCCGCCTGCCGCATGCTGGCCGTCTTCAGGACAGGACGGCAACGCGGCTTCTCCCCGCATGCTGAGGCGGGAGAGCAGGCACTTGGCTCCAGGAAGCCTGGCTGCAGGCTCTGGCCCCCGGCCCCCCACCCCAGGCCTGTGTTCTTCCCTCTGCAGCAGCGCTGCCCTTGGCCCGTTGCAAATAATCTGTATCCCGACCCCGGAATGTTTAAAGTAGAAAATCACAACCAAAAGTTCCCTCCCGCTCCAGGCCCAGGCTCGGGGAGCGCAGCGTCTGCACTCTGGCTGGGAAACAACAAGCGGACGCGCTCCACGAGCGGTTCTCCCCCGAGAACCACTCAACTTACACTAGTGATCCGACACCTGGCAACACTGCTTCGTACCCATTTCGAGCCATGCGTGGAATAATTTACATCACGGAATGCCAGGGCCAAGAGTTCTGGAGCGGTTGGAAAGGGCAGTTGTGAGCGGCAGTTGGACGGAGGAATGAAATCTTGAAGAGATGCCCAGAAGAGGGACACGCCCGAGGCAGCCAGGCGGGATCATCTCCACGCAACGTTTTTTCTGTTAAAACTGCCATCTCCCCTCCGCTCCCTGAAACGCCCCACTCTGGCAGCCACAAGGCCAAACCCACGTAGAACGTGCTCCTGCCATGTGGAAGGTCACCTGCTCTTCCCGGGGAAGTCTGGAAGGGGTAAGTACCCCTCAGCATGGGACCTTCCTGTCGGTGGTTGAGTTTGCTCAGCTACTGAGTGATGGGGTGGGAGTAGGGAGGGGGAGGCTACCACCCAAGTGGGCCCCGGTGCAGAGGACGGGTGATGGGTGGGAGAGGAGTGGGTGGGGGGAGCTCACCAAAAGGCAGCATCCTCAGCTGACCCTACAAGGAGCAGCCAGCCATGGGAACTCTGGGCACGCATGAATGTACTAGAACAACCCGACTTTTGGGCCTAAAAAATGGGACAGGAAGGGCAATCAGGGGAGCTCTCATGGGCGAGATCCGCTGCCATCTCTGGGAAGGGCTTCCTGTCGACCCGAATGTCACCGAGCGAGGCGGGGGCACACCGGCCACAGTGCGTTGTTGTTCTGCCCTGTGCCGCTCTGCCAGACATCACAACCGTTCGGAATAAGGAAGCCTGTTACGTGGGTATTATTTCTTTACTTCAGCGTGACCATTTCAAAGGAATTCTACTGTGTCCTTTGTAAATCTATGTTTTTGAAGTACTTAGTTGTCTGGAAAAACCAGTTAATAAAAATGTAGGTGAAAACCAGCTTACAACAAAGAAACTGACTCTCCCGGCCTCGCTGCCCTCTTTACGCTCCGTCCTGGGTGCCCCAAGGTCAACACCACCACTCCACTGGGGTGTCACTGCCACCAGTTCTTTCAAACACCGAGAACATTTACTATCCCAAAGTGGAAAGTGACAACTACTCCCTGAGCAGTCCAAATTAAAAAAAAAAATTTTTTTTTTATAAGACTGGATGAGATGGAAAGCCTCCGGCAGCCCCTGCCACGCTGAGCCACGCGGGCTGGGCAAACACCTGGCCCTGGGTGCAGCACCAGGAACCCCACACACGCCGCCGCCTCCAGCAACCCCAACCCCCATGTGGAACTCCGTGAACCTTTCAGAGAATTCTTTTAAAAGGCCACACTCTTCTCTGACCTTACACAGTTTCAGGTGACAAGAGCCGACCTCTACCCCCGCATCCCCAGCGTTAAGTACTGCCAGAACCTGGTCTGACCCAGCCACTTCTTTCAGGAGGACACAAGTAAGCTTGCCAGAGTCAGACTGTGGGACAGGGGTTGAGACGGCCACGTCTTACATCAAGAATCTGGATTCCTGCCACCCATGTGGGGGGCCTGGGTTGAGTTCCAGGCTCCCGGCTTTGGCATGGTCCAGCCCCGGTCATTACAGACACTTGGAAAGTGAACCAGCCCATGGGAGCTCGCTCTCTCTCTTTCTACCTCTCAAATAATAAAGAAAAACTTTTGAAATTGTAAAAAGTAACTATGATTCTGGATAGGAGGACAACCTGAGGACTAGATGCTGGTGAGAGGCCCCATTTTCTTTGGAGTCCTACTAAGCCTCTTTTCTCATTCGAGTACCAACCCTGGAATCTGTAGACAGGTGGCTGGCACCAGGGCTGCTGAATGACGCTGCATGCGAGATGAGTCGTCCTCTAAGGGACGTTCCCAGGCCAGGGGTCAGAAACCGTTTCCCGGCCCAACACTTCAGAGTGAGATGGATGGGCCTGGCAGCAGCGGGGTGCAGTGGATCAGGGGTGGAGGGGAGGGGCCCTGTGCTCACAGAGCTCTGACAGGCACTTGACTGCTGTCTTAAGAAATTAAAGGCTGGGGGTTGGCACCTTGGCTCACTAGGTTAATCCTCCGCCTGTGGCACCAGCATCCCATATGGGCACTGGGTTCTAGTCCTGGTTGCTCCTCTTCCAGTCCAGCTCTCTGCTGTGACCCGGGAAGGCAGTGGAGGATGGCCCAAGTGCTTGGGCCCTGTACCCGCATGGGAGACCAGGAGAAGCACCTGGCTCCTGGCTTCGGATCGGCGCAGCTCCGGCCGTAGCAGCCATTTGGGGGGTGAACCAACGGAAGGAAAACCTTTCTCTCTGTCTCTCTCTCTCTCTCTCACTGTCTAACTCTGTCAAAAAAAAAGAAATTAAAGGCAATATTACAAATTATTCTTAACTGAGCCAACAAACACCCCGAGTAACAGCTTCTAGCCAGGGAGATGTGGTGTAAGGCAACATTTCAAAGCAGTGGGAGAAAGACGGCAGCCATGGGAGAAGAGCAGGTCGATCCATACACGCATCATAAACAAAAATAAACTCCAGGTGGAGCTAAGAGTTAAAAGGGGGAAGGGAGAAGAATCTTAAAGTACAAGAAAATATGGGAGAGTAGTTTTTAAACAATAATCATAGAGTGTGGAAATTCCAAGTATATCACAACCCATAGGAAAACACCGGCAAATTTTGCAGCATAAAATTTCAAACTTCTGGGGTAGGGGTTTGACCCAGCAGTAAAGTAATAGCTTGGGATGTCCGCCTCCCATAGCAGAGGCTCTGAATTTGCGGTCCAACTCTGCTTCCAATACAGCCTCCTGCTAATGTGCACCCTGGGAGGCAGCAGATGAGGGTTCCAGTCCCTGGGTCTCTGCCACCCATGTGGGAGATCCAAATTGAGTTCAAGACCCCTGGCTTCAGCCTGGCCCAGCCACAGCTGTTGCAGGCATCTGGGGAGTGAGCCAGTGGATGGAGAATCTCTGTCTCTCTCTTTTTTTTTTTTTGACAAGCAGAGTTAGACAGTGAGAGAGAGAGACAGAGAGAAAGGTCTTCCTTCCGTTGGTTCAGCCCCCCAAATGGCCGCTGTGGCCGGCGCACCGCGCTGATCCAAAGCCGGGAGCCAGGTGCTTCTCCTGGTCTCCCATGCGGGTGCAGGGCCCAAGCACTTGGG
The DNA here is from genome assembly GCF_051225735.1 of Oryctolagus cuniculus. NCBI lineage: Eukaryota > Metazoa > Chordata > Mammalia > Lagomorpha > Leporidae > Oryctolagus > Oryctolagus cuniculus. The sequence continues at coordinate 127,049,287 of NC_142871.1, forward strand.
CCATCCTCCACTGCACTCCCGGGCCACAGCAGACAGCTGGACTGGAAGAGGAGCAACTGGGACAGAATCCGGCGCCCTAACCGGGACTAGAACCCGGGGTGCCGGCGCTGCAGGTGGAGGATTAGCCTAGTAAGCCGCAGCGCTGGCCTCTCTCTTTTTCAAATAAAGCAAATGAACAAATGATAATTTTAATTCTGAACAAAAGTTTCAAAATTTTACATGATGGAAAAAAAAAAACACACCATAAACAAAGCCAAAAACTTAAAAAAAAAAGAAAGCAAACAAAAATAACTGGGAAAAATATTTCCAATTCATACCAGAGAGCTTTTCTTTCTGATATGAGTTTCTAAATAAAGAAACAAATTAACCATGGTTCTTGAAGAAAACCAAAGGGTCTGAATAACCAGTTCATTAAAAAAAATTTAAAAAAAGACAGGGGCAGGTGTCTGGCACAGCAGTTAAGACCCCACTTAGTGGCCGGCGCCGTGGCTCACTAGGCTAATCCTCCGCCTTGCGGTGCCAGCACACCGGGTTCTAGTCCCAGTCAGGGCACCGGATTCTGTCCTGGTTGCCCCTCTTCCGGGCCAGCTCTCTGCTGTGGCCCGGGAGTGCAGTGGAGGATGGCCCAAGTGCTTGGGCCCTGCACCCCATGGGAGACCAGGAGAAGCACCTGGCTCCTGCCATCGGATCAGTGCTGTGCTCCGGCTGCAGCGCACCGGCTGCAGTGGCCATTGGAGGGTGAACCAACAGCAAAGGAAGACCTTTCTCTCTCTGTCTCTCTCTCTCTGTCCACTCTGCCTGTCAAAAAATTAAAAAAAAAAAAAAAAAACCCACTTAGGACACTTACATCCCATATTGTAGAACCTGAGTTCAAAACCTGGCTTCTCCTCCTCCTCCTCTTCTTCTTAAGATTTATTTATTCATTTTGAAAGTCAGAGTTAGAGAGAGAGACAAAGAGGGAGAGATTTTCCATCCCCTGGTTCACTTCCCAGATGGCTGCAATGGCCAGTGCTGGGCCAAGCTGAAGCCAAGAGCCGGCAGCTTCACCCAGGTCTCCCATGTGGGTGGCAGAGGCCCAAACACTTGGGCCATCTTCCACTACTTCTCCCAGGCCATTGGCAGGGAGTTGGATCAGAAATGGAGCAGCCAGGACATGAGCCAGCACCCACATGGGATGCCAGCATCACAGGCAGAGGCTTTATCCTTTATACCATAATGCTGGCTCCCTGGCTCCACTTCTGATTCCAGTTTCTTGCTAATGAGCACCCAACAAAGCAGAATATGATGTCCTTGCCACCCAGGTGGAAGACTTGGATTGAGGTCTGGACCCCTTGCTTTGTTCTGACCCAGCTCTGCTGTTGTGGGCATTTTGGGGGTGAACCAATGGATGGAAGATCTCTCTATCTCTGCCTTTCAAATAAAATGAAAAAAAAAAATTAAGGAAGCTCAAATAGTTCCTAAACACATAAAATTATCACTCTCACTTATAGTAAGAGAAATACAAAGCTAGGGGTTTGGAACCCTCTTTGGGTCTCCCACATGAGTGGCAGGGACCCAAGTATTTGAGTTATCTTCTGCTGTTTCCCAGAATGCACACCAGCAGGAAGCTGGATTGGAAGCAGAGAAGCTGGGACTTGAAGCAGGTACTCCAACATTGGATGCAGCTGTCCCAAGCTTCAATCCAACTGCTGATCCACATGCTTGCCTCTCAAGTATTTTGGCATCAGAAGAAACTTATTTAAAAAAATTTTTTTTCATCTATTTGAAAGGCAGAGTGAGAGAAAGGGAGGGGGAGAGGAAAAAGGAGAGATGGAGAGAGAGGGAGAGGAAAAAAGGGAGGGAGGAAGGGAGGGAGAGCGTCTTCTATCTACTAGGTCACTGCCCAAATGCCTGCAACAGCTGGGGCTGAACTAGGCTGAAGCCAGGATCCAGGAACTCCATCTGGTTTCCCTACATGGGTGGAGGGACTTGAGCCATCACCTGCTGCCTCCCAGAGTGTGGGTTAGCAGGAAGCTGGCTTTGGAAGCAGAGCTGAGAGTAGAACCAGGCACTGTGACAGAAGAAGTGAGTGTCCCATGTGACATCTAAATCATTGCACCAAACAGCTGCCCCAAGAAGAAGTGTTTTAGGAAGTCGGCTGTGCACATCAGCTTTGCCTGTTTCCAATACTCTAAGCTAGTGGCAGTGAGACAACAACTAAGCTTGCCCTGTGAAAGTCAGAAACAGGACTTCGGTTACTTCACAAACTGAAATTTGGTATGTGATCCCCCCTAAAAAGTGTTCGCTTTCTCCCTTATCTGCTTCCGTTTTCTTTTTTCTTCCAAAAATACAACCTCATGAGGCTGATGACTAATGAGCTGAAACTTTAAAAGATGGAGTCAATCTTACCAAAAATGGAAAATGGCTGACATCTGCTTTAGCTGTATTAATTTGGGGTAGCATCAGTACGTGCTGTATTTTCCCAGTGATTTACAAATTACCTCTAAAGGGGCTGAGGTGAGCAGAGGGTCACGGGAGACTGTCCAGGGGTCCTGACTCTGAAATGGCTGCAGTCTTCAGAAATCTGCTGCCTCTGCGGGAACTGCGGAAGGTACACGAACTGCAGTCCTTTTTATTTTCACCCACTATTTACCACGTCCAGTGTTTTTCATTCCTTTGAATAAGTCCAGATCTCATCTGGTATCATTTTCCTTCTCCTATAGGACTTCCTGTCATAGTTTTTGTAGTTCTCTGTTGCTGGGGATGAATTCTTTCCATAAAAAGTATACAGTTCGCCTTTGTTTCTGAAATACGTTTTCACTGGGCATATAGTTCAGGACTGGCAGGCTTTTTTCTCTTTCAGGTCTCTAAATACATTGCACACTGTTTCTTATTTGCATTCTTTCCAAGGAGAAGTCTGTTGTCATTCTTTGTTTCTTTCATCATGTGTCCTTGTTTCTCTACATGCTTTATTTTTTTTTCTTTTTAGTACTGGTCTTAGGCAGTGTGATTATGATGGTTCTTTATATGGTTTTCATCGTACTTCTTCCTCTTAGGGTCTGTAAACTGATAGAATTTGCAGGTTTATAATTTTCCTCCAATTTAGAAACATTCCAGCCATTAAGTTTCCACATATTTTGTGCTCCTTCTCTTTCAAGGACCCTGATGACAATTACATTATTAGGCTGCCTGCAGCCGTCCCATGGCTCCTTGATGCTGCTGTTGTTTTGGTCTTTTTCTTTCTTTGCCTTTCATTTGGGATATTTCCTACTGCTGTGTCTTCAAGCTCCTTAATCCTTCCTTCTGTAGGGTCTAATGTGCCATTAATTCTACCCAGTATATTTCCACTTGGCAGTTTTCATCCCTAGAAGTTCAATTTGGGTGTTTTTTAAAAAATATCTTTCATGTCTTTATTTCATATGCTCAATCTTTCCTCTACCTCTTTGGACTTATGCAAAATAGTGGTAACTTTTAATGCCTTTCCACACTAACTCTACCCATTTCTGCGTCTGTCATCTACTGACTGATTTTTCTTTGCTTTATTATGAGTGGCATTTTCCTGCTGTTTTGCATCCCTGGCCATTTTTTATTAGATGCTAGACATTTGTATGTGTGCGTTTAAGATTTTATTCATTTATTTGAAAGGCAGAGTTAGAGAGGGAGGGATAGAGGGAGGGAGGGAGGAAGGAGGGGGAGGAAGGAAGGGAGGGAGAGAGAGAGAGAGAGAGATCTTTCATCCATTGGTTCACTCTCCAAATGGCTGCAATGGCCAGGCTGAGCCAGGCCAAAGCCAGGAGCTTCATCTGGGTCTCCCAAATGAGTGGTAGGGGCCCAAGGAGTTGGGCCATCTTCCACTGCTTTCCAAAGTGCATTAGCAGGGAGCTGGATTGGAAGTCCAGCAGCTGGGACTCCAACCAGCACTCATATAGGATGCTGGCATCCCAAGCAGTGTGTTAACCCATGGAGCCACAATGTTGGGCTCTGGACAATTATTAAACACTAATTTTACATTATCAGGTGCTGGGTATTTTTTTATTCATATAGGTATTTTTGAGCTTTGTCTAGGACACAAATTACTGTAAATAGGTTGATTTTAAGTTTCACCAATTTTTTAAAAGACTTATTTTATTTATTTGAAAGACAGAGTTACAGAGAGAGGTCGAGCCAGAGAGAGAGAGGTCTTCCATTCCACTGGTTCACTCCCCAAATGAGCGCAGATCAGCTCTGAGCTGATCTGAAGCCAGAAGCCAGGAGCCTCTTCTGGGTCTCCCACGTGGTGCAGGGGTCCAAGAACTTGGGCCATCTTCTACTACTTTCCCAGGCCATAGCAGAGAGCTGGATCGGAAGAGGAGCACCTGGGACTTGAACCGGCACCCATACGGAATGCTGGCACTGCAGGCTGGGGCTTTAACCCGCTGTGCCACACCTTGGCCCCCCATCTTTTTTTTTTTTAAAGATTTATTTATTTGAAAGGAAGAGTTACAAAGAGACCAATGCAGGGAGAGAGAGAAAGAGAGAGAGAGAGAGAGAGAGAGAGATCTTCCATCCTCTGGTTCACTCCCCAGATGGCTGCAACGACCAGAGCTGGGCCGATCCAAAGCCAGGAGCCAGGAGCTTCCTCTGTGTCTCCCATGCAGGTGCAGGGGACCAACCACTTGGGCAATTTCCACTGCTTTCCCAGGCCAAAGCAGAGAGCTGGCTGGGAAGTGGAGCAGCTGGGACTTGAACCCACGCCCATATGGGATTCCTCACTGCAGTGGATTTATGGGCTATGCCCCAGCACTGGCCCAAGTTTCACCAATCTTTAATCTCAGGGTTAATTTGGCCCTAGACTGAGAAAACGCCCTCCTGGGGACTCCAGGAATGACAAGGATTTCTCCACTCTTGCAGTGGGGACACAAACGGTGCTCTGTGCTGTGGGGCAGCCGCCATTGTCTCTTCCAACCTCTCGGCTCCTCCCAGAACCTAGGACTGACCGACTGTCCGCTGAAGACTTCAACGAGACACTCTGCAGAGGTCTAGAGTTTTCTCTCTGAGCAGCTCCCCGCCCTCTGTACTCTGCCTGTGCTTTAGCTCTGTTCATCTCCCGGCCACATCACCTCAGCTCAGGAAGACAACCAGCCTCCACCCGTTCCACCCTCCCAGAGTCACACCTGGAAAGTGTCCTGGGGCAGATCCAGGGTCCTCTCACTCATTTTCCACTCTCAGAAGTACTGTTCTGTCTGCTTGATGTTCAAAATCTGGAAACAATTGTTTCACATATTTTGTCTTTTTTTTTTTTTTTTTGGACAGGCAGAGTGGACAGTGAGAGAGAGAGACAGAGAGAAAGGTCTTCCTTTGCCGTTGGTTCATCCTCCAATGGCCGCAGCGACCAGTGCGCTGCGGCCGGCGCACCGCACTGATCCAATGGCAGGAGCCAGGTGCTTCCTCCTGGTCTCTCATGGGGTGCAGGGCCCAAGCACTTGGGCCATCCTCCACTGCACTCCCGGGCCACAGCAGAGAGCTGGCCTGGAAGAGGGGCAACTGGGACAGAATCCGGCGCCCCGACCAGGACTAGAACCTGGTGTGCGGGCGCCGCTAGGCGGAGGATTAGCCTAGTGAGCCGCAGCGCCGGCCTATTTTGTCTTATTTTTAACATTTATAATATAGGAAGATAAATCCAGTCCCTTTTAGTCCATAATGGCCCTACAGTCATTTTTAAGGTTTTAAAAAACCCACTTTAAGATCAAAGAATAGGGGCTGGAGCTGTGGCCTAGCAGGTAAAGCCACTGCCTGCTATGCCAGCATCCCATATGGGTGCCAGTTCAAGTCCTGGCTGCTCCACCTCCAATCCAGCTCTCTGCTAATGTGCCTGGGAAAGCAGTGGAAGATGGCCCAAGTCCTTGGGCCTCTGCACCCACATGGGAGACCCAGAAGAGGCTCCTGGCTCCTGGTTTTGGATTGGTCTTGCTCTGGCTATTGGGGCATTTGAGGAGTGAACCAGCAAATGAAAGAACTCTCTGTGTCTCTCCCTCTCTTTGGAACTCTGCTTCTCAAATATATAGATAAATCTTTAAAAAAAGAAAGAAAAAAGGAACATGCCTTTTAAAAAATTGAAGAATAGTTGTTTTTATAAAAGGATTTATTTATTTATTTGAAAAGCAGGATGAAAAAGAGACAAAGATAGCTTCCATCTATTGGTTCACACCTCAAATGGCCTCAGTGGTCAGAGCTGAGCCAGACTGATGCCAAGAACCCAGAACTCCATCTGGGTCTCCCATATGGGCGGCAGGGGCCCAAGCACTTGAGCCATCTTCCGCTGCTTTTCCAGGCTCATCAGCAGGAAGCGCAATCAGAAGTGGGGCAGCTGGGACTTGAACCAGCGCTCACAAGGGCTGCTGGCTTTACTAGCGGCGGCGTACCCCACTGCATCACAGCGCTGGCCCCACGAAGACCATTTTCTCAGACCCACAGGACAAAAATCATTAATCCTTCCACCATAATCCATTTAATATTTAGTAGTAAGTCACCTCGAAACAAGGACTTACATATTGAGCTTATTTATCAAATAACCCTTGCAGGTCTCCACAGCAGTTGCTGTATTAATAATAGTGTGTTCATCAAAAGGCTCAGAAGCAAATATCTAAGCTGAGGCATTTCAGGCACAGTCATGTGTGGTTTTTCAAAAAAGACTTACTTCAAAGGGAAAGAGAGAGGGAGAGAGGGAGAGAGGGAGAGGGGGAGAGAGAGTGAGAGGGAAAGAAGAAGAGGGGAGGGGAGGGGAGGGGAGGGGGGAATACCAAGCTTCTGCCCACTCTCCCAATGTGCCCAGCCAGGCCAGGAGATTCACCCAGGTCTCCCACACGGGTGGCAGGGGCCCAGCTACTCGAGCTACCGGCATTACCCTCCCAGGGTGCTGCCGTCCTTACTACTTTCTTCCACTAAAAATAATCAGAGAATCAGCTCTTCGTGACAAGCTGGCTTGGGCGGCAAAGGGAAGCAGTATCAGCATGGGAAGCAGGCAGTGCCACAGAGCCCGGCCCCGGATCACCAACGGCACGGCAGCGAGCACTCCAGGGACAGGAATGAAAGGCCAGAAGGCTCGGGAGTCCGTCTGACTTGTGTCATCCCCACGAAAACAAACTGCCGGACGTTAGACTGCTCTGACGCTTCAGAAAAATGTATCTTCTATTAAGTGAAACGGAAAGTTCACTAAGTTATTTATGTTTTTTTCTTATATAAAGGGGATTTATTTTAGAGAACATTTTCAATGAAGTAAAGGCAATAATCCTGACTTTTTCTACTTTTAGAACAACAAACATTTTTGTATGATGCCAGTAGTAAGTAATAAAGATGAGAAGAAACCGCTGTTGCATTCCCATACAACAGTCACAAAATTCATCAAAATACAGTATGGTAAAAGCTAAATTATTAAAATCAAAACGAATCTCTCTTAACACTTAGTAGAACAATGTTGTTCAGTGTTAGTATAGCTTGTATATATTATTGTCCCTGTGTATGTAACTGCTTAAAAAATTTGGAATGGCAGTAATTATAAAAAATATGTTTTTCTCTCATTAAGCATTAGTATTAGCAATCTGGTTAAAGTTATTATGCAACTCTTGTTGCTTTCTTTCAATGACTAACATTCAAAATATTTTGGTTTTCTGGCACATTCCAAGAAAAACAAGCCCTGTGAAAACAACCATCCACGTTAACAAACAAAATTCCATGTGACAGAGTCAGTGACGTTACTCTGGGAGATGCTGCTGAGGATGCCCTTTGGAAAGGCCGATGGGAAAGGAAGATGTGGGGACACACACAAACATTGTTAAGCTTAAAAATGACTGAAGAGGGGGCTGGCACCGTGGCGCAGTGGGTTGAGGCACCACTTGCAACGCCGGCATCCCACATCGGAATGACAGTTTTGAGGCCTGGCTGTTCCACTCTCAACGCAGCTTCCTGGTGACGCACCAGGGAAGGCAGCAGAAGACGACCTCAAGTATTTGGGCCCCGCCACCCACGTGGAAAACCAGGATAGAGTTCCTGGCTCCTGGCTCCAGCCTGGCCCAGACCTGGCTGTTGTGGCCATTTGGGGAGTGAACCAGTGGATGGAATATGTCTCTCTTTGTGTCTTTCCCCCTCTTTCTGTCACTCTAACTTTCAAATAAACAAGTCCTTATTTTAAAAATTATTTAAGGGGTAGACATTTCCTACAGCAGTTGAGTTGCTGCCTGGGACCCCCACATCCCATATCTGAGGGCCCAGCTCCTCTGCTTCTGATCCAGCAGTTTGCTAATGTGCACCCCAGGAGGCAGCAGGTGATGGCTCAAGTATTTGGGTCCCTGCCACCCATGTGGGAGACACAGATGGAGTTTTGGGCAGCAGGTTTCAGCCTGGCCCAGTCCTGGCTGCTGTGGGCATTTTGGGGTAAACCAGTGGATGGAAGATCTTTCTTTCTCTTTCTCTGCCTTTCAAATAAAAAGTAAAACATAACAAAATTCCAATAATTTAAGAATACTGACAAATACAGATGCAGCAGGTTATTCCAAGCAAGATGTCACAATGAGTATCTATACGGATTTTAAAGAAGCTGAATGAAGCCGGCGCCGTGGCTCAATAGGCTAATCCTCCACCTTGCGGCGCCGGCACACCGGGTTCTAGTCCCGGTTGGGGCGCCGGATTCTGTCCCGGTTGCCCCTCTTCCAGGCCAGCTCTCTGCTATGGCCAGGGAGTGCAGTGGAGGATGGCCCAGGTGCTTGGGCCCTGCACCCCAGGGGAGACCAGGAAAAAGCACCTGGCTCCTGGCTCCTGCCAGGATCAGCGCGGTGCGCCGGCTGCAGCGGCGGCCATTGGAGGGTGAACCAGCGGCAAAGGAAGACCTTTCTCTCTCTGTCTCTCTCTCTCACTGTCCACTCTGCCTGTCAAAAAAAAAAAAAAAAAAAAAAAAAGAAGCTGAATGAATCTCATCTCTCAGGGCCGGAGCTATGCCGTAGTGAGTGAAGCTGTTGCCTGCGGTGCTGGCATCCCATGTGGGTGTTGGTTCAGGTCAAGCTCTCTGCTGTGGCCTGGGAGCGTGGTGGAGGATGGCCCAGTTCCTTGGGCCCCTGTACCTGCATGGGGAACTTGGAGGAGGCTCCTGGCTCCTGGCTTCAGACTGGCTCAGCTCTGGGCATTGCAGCCGACTTGGGGGTGACCCAGAGAATGGAAGACCTCTCTCTCTCTCTGCCTCTCCTTCTCTCTCTGTGTAACTCTGACTTTCAAATAAATAAATAAATCTTTTTTTTTTTTTTTAAAAGCTCATCTCTCCAAACTCTCTTTAAGAGACATACATTTCTATCTAATGTGAAATATTTTTAAAAAAAGATTTATTTTACATATTTGAAATGTAGAGTGGCAGAGAGGGAAAAAGAGAGGGACAGAGAGATCATCTGTTGGTTCACTGCCCAAATGGCCGTAACTCCTGGGGCTGGCTGGGCTGAAGCCAGAGCCAACAACTCCATCTAGGTCTCCCACGTGGGTGGCAGGGGCCCAAGCACTTGGACCGTCCTTGCTGCCTTCCCACGCGCAATAGCAGGGAGCTGGATGTGAAGTGGAGTTGCCAGGACTTGAACCAGCATTCTGATATGGATGCTGAACCCACTGTGCCAACACTGGCCCCATGAAGCCTTTCATAAACACTAAGATACGCTATGTGAATGGGAACTCATTAACTGTATTTATTTCTGTCATTAGATACAGAATTTCAGTTGAAGATGAAAATGTTCTGGAAGGGATGGGGGTGACGGTTGCACAGTAACCTTAATGGACTTACTGTAAAAGAACTGCATACTTAAAAATGGTAAATTTTATGTTGGGTACATTTTACCACAATAAAACAAGAACAAAGCTGCTGAGAATATTCTAGTTAAAGATAAAAAAGGCCATAGGAACTCGTCTACATAACTGATCATGCATCTTTGTTAAAAGATCTGTATCTGGGGACAGGCGTTCGTCACAGCAGTTAAGTCATAGCTTGGGAGCGCATCCCATACTGGAGTGTCTGGGTCAAGTCCTGGCTCCTCCACTCCCGATCCAGTTGCCCGCTAATGCGTATCCTGGAAGGTAGCAGGTGATGTCTCAAGAAACTGGGTCCCTGCCACCCATGTGAGAGACCTAGTTTCGACCTGGCCTAGCCCTGGCTGTTACAGACAAGCAGATGGAAGATTTCTCTACATTTGTCTGCCTCTTGTTTCTTTATTTGAATTTTAAAAAAGATGAAAATAAATAAATTTAAAGTCTATTTCTGAGAAAGTATTCTTCTCTTTCAAAGAGCAAAAGATGGGGCTGGCACTTTGGCATAGTGGGTAAAGCCGCCGCTTCAGTGCCAGCATCCCATATGGGTGCCGGTTTGAGTCCCGGCTATTCCACTTCCAATCCAGCTCTGCTATGGCCTGGGGAGGCAGTAGCAGATGGCCCAAGTCCTTGGGTCCCTGCATCCACGTGGGAGACCCAGAAGAAGCTCCTAGCTCCTGGATTTGGATTGGCGCAGCTTCGGCCAATGTGGCCAACTGGGGAGTGAACCAGTGGTTGGAAGACCTTTCTCTCTCACTCTGCCTCTCCTTCTCTGTGTAACTCTGACTTTAAAATAAATAAATCTTTTTAAAAATTAAAAAAAAAAAAAAAAGAGGAAAAGATGAGGGACCCGTGGCCCACAAGTTAAAATCAACCCCAGTGAACAACACGGGGAAAGAACTTGAGGCACACCACCCCACAATCTGCCAACACACAAAATATGCAGCTGTGGTTAGAAATCACTCTGATGAGGGAGACAGGTTCCTTCTCAAAACTATTTTTAGATTTATTTTTTATTTATTTAAAGGCAGAGAGAGATACAGAGATCAAGACAGACACAGAGAGCAATCCCATCTTCTGCTTCACTCTCAAATGCCTCCAACAGCCAGGGCTGGGCCAGGATGATGCCAGGAGCCTATAACTTCATCCAGGTCTCCCATGTGGGCAGCAGAGTCCCAAGTACTTGTGTCATCACCTGCCGCCTCCCAGGGTGCACATTAGCAGGAAACTGGATTGGAAGTGGAAGAGCTGGTACTTGTACCCCAGCTCTCCGATGTGGGATACAGGTGTCCCAAGTAGTGTCTTCAGCCGTGTACCAAACACCTGCCCACAAGAAGGGTTCTCTGCTCTTTCTGTGCCTTTTGCTACCTGGTAAAGCCTATGGATCCCTTCTCAGAATAGTATTTCAAGTTGCATAATATATACATGGGAAATACTGAAATACACATATAAAAGTGTTTAAAACTATGATTTAGTAGGCCGGTGCCGTGGCTCAATAGGCTAATCCTCCACCTTGCGGCGCCGGCACACCGGGTTCTAGTCCCGGTCGGGGCACCGGATTCTGTCCCGGTTGCCCCTCTTCCAGGCCAGCTCTCTGCTATGGCCAGGGAGTGCAGTGGAGGATGGCCCAGGTGCTTGGGCCCTGCACCCCATGGGAGACCAGGAAAAGCACCTGGATCCTGGCTCCTGTCATCGGATCAGCGCGGTGCGCCGGCTGCAGCGGCGGCCATTGGAGGGTGAACCAACAGCAAAGGAAGACCTTTCTCTCTCTGTCTCTCTCTCTCACTGTCCACTCTGCCTGTCAAAAAAAAAAAACAAAAAAACAAAAAAAAAAAACAAACCTATGATTTAGTTACAAATGTGATTTTTTTTTTCATCAGTGCATTAAAATATAAGACTTAGGGGGGCCAGCATTGTAGTATAGAAGGTTAAAGCTGCAGCCTACAACCTCAGCACCCCTTATGGGTGCCAGTTCAAGTCCCGGCTGCTCCACTTCCAATCCAGTTCTCTGCTGTGGCCTGGGAAAGCAGTGGAAGATGGCCCAAGTGCTTGGGTCCCTGCACCCATGTGGAAGACCTGGATGAAGCTTTTGGCTCCTGGCTTTGGCCTGGTCATTGCAGCCATTTGGGGAGTGAACCAGTGGATAGAAGATCTTTTTCTGTGTCTCTCCTCTCTCTCTCTCTCTGTAACTGCCTTTCAAATAAAATAAATGCTAGCTCTTTACAAAAAGAAAAAAATGTAAGATTTAGTGGTGAGTCTAATAACTATAATAATTTGGGAGATAGTACTCTTTCAAGTTATCTGCAAATTTAATGTGATAGAACAGTGTTTCTACTCAGCAAGAAATTCCTAGGTTACTCTGGGTTTTCCCTAGCATTCACAGGTGCAGGAAATGAAAAATTTCAGCTGGAGACTGGTGAAAACGAAGATCCTTTTTTTGTGAATCTATGGTCATAGATCCTCTGCTCTCCCTGAATTCTATCCAGAGGTCCCTCAGGCGTCAGTTTTGAAGCCCCTGCGCTGTTGGGGTCCTGGGCATTTGTTCAACACATGAAGTGAATAGATGCCGGCCGGCAATACACATGACAGACTCTAAACATCTCTGATGGGTTATATGTTTGCTACTCTTCCTCCCCGCAACTCATACAGGAGTTTAGTTCCCAAGATTTCACATTAGTGGCACAAGAGGGTGAAAACTTAACCCAGTGATGGTGTTCAAAAGCCAGGCCTTTGAGAAACGACGAGGTTGGATTAGGTCATCAGGGCAGAGTGGCCGTGACTGAATCCTGGTGGCTCTAAGGAGAGAGACCGCACAGGCACCCCCCTCTCCTGCTGTGTGATGCTGCTAGCAAGAACGCCATCAGCAAGGCTGGACCAGGGCTGCCCAGTCCTGCACCGTGTGCCTCCAGAACTCGAGCCCACATAGGCCTCCTTCCGTTATAAAGTTAGTCCTCCTCGGGCATCGGGGTTTTTGTGACAAAAAGCTGATGAATGCAGAAAAGCTGGTGGGAAGGCTGGGACTGCCACCCTGGAATTGGGCAAGAGCAAGAGGAGGAAGAGTATGGAGGCGCGGGCTGCAGGCAGATGCTGATGAAGGCTCAGGAAACAACAGACTAGGAAGGACTGGGATGTTCTAGAGATTGGATTTACTGGTTGGGACCAGACTGCTGGTGCAAGCGAGGGGCCTACTGGAATGTGGCCACAGGTCACCCTTGTGACACAGTGACAAAGAACCGGGCTGCATCATGTCCGGGCCAGGCAGACCACATCGACTAAGAACTGGGGATCTGGAGGAGGGACTCGGCAACAAGGCACCGAGGCTGCTGCGTGGTTGTTCCTAACTGCTTACAGTGAGATGAGAGAGAAGGGGCTGAAAGACAGAACCGATCATTAAAGGGGAAACAGAGTGGAAAGGTTTGGAAAGTTCTCAGTGTGGCTACATGGTGGAGTGAAGAAGGATTTTCAGGACAGGAAACGGTGTAGTCCATCGAGGTTTGCTAAGGAAAAAGCAGGGATTATGCAGACAATGGGAGAAAGACCCAGAAGGCATCTCAGAGGTCCTCCAGGCTGCTCCTCCCATCAGAGGCCCAGGGCTCCAGAAAGGCTGAATGGGTTAGGGGACAGGCCTGGGCACCGCCAAAGGCTCACTGTCCACAGCTGCCTTGGGACTCTGCGCTCTGGATTTCAGTGCACTGCTCCCTGGCTGTCCTGGCTGGGGCTCCCACGGACTCAGGTGCAGCTGGTGCTGGGGACAGACCTTGATGTCCCTGTGATGCTGACTGTGCAGGCACACAAAATGCAAGAGTTAAGGGTCGTGGTGGATTCCACTGAGATTTCAAAGGAAGGCCTCAGGGCTGGAGCCCCTGAAGAGAGTACCCCATGGAGCCATGCCTTGTAGAGTTATGTCGCAGTGGAAACTCCAGAAAGGTAGAGAAACACCCACCAGGGAAAGCTGCAAACACTGTGCTATGCAAGCCTTGGAAAGCTCTGACTTCAGCATGCGGCACATAAGAGCAGCCACCTGTGCCAACAACGCTACGGGTGGGACCACACTGAGACCATACAACTGAAGGTACCAGCGTGCAGCATAAGCCGGGGAGAGCTACAGACACGAAACTCCAACTGGTGTGAAAGGAAGCATGGGAGGGGGCTGGCATTGTGGCGCAGTGGGTAAAGCAGCCACCTGCAGTGCCGACATCCCATATGGGCACTGGTTCAAGTCCCAGCTGCTCCACTTCTGATCCAGCTCTCTGCGATGGTCTGGGGAAGCAGTAGAAGATGGCCCAAGTCCTTGGGCCCCTGCACCTGCACGGGAAGACCCAGAGGAAGCTCCTCGCTTCTGGCTTCGGACCAGCACAGCTTTGGCTGTTGTGGCCATCTGGGGAGTGAACCAACGGATGGAAGACCTCTCTCTCTCTCTGCCTCTGTCTCTCTGTAACTCTGCCTTTCAAATAAATACATAAATCTTAAAAAAAAAAAAAAAAAAAAGCAAGCAAGCAAGCAAGCAAGCAAGCAAGCATGGGGTAAGCCAAGGGAAGCCATAGGGCTGGAGCTGCCCAAGGTCTTGGGGGCATCTCCCCCATCTAAGTAAGCATAGGATGCCAGATTTGGGGTTTGGGGGTTTAGGGACTGTTCTGCTGAGTTTTGGTCTTGCTTTGGGCGGATTCCTCCTTTCTACTTAACTATTCTCCCCTTCTGGAATGGGAATGCACTCGTATAGCTTGTGCTTGTCCCATCATTGTGTCTTGGAAGTATGCCATTTGCAGTTTTATAGGCTCACAGCTAGAGGAGTTTGCTGTGAGCTTTAGACAAGACTTTGGACTTTGGAGTTGATGCTGGACTGAGACTTTGAAACCATGAGGCATGGAATGATTGTATGTAAAATGGATACGAAGTTCAGGGGCCCAGAGGCAAGATGCTACGGTTTAAATGTCTGGCTCCTGGGGGACAGCACTGTGGCCTAGCAGGTAAAGCTGCTGCCTGCAGTGCCGGCATCCCATGTGGGTGTCAGTTCAAGTCCCCGCTGCTCCACTTCCAATCCAGCTCTCTGCTATGGCCTTGGAAAGCAGTAGAAGATGGCCCAGGTCCTTGGGCCCCTGCAACCGTGTGGGAGACCTGGAAGAAGCTCCTGGTTCCTGGCTTCTGATCGGCACAGCTCTGGCCGTTGTGGCCAATTGGAGAGTGAACCAGTGGATGGAAGACCTCTCTCTCTCTGCCTCTCCTCTCTCTGTGTAACTCTGACTTTCAAATAAATAAATAAATCTTCTAAAAAAAAAATGGGGCTGGCGCCACGACTCAATAGGCTAATCCTCCGCCTTGCGGCGCCGGCACACTGGGTTCTAGTCCTGGTCGGGGCGCCGGATTCTGTCCCGGTTGCCCCTCTTCCAGGCCAGCTCTCTGCTGTGGCCCGGGAGTGCAGTGGAGGATGGCCCAAGTACTTGGGCCCTGCACCCCATGGGAGACCAGGAGAAGCACCTGGCTCCTGGCTTCGGATCAGTGTGGTGCGCCGGCCGCAGCGTGCCGGCCGCGGCAGCCATTGGAGGGCGAAACAACGGCAAAAGGAAGACCTTTCTATCTGTCTCTCTCTCTCACTGTCCACTCTGCCTGTCAAAAAAAAAAAAAAAAAAAAAAAAGAGTCTGGCCCCAGGGCCAGCACTGTGGCACAGTAGGTTAATCCTCTGCCTGCAGTGTCGGCATCCCATATAGGTAGCAGTTTGAGTCCCAGCTGCTCCACTTCTGATCCTCTGGACTAAGAAAGCAGTAGAAGATGGCCCAAGTCCTTGGGCCCCTGCACCTGCGTGGGAGACCCAGAAGAAGCTCCTGGCTCCTGGCTTTGGACTGGCTTGGCTCCAGCCATTATGGCCATTTGGGGAGTGAACCAGCAGATGGAAGATCTTTCTCTCTGTCTCTCCCTCTGTCTATAAATCTACCACTTAAATAAATATTTAAAAAATATATACATTTAAATGTATGGCTTATACATGAACTTACACAGGAGTTTAGCCACCAAATTCTCTCATTAATGGTACTAATAGAGTGAAAACTGAATCCGATGATAGTGTTTAGAGGTGGAGCCTGATGGGAAATGATTACATTAGTTAGGTCACTGGGATGGAGTCCCCATGGCTGAATCCTTGTGGCTCTATAAGGAGGGGGAGGGAACCACCCAGGCCCAAACAGGGGTGATACTCTACACCACCCAGACTGCTGGCAGGAAGCCCATCCCCAGAGGCCAGACGGATGGGGCCTGCCGATCTTGGACTGTGCA
Source organism: Oryctolagus cuniculus (assembly GCF_051225735.1). Classification (NCBI taxonomy): domain Eukaryota; kingdom Metazoa; phylum Chordata; class Mammalia; order Lagomorpha; family Leporidae; genus Oryctolagus; species Oryctolagus cuniculus. Next base: position 127,065,347 of record NC_142871.1, read on the forward strand.
CCTCCAGAACTGTGAGCCAAAATCAATCTCCTTCTCCTATAAAGTTAGCCTGCCTCAGGAACTTTTTTGCAGCCATGAAAAACTGAGTAATGCGACATAATTCACAAGGTATTTGTATACTTGCTAAGCACACCATGGTCACTGCCACACACTGCTTTGATGTCCCTTTCTCGCAATGTAAAGGTGCTGAGATACTGCCAGTTTGCCCACGATGGCAGCCGTACGCTGTCAATTGCAACAGTGTAGAAAGGATGGAAAGGACTTTCTTCAATAACAATGAAAGCTACCAAAAGAATCCCATGCCTGTGCAAGGGTCAGTAAATTATTTTCCAGTAAGCTTGGTAAGAGCAATAAGGACACATGTTATAATCCACAGACTAAGCCTGCAGTGGAAAGCCTACTGAAATGCCAGCCTTTGGCCAGAGCCGTGCACAAAGGCAGATTTCACCTGACGGGACAAACATCTCACAGCTCTTCCTGGAAAGCGCAGGCGAAGTTCACTTCTTCATTCTCCCAATACCCAGGACCACCTAAGTCACATATGCCTCCGGGTTTTATATGAACGTCTGACACTGAATATGCATCTAAATTAAAAACTTTTTCTACACTCACTCCGGGGCTATTGCACTATAGATCGTAGAACCCTCCTAGGAGAGTCAAGTAATTTGAAAATAGCCTCCAAGTAATCTGTGCTAGTCAGCTTCTTGTCACCACAACAAAACACCCAGCGGAGGTCCTCAGGAAAGGAGGTTTATTCTGGCTCAAAGTTACTGCTGAGGCCGGGGATGGCGGACGGATGACCCTACGGCGAGCCGGAAAGCCAGCCAGACAGACTAGGCTGAACTCGGCTTATGTGACTGAGACAGCTCTCGAAAGAACTACCTTCTAAAGGGAAGCCCTCCAGACCAAGAGGCCTCCCCTAGGTCCCCCTCCTGTATGCCATAACTGGATCAAGCCTCCACCCTTAACCTGCCAACCATTAACGTCAGTGTACTAATTGTTAACTCGAGACTTTGGGGTTTAGAAGTCCGCATGAGCTGGGGAAGCAAATCATGAAATTATAGCATGGTGTAAGAATACTAAATTTCTTCCTTTAAGGCAAACTAACTTAACATCAGTCTGATGGTGGCAGCCACATGGACTAAAATAGGATGGTGTTAGGGGAAATTGTAGAACTGATTCAACACAGTGTCAACTTCTGAGAGATCTGTCCCTATGCTACACAGCTTTCTCTTAGGAAAGAGATAACAGCTTTGTATTTTTTTTTAATTAAGCGTTTTTTAAAGATTTATTTATTTATTTGAAAGAGTCACACAGAGAGAGGAGAGGCGGGGGGGGGGGGGTCTTCCATCCGATGGTTCACTCCCCAATTGGCCACAGCGACCAGAGCTGTGCCGATGCAATAGCAGGAGCCAGGAGCTTCTTCCTGGTCTCCCACATGGATGCAGGGGCCCAAGGACTTGGGCCATCCTCTACTGCCTTCCCAGGCCATAGCAGAGAGCTGGATTGGAAGTGGAGCAGCTGGGTCTCGAACCAGCGCCCATATGGGATGCCGGCGCTTCTGGCCAGGGCATTAACCTGCTGCGCCGCAGTGCTGGCCCCACAGCTTTGTACTTTAACAGTTACATCACTTAAAATAGAAGGGTTACAAGTTGCTAGCCTAAGGCTTAAACTGCCAGCTAGGCCACCCAGGCCCCACGTTGCAGTACCTGAGTTTGATTCCTGCCTCTAGCTCTTGAGTCCAGCTTCCTGCTAGAAGACCCTGGAAGGCAGCTGAGGGCTCAAGTACTTGGGTTCCTGCCACCCACGTGGGAGACCTGGATTGAGTTCCTGGCTTCTGACTTTGGCCCTCACCCAGCCCTATCTATTGTGGGCATTTAGGGAATAAACCCCTGTACAGGAGTTTTGTCTCTGTCTCTTTGTTTCTTTGTCTGTCAAGCATTTGGTGCAGCAGTTAAGACACCAAATGGGAACTCTAAATCACTTATCAGAGGGCCTGGGTTCAAATCCTGGCGCTGCTCCCAGTTCCAGCTTCCTGCTATCGTGCAACTTGGGAGGCAGCAGGTGATGGCTCAAGTAGTTAGGTCCCTGCTCATGGGAGTTTGAGGAATGGACCAGCAAATGGGAGGTCTCTGTCTTTCAAAAAAATAAATACAATTTTAAACATTTTAATAAGTAAATTCAGTAGGATAGACTTGTAGTTCTATTTTTACCTTTTTTTTTTCACAAATTAGAATAACTTTCTTTTGCTTCATCATGTCTCCATAGCCTTGCCTTAAGAAGGCCTAATTTTTCCTCTCTAAATAGTCATATCCTTAGATGTTTTTCCTTACTTAGTAAAATTATTTTTCTATGAGAGTTTGTTATTAGTAAACTTTTTCCTTTTTTTAAACAATTGGGTACTTTGACTTTTTTTTTTTTTAAGTATTTATTTATTTGAAAGGCAAAAAGAGAGAGAGAACCTTCTATCCGCTGGTCCACTCTGCAGATGACCACAATGGCTAGGGCTGGGCCAGGCCAAAGTCAGGAGGCTGGAACTCCATCCAGAAAGCCCTTGGACTGGAAGTGAAGCAGCCAGGACTGCAACTAGCACTCATATGGGACGCTGGTGTCACAGGCAGCAGTTTAACCTGTAGTGTCACAAAGTCAACTTGTAACTTTTATTAACTATTCTCATAACATTTGTATTTTTTTTTAAAGATTTATATATTTACTTGAGAGGTAGAGTTATAGAGAGAGAACCATCTGCTGATTCACTTCCCAAATGGCCGCAACAGCCAGAACTGGTCTGACCCAAAGCAAGGAACCAGGAGCTTCCTCCAGTTCCCCCATGTGGGTGGGCCATCTTCTGTTGCTTTCCCAGACCATCAGCAGGGAGCTGAATCGGAAGTGGAGCAGCTGGGACTTGAACCGGCTCCCATGTGGGATGCCGGCACCTCAGGCAGATGCTTAACCTACTAAACCACAGTGCTGGGCCCTTAACCTTTGTATGATAATAAAGGATTAAAGAAACGCAAAATAAACACAAGTATATAATACATGCAGCTCTCAAGTAGCTAATCTTAATGGAAAGGCAAGACTTGTGATCTGAAGTTATTATCAGTGTGCACAAAAATAAACATATACTAGTGTGGATATTTATAGTAGCATTAATTAAGGCCCTTTCACTATTAAAGTACACAAAGTGATAAACATTTTAATAATCGCTCATATTTACTAAGTATCTTCCTCCTGCCAGGCACTTCACACACTTCTCACCCTTCTAAGAGTCCTGCCAGGCCTGTGTTTTTACTCCCGTTTTTAGGGAGAATATGACACACGCTCAACACCGCAGAGTCTGAAAGCAGCAAGAACTCACACTCCCATGTCTATGCTGCCATTCACCTCTGGCACAAACACCACGGCTTTAGGAAGGGCTTGATTTCTGTCAACGTTTCCCATGCCAAAAGATGGTAAACTGAGAACCCTAAAACACTTTCTCCTGTGGCAAAACAAAACAAAACACAACTCACTACTCTGTCAATGAAAATTCTACGAATTTCAAGTCAACTCATACATAAGGTACCTTTGCCGAGAAAAGCCAAGTGCAGTGGTTCCAATCTGTCACTTTATTAAAAGGGTTTGCCTAAGGAGGGGCTGGCGGCTGCTGACGTGGGCTTGTGGAAAGGAGCTCTGGGAGCGCCAAGGCTGAGAGGAGCACGGCACGGTCCCTGCCCACGGAGGACAGTGGGAAGAGTCCTTATGACGAGATAAACCTGGGAACGCTACATATCATCACCCTTCCTCGGTAATTCACATGCGTGTCAGGCAGGGCAGAATGATGGAGAGAGAAGGAGAGCGGAGGGAGGGGGAGAGAAGCAGGGGAAGAGAGAGAGAGAGAGAGAATCTTCCATTTGCTAGTTCACTCCCCAAATGGCTGTAATGGCTGGGGCTGGGCCAGGCTGAAGCCAGGAGCCTGGAACTCCATCTAGGTCTCCCATGTGGGTGGCAAGGCCCCAAGGACTTGGGCCATCTTCCACTGCTTTCCCAGGCACACTGGCAGGGAGCTGGATCTGAAGCAGAGCAGCCAGGACTTGAACCAGCGCTCTGAAACAGGATGTCAACATTGTAGTGGTTCCTTAAGCCACTGCGCCACCACAAAGGCCCCAGACGTCCCCCAACTCCACCCCCACCCCTACAAGGATGACCTCCCAGGAGGTCTAGAGCAGTGCTGCTGTCCAACAGGAATATGGGTCACAAGTGGGAGCCCCGTATGTGAGCTTATATTTTCCAGAAGCCAACAAAATGGACTTAAAAGTATAATCAGTGATGGGTGTTTGGCACTGCAGTTAACAAGCTGCTTGTGACTTCCACATCCCATACTGTAGGGTCAGGGTTTGAGTCTTGGCTCCCCTCCTGATTTCGGCTTCCTGCTAATGCACACCCTGGGAGGTAGCAGGTGACAGCTCAAGGATTTCTTAGGTCTCTGTCACCTACATGGGAGACCTGGATGCAGCTCCTGGTCCCTGACTTCAGCCTGCCCCATTCCTGGCTATTGTGCCCATTTGGGGAGTGAACCAGCAGATGGAAGATCTAACTCAATCTCTCTCTCTGTCTCTCTCTCTTACTGTCACTCTGGTTTTCAAATAAAAAAAAAAAAAAAAAGAGAGAGAGAGAAAAAAGGAATGTACCTACCACCTATATTTACCTACATACTTAAGTGTATAGTTCAAGGGTATTACGTGCGCTCATACTGAGTATAATCTGACCACCATCCGTCTCCATAACTCTCTACATTTGCAAAACTGAAACCTTATGCCCATTAAACAATAACTCCCTTGTACACCCTCCTTAAGTCCTGGCAATCCCCATTCTACCCTCTGTCTCCATGCATTTGACTACCGTGGGTATCTTATAAACATATAAGCAGGTGACGTCTAGAAGTGGTTTTCACCCAACATTGTCAATCACAGAAAGGTTGGAAAGTTTAAAAAGGTATAAAGAAGAAAATGAAGATTACTTATGATTCTACTGCTTAGGGTTGTCTGCAGTGGACTGAACTGTGTCCTCCCCAAAACCTAAGCCCTAACCCCTCATGTCCCTGTATTTGAAGATAGAGCCTTTAGGAGGCAACAAAGTTAAAGGGGTCACAAGGGTAGAGCCGAAGCCAAGAGATCTCGTGTATCCACAAGAGGAAAAGACGCCAGCGCTCCCTTTCTCTGCCACGTGAGGATGCATCACGAAGGCGGCCGTGAAGCCAACGCTGTGGCTCGGGGGCTAAGTCAAAGCTGGTGCAGCCAGCATCCCATACTGGAACGCCAGTTTGAACCTCAGCTGCTCTGCTTGTGATCCAGCTTTCTGCTAATAATGAGTCTGGGAAAGCAGCAGAAGACAGTCCAGGTCCTTGGGCCCCTGCCACCCATGTGGGGGACCAGGATGGAGTTCTGGCTCCTGGCTCTGGCGGCCATTTGGGGGGTGAACCACCAGATGGAAGACGTATCTCTCTCTCCCGCTCCCCGTCTCTCCTCTCCATCACTCTACCTTTCGAATAAATAAATGAATCTTTAAAAAGAAGAAGGCACAGCTGTCTTCAGGCCAGGGTGGAGGCTCAGGCATCAACGAATGCCTGGCGCCTTGACCTTGGATGTCCCAGACTGCAGAATTCTGAGAAAATAAACTCCTATTGTTTAAGCCACCTTCCAACCTGTGTTCATAACCTCACAACTCACTCTTGGACTCTTTTCTTTAGCATACTTTTATAAGTATGCCTTTATATTCAAATGAAATCAAAGCCCACACTCTTTTATCTGTATTCTGCAGAATAGTGTTTAGCAAGAAATTGATTTTTGGAAACTTAAATAATTTTCTTAAAAAATCAGATTTTAAAGTAACCTCAAGTGTCTACTGCTCAATTTCTTAGCATCTTTTCTATGCTATACAGGAAACCTCCAAAAGGGCAACCAGGGTACTTCAAAAAGTTCATGGAAAATAGGCAAAAGTTTACTTTGACACAAAAAATTTGAAATATATGCATATTTCTCATAGTTTGCATTTTCCATGAATTTTCTGAAGACCCCTTGTATATGCTACTAGACAATGTAACAAGAATTTCAGGGGGTGATGCCCACGGGAGTGCAGAGGCCTACACACTTGGCCCATCTTCTACTACTTTCCCAGGCCAAAGCAGAGAGCTGGATCAGAAGAGGAGCAGCCAGAACTAGAATCGATGCCCATATGGGATGCTTTCTGCTTCTGGCCTGGGACAGCAGTACAAGATGGCTTGGGACCCTGCACCCACGTGGGAAACCTGGATGAAGCTCCTGACTCCTGGCTGCAGACTGGCACAGCTCCGGACGTTGTAGGCACTTGGGGAATGAACCAGGGATGGAAGACATCTCTCTATTGTCTCTTCCAGTTTCTGCAACTCTGCCTCTCAAATAAATAAAGAAAATCTTATTAAAAAAAAAAAAAAGAAAGAAAGAAGTTTGAAAATTAAAAAAACTCCATCTTGAGGTCTGGACAGAGGGAGCTCTGCCACCTTCCAGCCGTGAATCCCATCTCTCAAGTGTGATCACACTCGGGCTCTCAGGGATTTCTCCAAGCTTAACGTTGTCACAGATCTGGAGAATCAGACAAGCAGGAAGCAAGAATGAACCAATCTATTTCTTAAATATATCTGTTTGCACCTCTAGGAAATCTAAATCTAACACCTTCACTTCATTTGAAATCCAAGAAAAATACTTCCAATAGAAACCACACAATTAAAAACAAACTTTACTCTCCGTAGTCAAATGAAAGAAAATGTTTTGTTTTGTTTTTGGTGGGTGGATTACAGTGTCTATACATGGAAAAAAAGTACTTCTAAATTTTAAGAGATTTCTCCATATTTGAAAAAAAAATCTATTACTTCCCAGGTTAAACTACTAGAATCTGCTCTGGAAAACTTTCTCTGACATTAATTCTAACTTCATAGTAAACAGAATACTTTTCTTTGCCAAGCACAAATACAAATTTTAAATTTAATCTCAAAGTGGCATCCAGGATTCTCTTACTTATTGAGAAATTTCTGCAAAAATGAATTGGGGCCAGTGTTGTGGCGTAGCAGGTAAAGCCACCACCTGCATCCCATATGAGTGCTGGTTTGAGTCTGGCTGCTCTAGTTCCAACCCAGCTCTCTGCTATGGCCTGGGAAGGCAGTAGAAGATGGCCTGGGTCCTTGGGTCCCTACACCCATGTGGGAGACTGGAAGAAGCTCCTGGCTTTGGTTGGCACAGTTCTGGCCATTGCAGCCATCTGGGAGTGAACCAGCAGATGGAAGACCTCTCTCTCTCTTTGCCTCTGCTTCTCTGTAACTCTGACTTTCAAATAAACAAAATAAATCTTAAAAAAAGAATTGAAATGACTCTAAGTTGTTTCACATTCACAAAATTTGCAAGCATATTGCACTAATTTTATTTATTTATTTTTTATTAATTTTTTTATTATTTTTTGACAGGCAGAGTGGACAGTGAGAGAGAGAGAGAGAGAGAGAAAGGTCTTCCTTTGCTGTTGGTTCACCCTCCAATGGCCGCCGCGGCCGGCGCGCTGCGGCCAGCGCACTGCAGCCGGCGTACCACGCTGATCCGATGGCAGGAGTCAGGAGCCAGGTGCTTTTCCTGGTCTCCCATGGGGTGCAGAGTCCAAGCACCTGGGCCATCCTCCACTGCACTCCCTGGCCACAGCAGAGAGCTGGCCTGGAAGAGGGGCAACCGGGACAGAATCCGGCGCCCCGACCGGGACTAGAACCCGGTGTGCTGGCGCTGCTAGGCAGAGGATTAGCCTAGTGAGCCGCGGCGCCGGCCCAGCATACTGCACTAATTTAACAACCATGGCTTCAAATAGAAAAAAATTCAGGAGCTATGCTTAGGGCATAAACCTCTTGCTAAAAATCCACTGACAGGGATGGCATAACACTACAAGCACAGGGGACCTTCTTTCGGCCAAGGGTCGTTTGGATATTTAGCACATCATCTGCTGGTCACACAAAATTATCAACTTAAAAGTTAGCCTGCTGTAGACATGATGAATTTCGAATCCTGCCTGTGGCTGCCTTGGCAAAACCAAAACAAATGATTTCACGGGCCTTCATACAGCCCGTGGGCTGGATGTACCCGACCCCTGTTAAGGCGTGCTGAATACCTACTCTCAAATAAAACACTAACCAAGAAACCACATAATCAGGCTGATTTACCTTTTTCACAAAATCACAGTAAGAGGAGTCCTGTGCACGGCAGGCAACCGTGAGACTCTCCCACATGCACCAGCAGGCTCTATCCTACTTGGCTGTGCTGCAAACATTGGCTGTCTGCACATTTGGAAATTTGCTCTCATATTACACTTGCCACCAGACTTTGAAACTCTCCATCTAGCCAGATCAGAGTTCTTTCTCCTGAGTAGTGAGAAGGAAAACTCAAAGGCAGTTCTTGATGGCTACCATGCACAGGGCGCTCACCACCCACAGTCAGACCCACGGCGAGACGTTCCACCATCCTGTACTACTGTTATCTGTTGTGCCTTCTTGTAGACTCAAAAAGGAAAAAATTCCTTTTGACATGTTATTCAGTGACCACATCCTGGTAAGTATGCCTTTATTCATCCTACAGAATGGCCCTTTAAATATCTTTTTTGAAAGCAAATTACACCTTACATATTTTAAACATCTTCCTTCAAAAATCTTTAACTGCTCTGTACTGACACCAATAAGAGAACAACTTGAAGTAGAAGACATCATATTCAAAAGATTTCAGATGTTTTCCTAAAAATTAAGAATTTTTAGGCCGGTGCCGTGGCTCAATAGGCTAATCCTCCACCTTGCGGCGCCGGCACACCAGGTTCTAGTCCCAGTCGGGGCGCCGGATTCTGTCCCGGTTGCCCCTCTTCCAGGCCAGCTCTCTTCTGTGGCCAGGGAGTGCAGTGGAGGATGGCCCAAGTGCTTGGGCCCTGTACCTGCATGGGAGACCAGGAGAAGTACCTGGCTCCTGGCTTCGGATCAGCGCGATGTGCCGGCCACAGCAGCCATTGGAGGGTGAACCAACTGTGCAAAAAGGAAGACCTTTCTCTCACTGTCCACTGTCAAAAATTAAAAAAAAAAAAAAAAAAAAAAAGAATTTTTAAAGGGAAAGATATGACTCAATCCTGACAGGCAGCAGACACAAAGTCACCATGCAAATAAAAGCTGAAGCATCCACTTCAGGGCAGGATAACTGTTTGGATCCTGGTTTTCTTTTGACGTTCAGCTTAACAGATGCAAGTCTTCCAGTCATAATGACTGTTTATCAGTAAAAACACTACTTTTCCCTACCCCTCCTATTGAAATAAAGGTAATTTAATTGGTAAGACCTCAAAATGATTAGCTTCTAGGCAGTCACTTGTAGATTAAATTTATACATGAATGGCAAAATGCATGGTGCACAAATCTGTTATAGATTCAAATCTCAGTTCCATTCATTAGTAATGTAACCTATAATGTAACTTATTAAATGGAGCTAAAACCTACACTATAGGGTTGTTTTGAGGATTTAATGATACTTATCAGCCACTGCTGGGGGAGGGGTGGCATTGTGGCACAGCAGATTAAGCCACCACGTGTCATTCTGGCTTGTGACATCTACATCCCATATCAGTCCCAGCTATTCTGCTTCCTGCTAATGTGCCTGGATGATGGCCCAAGTATTTGGGACCCTGCCACCCACATAGGGGACTGGGATCAAGTTCTTGGCTCCTGGCTTCAGCCTGGGCCAGTCCAGGCTTTTGTACATGTTTGGGGATTAAATCCCCGTCACTCTGCCTTTTGAGTAAATAAATCTCAAAGAATACCCATCAGGATGTGAAACAATGTAAAGGTTTACAAAATATTATTTCTTTTCTCCCTCCTTGTGAAAATGTTTCAATAACAAGCCAGGGCACAAAGGTTAACTGATGATGAGACAAGGAAGCCTCATGGATTTTGACTGAATTCAAAATTGCCAATCCTAGAAAGGCAATACCTTTCCCACAGGTTGAGCCACCGCTTGGATGTCTGCATCCCTATCAGAGTGCCTGGGATTGAGTCCTGCCTCCATTTCCAATCCAGCTTCCTGCTACTGCTGGTAGGAAGTAAATGATGGCAAAAAATACTTGGGTCCTTGCCACCCACCTGAGGCCCAGATGGAGTGTGAGGCTCCTAACTTTGGTCTGGTCAAGCCCTGGCTTTCGCAGGTATTTGGGAAGTAAACCAGTGGATGAAAGATCTGTCTCTGTCTCTCCCTTTCTCTTGATTACTCTGCATTCAGATAAATAAAGCATAAAAAGACAATGCCTTCACGTTCAGGGCTTTAATTTCAGGTAATGTAAGTGTTTAATGTGTTTGGAAGATAGAGAACCAAAGAATCCACAAAATCAGTAATGTTTAATTTTATTAAAAAGAAGCTTTATTTAAAAAAGAAGTATATAATTCAACCACAACTTCATAAATGAAAGCCGATTGGGATAAGGGGAAGCTGGGATTGGCAGATCTGGTACAGTGAAGTCTCAGGGTGTTTGCCCCAGCAGGGAGACACATGGGGTAAAGGGGGAACCAAGACCAGGGCCCCAGCTGCTCCGCCCTTCTGTCACTTTCTCGTGTAGCCACCCTGACAGCCCAAGTCTCCTGAATCGCACTGGGAGTGGGCACACCGCCCCCAAGCCCCCACACAGCCAGGCGCCCCTTAAAAGGTTTTCCTGTGAAGCCCACATCCCATGCCTTTTAGGGAAGCTCTCACTTTTCCACACTCATTCACCTGCTCCCCGATTCCCAGCTCCTTCACTCACACTTCCCACGTCTAATACAGGACATCAGTTCTCCAGAGGCCCACAGAAGCAGCTGGTGCGCTGCTTGCTTTAAACTGCCACATCACAGCTCTGCGCCCCCCCCCCCTTTACCTGTTTTTTCCCACATCTGATACATTTCACAAATTTGCTACTCTCTCCTTAAACTCAAAACCCTTGCTACCTTCTCAGCGAACACTGTGGCAGCCATTTCTGAATCCCAACACCACCTTATTCTCTTGCCTCTGATCTTCCTTTCCTGTTACCTACCCTGTAGCCAATTTGGGAACAGAACAGTGAATGGCCACAGATTCAAAAAGGAAACAAAGTTAAGGGAGTGCTTTATACCTTCATTTGGCATTGCTTGAAATCTTTAAAAGATTATTTTCCAACACTCACTCCTTTCCCTCCTTGCACTGGGATGGGACTTATTTTCATCCCTTGCGAAGATCAGAACACCAACATCAAGATCAGAACAGCCACATCTCCTGGGCTTCCTGGTTCTTCTTTTCTCAGTGAGTGCCAGTGAGTGACACTGCGGACCTCCATCCATCTCAAAATCAGCCTTCTTTTGGTTCCCAGCTCTTGACTCTACCTAGGTTCTTCAGGTTTTTAGTCAAAAAATTCTTACTGAGGGCCCAGTCTTTTGTAAATGCATACTATAAAGGCTTAGAGTAAATCCTGAAACACAGAAACACATCACCTAAGACTTAGCTCCCTCTCAGAACCTGCGTCTAAAGGTCACATTCACCACGCTCAGGTTTGGGACAATAGGAGGATGCTTTCTTTACTCAAAGTGGCTTCATGTGACTTCTAAAGCACCTCTCTGTGTCCCCGTATGGAAGTCCACACAGCAGACTCAGAATGACAACTGCTTTAAGTAGCACTCTGACCTCAGAATCAGCCCTTAAAGGCTTCCTAGTCTGGCTGGGAAGCCAAGACATTGATCAAAAATGCTCTACGTGAAGGATCTCTGTGAGTGAGATCCCAGAGGAAAGTGGCCATCAAAGAAGGATGTACTTTTCTCTAAAGGGAGGAGAGAACTTCCACTTTGTTTATGGCCTTGTCTAAATACTGATGGAGTTTGTGGACTCAAAAGGCTTCCTTGGCAGCTCATTTCAAGAGCCTTGGGGAGTGGGGTGGGTGGTCACTGATGTCATACATAAGAGTGTTAATTGTTAAATTAACAGGAGTCACCATGCACTAACTTTCCCATGCAGGACCTCTGTCCTCAATGAGTTGCATTATGAGAGTTAACTGTAAAACTAGTTGTTTTATTAGTGTGTGTGCAAACTGTCAAAATATTTACTTAGTATAGAATTGGCATTCTGTGTACAAAGTTAACTGAAAATAAATCTTAACGAAGAATGGGACTGGGAAGTGGAGAGGAAGGAGGAGGAAGAGGGGTGGGAGGGCAGGTATAGTGAGAATAGTAACTATATTCCTAAAGTTGTACTTATGAAATCAGACCTTAAAAGATAAATAAGCAAAAATAAAGCACCTCTCTTCTCCACAGAAATTACAGTACTATGCAAACAGTACAAGGGAATATGTGAATAACATTGTACATGCCACAAATGTTCAAATGTGAAGTGTTCAACACCACTCATGGTAAAATATACCAGAACACTGATCTCAACCATTTTTACACGTGCACTTCAGTGGCATTACATACATTCACACTGTTGTGCATCCATCACCACAGTCCAGCATCACAAGTTTATCGTTCTACATTTAAACTCTGTACCCTCCAACTCATTTTAACTATTTTCCTGGTTAAAGTCAAGGTTCCCACCACCATTATCTTCTCTTGCTTGCTGACCTGGCATTCCAGTATTCATCACTCAAGTTCCACCTTGCAACCACCCTCAATTCCCTAGCTCCTGTCACACTCGTGGGCAAAACTCCAACCCTGGCTGAACAGATTACCTGCCTGATCTCTGCTGCTTTCACGTCCCCTGAATGTTCCTGCCAGGAAACCGCATGAGCCCAGCTGGCTAGCTGAAGGTGAAACCACAATCCCAACTCTCAATGCCCGGCAGTCCTACCTTGTTTCCCACTGAGTTCCTAGTCCTGCTACCCAAGGCGAATTAACTCCCCCTCTCCTGAAACCATGCACCACCTTTAAGTGGCTGGCCCTGCCTCAGACATCACTGAGAAAACAAAAGCCAAGACAATGCTAAATCACCTCTGATTCAGAAACCTCCTTGCACCTGCGCCCACCTTCTCGGCCTTCTCTCCTGCCACACAGCAAGCATTCTTGCTCCCATCAAAGGCAAACCTTCTGTGTTTTCAATTTCTTCTCACTGTCTCATGAATTCTGCTCCTCTGAGTCTGACCTCTCTTCTGCATTAGTCTTCCACGATATTCTCATTGGCCTATTGCAAATGCTCTCCTAACTCCTGTTACTTAAGCCCTCTTCCTTCACCCCTTTCCCCAGCCACTGCTGAGTGGTTTCTCTCTTCACCTCACAACATTCACCTCCTCTCCCATTCTTTTCCCCCAATGCTTTCCAAACTGGTGTCTACCCCACTTGCCACACTCCCTGTTGCCAGATCCAGACAGACAGTTGTTTAACTTAGCAGCATTTGATGGAAGGGATCACTCCCTCAGTCTGGAAGAGGATAAAATACTGCCATTAGGCCGGGCCTTCTGTCTCCCCCACCCAAGCTTTAGCCATTCAAAATGCCTCAGGACTTGACCTTAAGACCTCTGATGGCAAATGATCTCAGCCAGCTTCTTGCCTCACCATCTGCATGCCAGCGACTCCCACAGTTTATGTGCAGTCTAGACTACTCCTCTAGCTTAGCTTGAATATTTACTGCCTACTCGATTTTTCACTTCAATGTCACACAAGTACTTCAAAAAACAACAGGTTCCACGTGGAAGTCCATTACCCTCCCTTCCCTGTTCTTTTTTCCAATCTTTTCCACCCAGGAAACGGTACCAGCAGCCAGCCAAAGCTTAGGCCAGAAGCCTGAAGGCATCCTGGATTCTCCCTTCTCCCTCTGCAGCCAATCTACTACTCAAATCTTTCTGATTCCACCTCCAAAATACATCTCTAACTTGACAGCTGCTTTTTTTCCACCTGCGCTGCCATTCTACTTACCTAAAATGCCATCCGTCTTGGGCTGATGATTGTAAGCACCTCCTGCCTCCCTTTCTGCTACATCTTTCTCCAGGTAGTAGCGACCTTTCCCTATTTAAAATCCTTCAACAGCTTCTCATTGCCACCAGACTTCAATTCACACCCCCACCTCGTGGCCTACCACAAGAGGCCCAGCAGAATCTCTCCAGATCCAGCTCACTCCATCCTCCCCTTGCTCACACGAGCCTTTTCACCACTCTCACACTCTGCCTTTCCAGGCCCATGCACTTGTTCCCAGGGCTGGAACATCTCAGCTTTTCACATGGTTAGCACAAGCTCACGTTTCAACGTTTCAATTCTCAGCTCAAACACCACCTCTTCCCCGACCCTTCTTCCTAGCCCAAATGAGCGAACTAACACATTCTCCTAGACCCAATAGTCACATCAGAGTGTTCCTTAATCCGTAATTATCCTGATAATTGTATTTATTTTCTATCTACCATAAATTCTGAGTGTAGATAATTGTTTTGAATTCCATTAAAACCTACTTCTCAATCTGTCTTTCTGTGTCTCTCTGCCTTTCGAACAAAATGAAAATAAATAAAATTTAAAATAAAGAAGCTACTCTTTCCCTCTAAGAAGGTATATTTGAGGTTTCCCTTCCATTCAAGGTTTACTGGATTTTGGTCAAAGATCATAATTACACGGGCATTCACCATGAAAAACAAGAGGAGAAAAACCACAAGAGACATGCAAAAGCTGGAACTTATTCCACCTCACCCCACCCAGCGGTCTAGACGGGACAGACTGCTCATAGGTATTCAACAGCAACTCCTTACAAAAAATTTCCAATGTGGAGGCAAGAGCAATGTGGACATATGCAAAGACAGTATAATACTAACATCTGCATCGGAAATCTGTTTTTAATCACTCCCCCTAGCAATCACTAAACAGGATGATGACTTGAGAAGAAGGCACAGCAAACAACTACAACACATGATCCCTGCTCCAGAGATGTGAATGATCTCATCACTGCCTTGGTTCTCATTTGTCAGGTCATCCACTCAGCCATCTGCTCAAGGTGTTCCCGTCTGTGTTCTTATTTATCATCTGTTCTTTCATGTTGAATACAATTTGCCCATTCTACCTCCTCACATCCAGAAGGTATGTTCATAATTCAAAATTCAGGAAAAGATCCTTTCTTATAATGATTTATCTCTAGCTCTCTTATCTCAGGATCCTTTCTACCCTCACCCTGATTTCTCTATCAAGCCTGCATTCAAATCTATTTTTGTTGTACAGCTGCTGTCTTTAAACGAGTCAGCAGGGCTAGAACAAGAAGCCTGTAAAAGAACTTCTCGCTCCAATGAGACAATGTATTTTTAAAATGTATGAGTTTTTTTTTTTTTTAAAGTCTTAGGATACCTAGACCTTTCAGTGAGAAAATAATCTCAGCTAATTTGATAAATGGCAGTTATTGGGGAAAAAAATAAAACTGAGAATGACACGAGCAACCAAACTGCTGGATTTCAAAATGACAGGGGCCTTAATTCTCACTTTGCAATTCATAGAAGAGCCAGCAGCACAGTGCACAGTGCAAGACAGGATATCCACACTGGAACCACCTGGAAGGCTCTGGAATAGCATGGACTCCGTGATAGTCAGATTTTGGTTATCCTTGGAAGTCAGAACTTCAGTCATGGAAGTCAGGGCCTTAAGATGTTGGAAGTCAAAGTTTAACACTGAGCTTGCTTCGCATACTGGGAAATGACCCAAAAGGCCCCAGAAAATAATGAAGGAAGAGGGGATGTCACAAATCTCTATTTAAACGTTCAAAACATTTCCCCTGCTGATTCCGAGGCTCACATTTGGAAACCGTAAGCGTCAAGCAAAAGAACAGGGCTTCTGGGCTCCAAGGCCAACCTTATCAGATAAAACTGCGAGACCTTGAACTATTAGCAAATTTCTACGGACATTAGTTCCTTCCACCGTAAAGACAATAAAATCAACACTGCAGGGCTAGTACGACAGACAGGAATTATACAGAGCACCAAGCACAGTTCCAGGCATGCAATGATTGTTCAAAGCATGGTAGGTTTCACTCAAGGGTCCAAAACATGCACCATATACAGTCATCCCTTATAAACACAAGGGCCCCCCTACTGGCACCACTAAATTACCTTAATCCACCAGAAATTAACTAGTTACTTTCCATCTCTGTGGACTCCTAGGGAGATCAAAGCCTTAGGCCACTTCCCCTTCCCTTTCCTGTAACAACTTAAAACAAAGTTAAACAACACCCCCCCCCCCCAGGTCTCTAAGAGCTGCCACTCTGCAGAAAGATACTTACACGAATGTTTTTATGCAAACAGTGCAGGGCTGCTTTTTAGAAAGGGAAAGAAGGGGTGCTTTAAAGAGAGTTTACTTTTGCAGATCAGAGTTCTAAAAAACCCTTATCACCTACTACTAGGCAACCCAGTTTCCAATCACTGTAATCGCCCACAACCTGACAACCAGATAAATGTCTCTCCAGGGTTTCCCAGGACAAATACAACCAAACGAAATATGGGATCCACGGAGAACCACGTCACTGGAGGGCGAGCAGACACTGTCCTCGACTCTTTTCCTGCAATTTTTGTTATCCTGGTTTGACTCCGTTCTCAACAACTGGAAGAGGATGAAGAAAACACCCAGGGCTCCGTCCCCGGCCCAGCCAGGGAGGACAGAGCCGTCCGGCTTCAGGTCGTAGGAGAGAAGACGCCAGGACGGCCTCACCGCCATCGGGTAGCAGGGGGTGCGGCGCCAGGGAGGGCCCCCATGGCCCGCGAGGCCCGACCCCGGCCCACCTGCTGCCCCAGGGACATGGCGGGAGGACCCAGACGCCGGCCCCAGCTCCCAACCTCTCCAAGCCGGCGGCCTCGCCTTTTTGAGTCTGGGGGCCGCGAGAAAGGGGGAAGACCCCCGCAGCCCCAACTCCATCTACAGAACGCAGCCGCCCGCTCGCGGCTCCCCCTCGACCCAGGCTTCGCGGCGCCTCGGCTGGCGCGGCGTCCGCGGAAGGCGCCGCCCGCGCCGCGAGGGAAAATGGCGCCCGTCGAGCAACTGCGCCACCAGCCCTGGCGACGGGCCAGGCCCAGCGCCATCTTAGCGCCTTCCAGCCGCCCTCCCACCCCCCACCCGAGGTCCAGCGTTCGGGACGGCTCGGGGGCCGCGAACCGCGCCGGGCCCGCGCCCTCCCAGCACACGAAAAGCACCGCCGCAGTCTCTCTTTTCTTCCCGGCCGACGCCGGCCTCGCGGGGGGCTCCAGGCTGGGCCTCGAGTCCTCGGCGCGGCTCCCGGGGCTCGTCCGGGTCGGGCCGCGGGTCCTCGGCGGCGCTCCGGAACCAGGCAGCGGCCACCGGGAAGGGGAGCCCCGCCAGCAGGTGCGCGCCGCCGCCGCCGAGGGCCGGGGTCGGGGCCGGAGCGGCCGCAGGCCCCGAGCTCTCCCGGCCGCCGCGGCCGCCTGCCGCAGCGGCGGGAAGGAGGAAGCCAGGATGAAAAATAAACCCCGTCCCAGCCGCCGCCGCCGCCGCCGCCCTCCCCACCCTGTCCCCTCCCCCTCCCCAGACGCGGGGTCCATTTTGCCGAGAAGAAAGAAAATGCGATTCACACCCAAGAGCTTCCGAGAGAGAAAAGGAACGAGGGGGGGAAAACAGAGGGGAGGAGATTGGAAAAGCTTATTTTTCTTCCTCGGCCGCCGTCACTCCAGGCCCTCCCTGCCCCCTGCTCGCGGCCCCGCCGCGCCGTCCTCCCCTCGCCGAGCCCCGCTCCCTCCTTCCCGGCTCCCGGTGGCTCCGGGGGGCGGAAAACACACTCACACTCGCGCACACAACTAATTTTAAACCGGCTCAATCAATGAGTCATTAAAAGGCTTCCCTCCCCTCCCCTCCCCACCGCCAACCGCCACGCCACCCCCCTTCCCAGGCTCTCCCTCTCCCCGCTCCAGAAATTTGCATCCGCGGAAAAGGAAAAAAAAAAAAAAAGAGGAAAGAAAAAAGAAAGGCGCCAGGGCCCCCACCCCGCCGAGGCGCCCCCGGCCCGGCCCCGCCGCCCCCTGCGCGCCCGAGACACTGAACTTGGTCTTCCCCGGGCCCCGGCGGCGCTGGGAGAGGCATAAACACTCGATTCCCCTTTTCTCCGTGTCCATTAAACATCCACCCACCACCACCATCACCCACCCACAAACCCACCCCCCCCCCCAAAAAAAAACACAGCCTTAGCCAATAGCTCTCTGGGCTGAAACCTAATATCCTGGTTTTGGCAACTCGGTGTTTAATTTGCTCCTCTTTCTTCTCTGTCTGTCTAGAGATAGATCTCCAGCCCCCCCTCCCTCGCTTTTCCCCTCCCCGAAGGAAAGAGGCAGAGGAAGGAGGTTGTGTGTTTTTTTTTTTTCTCCTTGAAATTTTTATCACAAAATTATAATACACTCAAAGGGAAACTCACCGTCATGAAAAAGCAGTGCCTTGTCAACGGGGTTTCTGCGCCATCGCACCAGGGGCGGCGGCGGCGGCGGCGGCGGCGGCGGCGGGCGCGGGGCGCGGGGCGCGGGGCGCGGGCGCGGGAGCTCCCGGCCGAGCGGCGCCGGCCACACGCGCTCCGCTCTCTCTCTCGCTCACCCCCGCGCCGGGCGGCGGGCGCCCGCTCCCCGCGCCCGCCCGGCCTTCATGCTCTGCGCCCGGGCAAACCGCTCGCCTGCTCCTCTACCTCCGAACTTCGGTTCTCGCCTGGCGAAAAATGTGGAGATTAGGATTTATTTAATTAAAAAAAAAATTTTTTTTTACATCAAGCTCCAAGATTGTTAATTCTTGATTCCTTTGGGATTCTTTTGAACTTCAGAAATGTATTGGGGGTTTATTAGACAGTTTTTTTTTTTTGGGGGGGGGGGAGCTTTTAAAATAAAGGTCCACAGACGGCGTGCCAATCCTCTGCAGGCGAATTACACATGGAGCCAGCCAGACACACACACACACACTCCGGTTTTAGCTCGAATCGGGGTGGGGGGGAGGTTAAAGAAAAAACACGGCATTTGTTTGAAACCTTATTAAAGCGAGCCACTGTAAATAAAGTTTTTTGTATGTGCTTTTTAAAAACGAAAACACCACTTTTAACTTAGTTATCTGGTGACTAACTGGCTCACCCTAACTTTTAAAGGTACTAAACTTTGCAACACCCTCTTTTTCCATTCCCCATTCCCCAAATGCTTGCAGCCTTAGCTGTGAACCTTGTATGTCAACATTAAAAAGGAAAACAAAACTGGAGACCAAGGGAAGGTGAGGAGCTAAACAAATCACTCAATTCCCACTGCTTTCTCTGGACAGGTTCCTCTGACCTCTAGGCTTACGATTTTTCGTTAAATACGCCCCTCTTTAAATAGGGGAGCTACCTTTTAATACTCTTTAGTCCAAGTATAATTGCCACCTGTTTTAAATCTCAAATCTCAAATTATTGGGACCGCTCCCTTAATATCTAATATCCAAAGCGCTTCAATAAATGTCAATTAGGAGAGCACAGAGTAGGAGTGGGCTCCTCTGTAGTCCAGTTTAACAGCGGATGCCCCCAAAACAGGGTGGGGGTTTGTTGTTGTCTTTTGTTTTCAAATAAACTCAAAGAAACATAAAACATGAACTGAACAAGAATGTAAATTGGGTTTAAGGAAGGACATAAGGAAAATTCAGAGTTGTTGCAAAATTAATTAGTTTGTAACACATATAGTAAGTGGTCTTGCTGATAAACACAAGTGCTCAAACCTAGAAATTATGGGGAGTTCTAAATAAAATTATCCCTAGACTTAAATTATTTAAATGGAATTATTGTGTGGTTTATATATTCTATTAGCGTAAAAATCTTAATGGTGGTGCACCTTGCTTCTATTTATAGAAGGCTCCTGTAACTAGACTATATTGCACAAAATAAGCATGTCAAGGCTAGAATACAATGTTGTCATATTCAGCATAGAAGATCTTTTTAAAAATAAACCTTATCTTGTTTTAGCAATTGCTTTGTATTTAAACATGACTTGAAAACACCTTCAGTCATTTAGTATCACATAGTATCATCAAGGTGTTTTCTCAGAAGATGTTTTACTTCAAATTCAGCCAGGGCCTTCCTCCAACAGTAGTCTTTGCATAAATTAGCATATTTTGCTACATTTACTCCCTGAACCAACCAGTTTTCTGATTGGTTCGGGAAAATTTTAAACATGTTTTAAAGTGTCTTTGGATTGGATGGAATTTAATAACACCCATCTTGAAGAAGTACATTTTGGAGGAGCCCATGGATTATTCGTTGCAATTAGGGCCCACCAAGCAAGCTTAACAGCTGTTGCTCCACAGCTCCAATGAAACATTAATGGACTTCAGAAAGAAAGCCTCCCAAGTCGGCCCAAAACGCCAAGGAACCATGAAGTCACTGAAAGGTGACCCAAAGCAGCTGAATTGACATCCTCAAGAAGAGCCCAAGGCATCGCAGACCTTCCACAGAGCACTCCAGTGGAACCGCACTGACTCTGAGGAACTGCTACGTCCACCCAGCCTTATGTTAGACACATACGTTATCACGGGAACCACACTTAAACCTGTAGAATAAAGTTTCAGTATCCTGATTTTGCAAATGACACTCCCAGTGAATACAAGTATTTTGCCCGGGGCCACCAGTGTCACAAGGGCAGACAGCAGAACCCAGGTCTGGTTGATTCCAAAACTCACCCTCAGCCATGCACGAAAAGGATCTTGGGAACAAGCAGTCCTGCCTTCTCAGTGCAAGATTAAGAGTTCAGTGGTGTGACAGAGGCAGAGAGGACAACCCTCTAATTAGTGAAGACCTACTTTGAGAATGCCAGTTGTCAAATCTAATTTTAAATCTGGGGGAGGGGTTTGCAAAATACTAAGAGCAGTGAGGGGAGAATTTAAGATTCTCCAGGTACCGTTGTGGGCATTCACAATGTGGCAAAGCAAAAAGACTTCTTTTTTCCCCCATGTGATGAAGTAAGGGCTGTCCCTTCATATGTAAAATGTACAATTATAGTGCATATACACAGGGTTTTGGTATCTGAATGTAAGTTAAGGAAATTTTTTAAGAGTAAAGTTCTTAAAATGGCCTTACTCTCTGCAAGTAATTGTAATTATATTAACATTTATTGACAAACAATTAAATGGTCATTTCTCTGATCCCCTAAGAAGGGCAACTGGACACAGGTTAAAAAAAAAAAGACAATGTAATTAGAACTGAAATGTTCTAGTATGGGGCTCAGGCCAGCAAATAAACAGGCCCAATGTCCTCATAACAATTAAAAGGGAAGGTGGTAATGTTTTTTCTCCTTCCAAATGTTCCCCTTGATTGGTCAGCGACTCTCAGAGGGGAGAAGGCAAGTGGTGGAGACGAAGTGAGGATATGCACAGCCAGATGTGTGCAGAGTACAGAAATATCCAACACAGCAGATCCGTGAGCAAGTGCTCCTCACAGTGTAGGTGAGATAAAGAAGCTTACATTCTCAGTGTGCATATGTCAGGTGCACATCTGTATTTCTGCCTTTCAGAGGTACTTATATTCTAAGACATTCATGTAGTGACTGTGGACTCAGACTGATCTGGGTTCAAATTCCACCTCTGTCATTCACAGGGCTGTGGCTTTGGGCAGGTCATTTCACCCATCAGAGCGTCAACTTCCTCACTGATGAAATGAAGATAATTATAGTACTCACCTCTGAGAGTTATTTTAAGGAATCAGGAACTAGTGCCTGCAAAATATTTAGCTTGATGACTGATACATAATGACGGGTCACTAATTCGGTCAACATTAAAGTGCCTTATTTTAATTAGGTGTCAGGTTGAGCCACATCTGAAGACCCAAGGACAACCACATACACTGAGCAATGAATCTCTCTCATCTTCCCTCCTGGGCCCAGACAGCCTCAAGGGCACCAAATCACTACCTCCATCTTTATATTCTCCAAGGGCCTTGCAGAAGACTTGGCGTGTAGTTAGCTTACAATTAGTACTTTTGGGATAAAGGGAAGACAGCCCCGTCCACAAGACCCGTACAAATGCAAGAAATGAGTTTCTCTGTCTAGAGACTTTTATAGTGAGGGGGTAAAGTCAGCCTCCCTAGCCCACATACAGCTATTGCCTAGCTGGTGACCACAGGCAGTGCAGCTCAAGGCATAGGGTTCTCCCTCCAGTTAGTTTTTATCTTTGCTACTTTTAAAGACATATGATCTTGGCCTACTTTGTCTTAACTTCTCTTACCTCAGTTTCTTCATCGATAAAATGGAGATAACAATACCTAAAAGGTATTTGAAAAGTTTGTGAATGGACAGGTATTTGGCCTAACAGTCAAGACACCGGTGTGTCCCATGACAGAGAACCTGGGTTTGACACCTGCTCTGGCTCCTGTCTCCAGCCTCTTGCTAATGCGGCTCTGGGGAGGTACCATGATGGCTTCGGTAATTAGGTACCTGCTGCCCATGTGATTGGGTTCGCAGCTCCTGGCTTTGGCTTCCACCCCACTCAGAGCCTTGGCCTTCGGGGAATGAACCAGCTTTCTATCTCTCTGCCTCTTGAAAAAGAAAATGAAATCCAAGCATACAAGGGGTCTTCAAAAATTTTGTGGAAAATGCGAATTATAAAACAAACTATATTTGGATTTCAAGTTTTTTTGCACCAAAATAAACTTATCCTTTTTAAAACAGTACTTTTATTATTTGAGAATCAGAGAGACGGAGAGCTCCCATCTGCTGGATCACTCCGCAAATGCCTATGTGGGCTGGGTGGAGCAGAGGCCAGAGCCATGAATGGAATCCAGGTCTCCTCTGTGAGTGGCAGGAACTGATTAGTTGAGCCATTACTGCTGCCTCTCACAGTCTGCATTAGGAGGAAGCTGGAGTCAGGAGCCAGATCAGGAATCAAACTCAAGTACTACTATGTGGGTTGCAGATCTGCTCCCAAACTGGTTTTTTAATTCCATTTCCCAGGAACTTAATGAAGTGCACTTAAGTGTCTCAGGTTGGTGGGGAGAGTTAAATGATACTAGGTATATACAAAACTGTTGCTTTAGTGACCGATACATAGTAAATATTCAACAGTACTGCTGTAGTTGTGGTTCTTACTATCACTACAAGTAATGTGGGATCATTTGTAAGGCAGTAATAAACAAGCAATTTACTGGAGTGATGACAAATGTTTTCGATACCTTGCCTACATTATTTTATTCGATATATGGATATAAACACTTTAAATCATCTTTGTTGGGACTAAGGCTATTCTAGTCATGACATATTTCAAGATATTTCAAGCTGGTTATTTTCCTTGAAAGACTTTTAAAAAAAGCTTAACTCCTACAAGCTTCTAGTTCAAGGATACGGAGTTAATACAGCATAGTAGAGCTGTTAAAAAAAAAAAAAAAAAAGGCACTCAGCACTCCCACTGGTCTTACATAGTTAGCCTGTTTCCCCAGAGTAGTGAGGGGGAGGAGAGCCAGCCAGCAGGTGAGGGCACCAGAGGCTGCTGGGAGTCATGGCTTGGACCCGTCACTCACCAGCTCCCAGGCCCTCCGGGACTGTCCCGGAGATCCTAAACACAGCATTTCTTCCAGTCCACCCTGCCCAGAGGGATAGCAGCTTGCAGAGGATGTGGAGTGAAGGTCATGCAGTGAGGCTTTGGGGTGCCACTGGTAAAGCGCCACTGGAACTTGGTGAGAAAATCCAGCCTCTGAGAGAAGCCACCTGCGCACTCTACACACGCCAGTGTCCCTTCTGCAGATTAAATGACCAAGAGGTGAGACACCCAAAGAAGGTGTCTCCCCCTATAATGACTTGCAAGCACACGTTCAAGACGAGAAAATAACTAGAGATAGGATTCTGATGGAAAATAAAAAGAATATAACACAGCAGGTACCAAGATAAACTATAAACAACCAAAAAAATCCATAGAAAAAAAGCTGAGAGGAGCAAATATTTGGTCTAGTGGTTAAGACACGGGTGTCCCGCATGAGAGTGCCTGGGTTCAATTCCTGGCTATGCCCCTGCTTCCTGCTTCCTAGTCTGGCTTCCTGCTAGTGTGCACCTGGGGAGGCAGCAGGTGATGGCTCAAACAATTGGGTTTCTGCCAATTGTAGGTGACCTGCATTGAGTTCCGGTCTCTTGGCTTCAGCTCTGGCCCAGCCCCAGTTTATTTGGAGAATAAACCAGTGAATGAGAGTTTGCTCGCATGTGCTCTCTCTCTCTATCTCCCTCTCCCTCTTTCTCTCTTTCTCTTTTTTGCCTCTCTTCCCCTCAAATAAAAATGCTAAAAAGGAGACAGGTATTTGGGCCAGCAGTTAGATAGTCTGCGTCCTGTATGGGGGTCAATACCTGACTCCAGCTTCCCGCCAATGCAGACCAAAGTAGGAAGGAGGTGATGGCTCAAGTAATTGGGTCCCTGGCACTTATGTGGGAGACCTGAATTGAATTCCTGGCTCCCAGCTTTGCCACAACCCTGGCCATCATGGGCATTTGGGCAGTGAGTCAGAGGATGGGTGCTTGCTCTCTCTCTCTCTCCCAGATGAAATAAAATAACAATAGTAATATTTTAAGAAATCTTTAACTGAAGTAGGGACACTGGGTTACCACAAGTACTTTGATAAGTAAAAAGCCACATTCTTATCTGAGCACAGGAGAGTTATTCAGGCATCTTTACAGACTGCATAGAATACCCCCAGACCGTACAATTCTTTCCTTACTAAATCTTCAAAATACTCATTCTATTTTTTTGGTACCTTAATACTGTAAAGATGACACCCTCAGCAAAAGTACAAGTACTCCCATACTCCCAAACATTTAGATATCCCTCTTGTGATAAATCACACCAGTCATCTACAGTGAGATGTATTTATGGGTGCCTTAAGAGTGAGGTTAGAAAGAGTCAGAACTGAAACAATCAGGGACTATGACTCAGCCACCAAAAGGCTGAGATCTTGTCACCTGCAACAACATGGCTGGACCTGGAGATCCTAAACAGTGAAACGGGCCAACCATCACATGAGCTCACTCACACACGGAGTCCAAAAAATAGGTCTCTCAGAGAAGTCAAGCATAGGATGACTGGGGAGGGAGGGAGGGACAGGGAGAGGCTGAGAGATACAGACTTGGGTACAACCAGATACGAGAAGTTCTGGGATCCTATGGTACAGTAGAGTGAGTGACCATAGACAATGTCCTGTATGTTTATTTTTAAAAAGCCTGGAAGACAAGATTGTTGATGCTTTCAGGATAAAGTGTTCAGTGCTTGAAAGGATAAAAATAATTGCCCTGACTGGATATTACACAATGTATCTATGGAATGAAACATCACACAGCACCCCATAAATATGCTTAACTTTTAAATGCCTGTTACAATGCAGTACCAGCATCCATATGGAGTCCTGGCTGCTCCACTTCCAACCCAGCTCCCTGCTAATGCGCCTGGGAAAGCAGCAGAGGATGGCCCGAGTCCCTGTTACCCATGTGGGAGACTGGGAAGAAGCTCCTGGCTCCAGCCAAGCATAGGCAGCCCTAGCCATTGTGGCCATTTGGAGAGTAAACCAGCGGATGGAAGACCTCTCTCCCTCTGTCTCTCCTTCTCTCGCTCTGTAACTCTACCTTTCAAATAAATAAATCATAAAGCTAAGCATGCATCGATCAAGAGGCCGTTCAGAGACGGATCAGAGCGGGGGCCGCGGTGCTCTGCGGGGCAGCTCACTCTGGGCCTGGTGACAACTTGAGGAGCTCTTTCTGTGCCTCCACAGGCACCCAGCAAAACCCAGGGCCTCGTCTCTCCCTCTGAATTTGCCCTTTCTCTCTTGTGTCTGCGATTGTAGCACCCACTGTTCACCTAGCTTATTTTAGGATCATCTGTGATTCCTCCACCTTCTCTCCTGTCCTTCAAACCATGGAACCTGCCCCCCCAGATCTTCCAGTCTGGCCCCTCTTCACCATTTGCCACCACCTAAGTTCAGGGCCTCATCTCTTGCTTGGCGTCCCAACAATCTCCTGTCTAAATGACTGTAAAAACTGCCCTCTGAAAGGCCAAAGCTTCATCAGTACCTCACCGCCTGGGGGAGCTTTCAGAAATACAATTCCTGGGGCCCCTGTGCAGGGCAGTGGGTTAAGGTGTTCCAGATGCCAGCATCCCATACCAGTGTATCAGCCCGTCCAGTCCTGGCTGTTCCACTCCAGCTCCCTGTTAGTGTGGCTGGGAAAGCAGCAGAGGACGGTCCAAGTCTTTGGGACTCTGCTACCTACATGGGAGACCCGGATGGAACTCCAGGCTCCCACCTTCAGCCTGGCCCAGCCTCCCTCCCCCATTGCCGCCATTTTGGGGCGTGAACAAGAGGATAGATCTGTCTCTGCCTCTCTGTCATCCAAACCAATAAAAATGAATCTTAAAACACACACATACACAAGTAAATAAATTATTTTAAAAAGAAAAAATATGTATTTCAGGGGTGTGAGGCATCTGGCCTAATGGCTATAGATAAGATGCCAGTTGAGATGCCTGTGTTCTGAGGAAGACGTGGAAGAAACTCCTGGCTTCGGACTGGCCCAGCTCCGGCTTGGGGAGTGAACCAGCAGATGGAAGACCTCTCTCTCTCTAAGATGTTATCTCTTTTTTCCTATTTTTAAAAAATTTTTATTATTTTGAAAGTCAAAGTTATACACGAGAGAGGAGAGGCAGAGAGAGAGAGAGAGAGAGAGAGAGAGGTCTTCCATCCCCTGGTTCACTCCCCAATTGGCTGCAATGGCCAGAGCTGCTCTAGTCCAAACCCAGGAACCAGGAGCTTCTTCCCAGTCTCCCACGTGGGTGCAGGGGCCCAAGTGCTTGGGCCATCTTCTACTGCGTTCCCAGGGCACAGCAGAGAGCTGGATGGGAAGTGGAGCAGCCAGGTCTCCATATGGGATGCCGGTGCTACAGGCCAGGGCGTTAACCTGCTGCACCACTCCGCCCTCCCACCTCAATTCTGTCTTTCAAATAAATAAATACATCTTTAGAGGGAAAAAAAAGATGCCTGTAAGAGTACCTGCACTGGACACCAAGCCTTCTGCTGATGCAGACCCTGGGAGGCAGCAGGTGCTGGCTCAAGTAATAGCGCCCCAGTTGCCCACTTGGCAGACCCGGATGGAGCTCCCGGCTCCCAGATAGACTGTGGCAGGCGTTTGAGAAGTGAGCCTGTGGAAGGGAGTGCGCTCCCTGCCCTTTCTCTCTCTCTTCCCCTCCCTTTCCCTCCCCCCTCCCTTTAACCTCCCTCCCTGTGATTTCCCAGCTGGGAAGCTGAAGGCCCGTTCCCAGCTATCTCTTTTTAAAGATGCTGTTAGACACTTGTAAAAGGATTCTGGGATCCACTAATGGAGATGACCCTCATTTGAAAAACAATGCTTGAACTGAATGAATGACTCCTGTCTCTTTGCATCTGATGCGTGCCTGTCTCTAGCCCATTCATTACACTCCACAGTCATTATCTGTTCAGTCCATCTTCACCGCCCTTCACCTCCCCCAGATACGCACACACGCCTTTGGGCAGTTACTTGGCTATTGACAAATGCAGAAATGAGAATACTGGAGAAATACTTTAATTGCTTCTGCTTGCATCTTTTTTTCTTCTTCTTCTCTGATTACATCTCACAGCACAGTCTATGAGCAGTCCCCAAGAGGCTGAGCCTGGGGAATTATATTAGCTTCAACCCTTAAGTTAACAGCAATTTTTAAAATCAGCCATTGTATTTCAATACAATTTAACCAAAGTGTAAATTCTTCTCCCCATCAAAAACAAAAACCACATACATGCAAAACCAACCAGAAAATATTTTGTTAGGCTGCCAGCTTGCCAAGATAGTGCAAACGTGGGTAAACAAATCTCTTACTTAGATACTTAGAAGCAAATATTCAGAAACCTCAAAACCCTCCTTCCGCACCACTTCACACAGGAAAGCCCCACCGGGCGGGCGCGCAGACAGCCCCCCCCCCCCCCCCCGTGCTGCCTAAGGCTCCATTTCTCCCTACGCAGTCTCCATCAATACAGAAAAGTAGGAAAAAAGCTAAAGAAGCCAGAGCAGCTCAGACGAACCGCAGTCATGAACGTGGCGGCAAGCTCGCGGTGCAGAGGGTACCTGTGATGGATGAACGCTCGGGGAGACGACGGCCCGCAGGGGGAGGGAGCCTCGCTGTGCACGTGGTTCCACCGACAGGAAACCTGCACCCCCAGCCCTGCACACTGCTCATTTGCGGCACCGTCATTTGTGCGATGCTAATTTGTTCAATGGCCTTGTAAACATTCTTACAGAGATGCAATGAAAATATAGGGTGGCCTTGGGGGGCGTGCTCCTAGGACAGGCTCCCAGGAGGCACCAGGCTGTCCCCAGGTGTCAGTGAGACACTCTAGGAGTCGGAGGAGAGAGCAGGCATTTCTGTCCAGGTAGAAGGAAGGAGGAGGTAATACCTTAAAACTGGGTGTCAAAGGATGAGTAAGGGTTCTCCAGACAACGTGGGAAAAAGAAGAGAGCTCCAAGTAGAGGAAGCCAAGAGAGGATACGCTGGGAAGTCTATAGACAGACACACAGGGAAGCACTGCCAGGTGGCTGGGGAGGGGCTCCGTGGGTCCTGGGGGCAGAATGGGTGATGCTTTGCTACCCACTTGCCACACGGCACGTCACACTGCAACAGCCGGCCGGGGAGACGCCTGAGGCCGAGACCAGCTTTTATAAACACAGAAATGGTCTAGCTTAGGAAATATCGGAACACACAAGAGGGAGTGAAGATGTCAACTCTTGGGAAATTTGTTTCAGTTATAAACATGTCCACAAATATTCCTGGGTACTTCAAAAACTTGGTGTAAAAAGGAATTAAAAGAAGTTCATTTTGGGGGCAGGTGCTTGGCACACCAGTTAAGATACTGCCTGGGGGCCGGTGCTGTGGCATAGCGGGTAAAAGCCGGCCCCTGCAGCACCATCATCCTATATGAATGCCAGTTTGAGTCCCAGCTGCTCCACTTCCTAAACAGTTTTCTGCTATGGCCTGGGAAAGCAGTAAGAAGATGGTCCAAGCCTTTGGACCCCTGCCCCCACGTGGGAGACTGGGAAGAAGCTCCTGGCTCCTGGCTTCGGATCAGCACAGCTCTGGCCATTGTGGCTATCTGGGGAGTGAACCAGGGGATAGAAGACCTCTCTCTGTCTCCACCTCTCAAATATTAAATAAATCTTTAAAAAAAAACAAGACACTGCTTGCCACCCCTGTATGCCAATTCAGAGCGCTGGGTTTGAGTCTTGGCTTCATTATCCGATTCCAGCTTCCTGCCGATTTCCACCCTGGGAAGCAGCAGGGGATGGCTCAGTTACCTGGGCCTCTGCCAGGCTCCTGCTTCAGCCTGTCCCCACCTGCCCTAGCTATTCTGAATACTTGGGGAGTAGACCAGAAGATGGCAGCTCACACTCTCTCTCTCTTTCTCTTCAGTTTTCTAATAAAATTAATACATAATTTTTTTTTAATTTTTAAAAAAGTATTTTTAAAATAAGTTAGGAGTGGGCATTGTGGCCCAGTAGGTTAAATCACTGCTTGGGATGCCTGCATTCCATATCAGAGTGCTGGGCTTCTCTACTTCCAATCTAGCTTCCTGTTAATGGGATCCTGGGGAGGCAGCAAATGATGGTTCAAGTCCCTGCCACCCATGAGGGAGACCAGGATGCAGTTACTGGCTCCTGGCTCCTGGCTTTGGGCTGGCCCAGCCCTAGCTGTTGCAGGAATTTGGGGAGTGAAACAGCTGATGGAAGATCTTTCGTTCTCTCTCCCTCCCTCCATCTCTCTCATTCTGCTTGCTTTTCAAATAAGAAAGAATAAATAAAATAAAATGTATTCTTTAAAAAAGTTCATTTTATACAAAACCTTTTTAATCCACATGTGGGTTTTCATAATATGCATTTTCCATGAACTGTTTTTGCACCAAAATAGACTTGGCTTTCAATGTCATCTTCCATGGACTTCTCATGGTACCCCTGTACATACTGGTCTGTGATACAAAGTGTCTTACTGTGGCCGTGACCTACACTTTCACACAAAGAAGATCTGATGAGGGAAAGCTGCTAACAGACCTGAATTTGTGAGGGCAGCTGAGGTGGTGGCAGTGTGAAAGGTGACAGGACAGTGGGGGAGGGCCCTGCTGTGCTGGGGGGAGGCTTCCCCAGACTGCATCACACAGCTTGCCCTTCCCTGTCCCTGGCGCACAGCAGGCGCTACATAAACATTTCTGGCAGCATAGGCTCACTAATCATCAAGACCTGGCATTCCCACCCTGGTTCACCCCCTCTGTGGCTCTATTCCCTCTGAGGCTGGGTTAAGAAATCCTCCAGCCGCCATCCCTGGTGCTGTTTTGGGATCACTCTGGGGAAAGCACACTGAGTCTGTGGTGAGACCACCAAGGTGAGAGACCTAGGTCTCCAGCCAACAGCCAGTGAGGAGCCCTGGCTTCCCACCACCAGCTAGACATCAACAATGAGTGGTCTTGGAAAGAGACCACCCCATCACATGACCACCACCACAGGGACCAGCTCCGCCACATCCTCATGAGAGCTCAAGGCAGGAACTCCCAGCTGAGCTGCGCTTGGATTCCTGACCCACAGCTGCTACGCCTTGGGCGATACTTTGTTATAGAGCAATAGACAACTAGTACACTGAGTAAACATGAGGTCTAGACTACAGTTACCACAATGTACTACCATTTTTCTCAGAGAGTCAGTCCCATCACATCATCAGCCAGCCTAGATTAGGGGAAGGCACACCTGCCCCAACCTGGACCAATGGGCTCCTCTCTTCTGGGCATGTGGGACACACGTAGCTGCGGGCCGTGGACTAAGGCGAGAAAGACTCGGAACACGAGGAAGACTTTGGAACAGGTGTAACAGGACCTATGCAAGTATGTGGGAACAGAAGGGTCAAGGTGTCAGAGAAGGCAGAGTTCCACCCAGGGTGGAGGGAGGGGAGAGGAAGAGAACTCCTGATAGTCTAAGTTCTCTCCCCACCCCCGCCCACCTTTTGAGCTTTGGGGTTGGAAGTTCTTTCCCTTATAGTCCTCCTTGGCCTACCTGCTCATCTCTGAGTGAGTCCCCCTTGCAACCCAAAGATCCTCTGGCCAGCTGCTCTCCAGCACTGGCCGGGGAGCAACTCCTTGATGCGCCCTGCAGAGCACGCACCTCCCAGAGGTGGTAACAACTCACCGGGGACCCAGCCTCACCATCACGGCTGTGCGGGGACTGCCAGGGGCCACTGAAACTTCCTTTCAGACCATCCAACTCCTTCCGCCTGGGCTCCGTTTTCACTGAGTAATCCTTTGATTATTAATGTACTTCATTTCAAAAGTTGTGCTCTGGCCAGCTGACCTCATCACTCCAGTGGTTGGGTAAGTTCATGCCCATTATAAATTCACAGATGGGTTTTTGAGCACAAATCATTCTTGAGTAAACTCCACTTCATTGCCATTGCCCTCGGTCAAGCCCTGTCATTTATCCAACGAACCATGGCAACAGCTTCCCAATGGCACTGCCCCTACTCCAATCCATCCACTTCACCCTCCTGTCCTAACACAGTGCTGACGCCTCACGCCCTGCTCAGAGCCCTCTGATGGTCTCCTGGGGCTTCTGAATGACTGCAGGCTCCAGCCCCATCTTCAGCCACACCTCTTCCTAGCTCCTGCTGACCATTCATGCACAGGGCCTTATCCCGCTTCTTAGCTACAGCCGGCGCCTGCGCAGTGCAGCACACCTCCCGTTTTACCTCTTGCCTGGCATTCCTTTCCTCTGGGCACCTCCCCTGCGGGCCCACTTGTCCCTCACCCTCTCTCATCTGTACTGCACAGAACTTCCTTGAGAATGCACCCAGCAGCTGGCTTGCATACTGATGGAGTTGTCTTCGTGCCTCTCCCCTAAGCTTTGCTCATTTTCAAACCTCTCCTCCCCCAGGACCAACTACACACCTTGCATCAATATGTTAAACTAACTTGCATTGAATCTTTGCTTTATCCAGGCACCTGGCTGCTGGCGGAGGTAGCAGACACTGAGCAGCCACTGAATTTATTAGTGCTGGTTATGGAGGCACAGTCAGGGGTTCCCTAGTGCCAGGGATGTTCAGGGGAGACGCCCACCTTAGCCTGTGTGTGTGCAGAGCCAAGAGGGCGGAATTAGATTCATGGCAGCATTTATGGTGCAGCAATAAATTAATCTCAGCCTTTGTTCTTTTTAATAAAAAAAAAATGAGGCTTAATTTCTCAGATCCTGCTGAATGAGTTACCTCCTGTTTCCCTCCCGTCTGTTGCAATCAGGATTTGCAGGCATAATAGAGAGTGCTAGGCTTAGGCTACAAAACACAGGAGAATGGTGGAGGTGGACCCCCAACGCCCAGGCATCCCATTTACGTTTTAGAAGAAAGGCACGTGGCTCAACCCACAAGTGACTTTACTGTAGTTCTTCCCAAAGAGCCGGCGTCTACATGCAGAGGTGGAAGCAGAATCCTGTCCTGATTTGTCCATCAATAGTCCAGGCCCTATCCCCCGCTCTTTCCCTCTCCATACTCAGTGCCCAGAGTTGTGAAATGGCCCTAGCTGTAGGTCAACCTGAGACAGAATCCTGAAGAGCTTGATAACTCAGATAATATCAGAGGATTTTACAAAGCCACTCCTAAAGCAATTGACCAAGAAGCATTGTGGGGGCCGGCACTGTGGCGTAGTGGGCAAAGCTACTGCCTGCAATGCCAGCATCCCATATGGGCACTGGTTCCAATCCCAGCTGCTCCACTTCCAATCCAGTTCCCTACTAATGTGCCTGGGAAAAGCAGCAGAAGATGGCCCAAGTGCTTGGGCCCCTGCACCCATGTGGGAGACTGGGAAGAAGCTCCTGGCTCCTGGCTTCAGCCTGGCCCAGTCCCAGCTGTTATGGCCATTTGGGGAGTGAAACAGTGGATGGAAGACCTCTCTCTCTTTCTCTCTCTCTCTCTCTAACTCTCCCCCCCCCCCCCGTAGCTCCACCTTTCAAAGCAATAAATCTTAAAAAAAAAATTGGTATTAATAAGCAAAACCAAAGCCAAACACACATTTCCTCTTCTTTTTTCTACACACTAAGTTTTCATATTCCAGATCCTTTTTTACATTATTATTATTAAGAAGTAGAGAGAGAGAAATACAAATAGCACTCCCATGCTTTGACTCACTCCCCAAATACCCATAATGACCAGGACTCAAAGCCAGAAGCAGGGAACTCAATGGTCTCTCCCATGGGTGGCAGAAGCCCAATTACGTGGACCCTCACTGCTGCCTCCAGGACCTGGACTAGTAAGAAGCTGGAGTAAGCAGCAGAAGCTGAGACTCGAACCCATGCTCTCCGACATGGGACACAGGTGTTCCAACTGGCAGCTTAACCAGTGGGCCCAACACCACCCCTTCCAGAGCCTCTTATATAATAAACAAATGCTGCCTCAAACTGATGCTTAAAAGAGTTGCAAAGGGGTCTGCCCCCATGATGTAGCAGGTATGGGTACCAGTTTGAGTCCCGACTGCTCCTTTTCTGATCCAGCTCCTTGCTGATGGCCTGGGAAAGCAGGGGAAGATGGCCCAAGTGCATGGGCCCCTGCACCCACATGGGAGATCCAGAAGAAGCTCCTGGCTCCTGGCTTCAGATCAGCTCAGCTCTGGCCATTGCAGCCATTTGGGGATGAAAGACTTCTCTCTCTGTCTCTTCCTCTGTCTGTAACTCTACCTCTCAAATAAATAAATATTTATTATATTTATTTATTAAAATTTATTTATTTAAAAAAAGTAGCAAAGAACACTACACAGAGTCGTGCAGGTTCCAGAGCTAGCTACAAGCCAATGCCAGGAAGTGCCCACTGGTCTGACACAGCAGCACCTGCAGGGCTCCAGCGTCCTGGGCCATCACACCCTTCTCAGGGGCTCACCTTCTCAGCTTCTCTTCACCTCCCACGGTTCACTCATGCATCACCTTTCCCTTTGCAGTCATTCTTCAGACAGAAATGGAGTTGTAGTACTTTAATTGATTCAAGCTCTTAAGACAAAGGACAGAGAAAGTAGCATGCAAGGTTTACAGACAGAGGTAGGGCTGTGTGTGTGTGTGTGTGTGTGGCTTGCTCACTAGCTACATGACTGTCCCCCTCCCCACAGGCCCCTAGGATGACCGAGTCTGTATCAGCAGACTTCACGTTACCACGTGCCATTGACACGAGGACTGCAGAACTCACAGATGTTAGGGCCGTCGGTGTCTTGGAGCACAGCCCTCACCCATCCGCATCCCCGGCCTTGCGGTGCCACTGTGCCCTCACCCTACTCAGCACCCTTCACTTTTTAAAAGCAAATGCTCAGTGGTCTCACAAAGGGGAAGTCTTGGCAGCCCACGGTTCCTGCAGAGGAGGGCTCCACAGCCATGTACATGTTGCTGAGACACAGAAACCCCTTTGTCCGTTTCAACAAACACTTCTGAGTGCCATACTGTGCAAGGCATCGTTCGCAAACTGTTTCCCAAACTTTTCTGCTACACCCCATAAAAAGAAATACATCTTGAGGCCAGCACTGTGGCACAGCAGGTTAAGCTGCCGTCTGTAATGCTAGCATCCCACATGAGCACCAGGTTCAAGTCCTCGGCTCGTCCACTTCTGATCAGGCTCCCTGCTAATGCACCTGGGAAAGCTGTGGAAGATGGCCCAAGTGCTTGGGCTCCTGCCACCCACACAGGAGATGCAGATGGAGTTCCAGGCTCCTGGCTTCAGCCTGGCCCAGCCAGCCCCAGCCATTGCAGCCATTTGTATATCCCTCTTTCTCTGTAACTAGGCCTTTAAAATAAACAAATCTTTAAAAAAGAAAGTAAGGGGCCAGCATTGTGGCACAGTGGGTTAAGCCCTCCCTTGTGACTCTGGCATTCTTTATGGGCACCGGTACATGTCCCAGCTGCTCCACTTCTGATCCAGCTCCCTGCTAATGTGCCAGGGAAAGCAGTGGAAGACGGCCCAAGTGTCTAGGCTCCTGCACCCATGTGGGAGACCCAGATAGAGTTCCAGGCTCCTGGCTTTGGCCTGGCCCAGTCCTGGCTGTTGTGGCCATTTGGGAAGTAAATCAGCAGATGGAGGATCTTTTTCTGTCAGTCTTTCCCTCTCTCTCTGTAACTCTGCCTTTCAAATAAATAAAATAAATTTTTAACACACACACACATACACACAGCCCTCAGAGCTCACAGTCAAGTGAGAGCTTAGCATCTGTGAAACTAAGGTTTCATAACCTGGGTCAGGCACTCACTTGATGGAGCAGCTGCGGTGCCACTCAGGGCATCTGCACCCCACAGAACAGGGCCTGGGCTTGAGTCCCAGCTCCACTGCCGAATCCAGCTTCCCGCTAAGGCACTCTCTGGAGGCAGCAGTGGAAGCTCAAGTAGTTGGGTCCCTGCCAGCCACATGGAAGACCCGGATTTAAGTCCCACCTCCTCGCTTCAGCCCAGTCCAGACTGGGCTGTTAAGGGAATCTTAGGAGAGAGCCAATGATGGCTGTTTGTCTCTCTGTGTCTATCTGTTTCTGCCTTTCAAAGAAATAAAACAAATAAATAAATAGTTTTAAATGGTTAAAGGAACAGTTTTATCTCACAACTTAAGAGGATTTCCCAGGCCCTTATCTGTAAGGGAGGTAAGAGTGCATCAATAGTTACTAAAATGGAAATTTTCATGGACAGCAAAACTTTCCTATAAGAAATCCTAAACAAAACAAAAAGATGCATTAAAAAAGGGAAAAAAAAGAAGGACATGGCCTCACAATACAGCTCTTTAAATGCATTGTTATTAAAAAAATCACTACATATCCTTTTTTTTCCCTTTTATTACCAGCCAGGTAAATTTTGTCCTGGTATTAAAAGACCCCTCAGGGTTTGCCTAGCTCTGTCTTTCTAGGATTCTTCTGTTCTCTTTTGGGCATTATTTACTTGTTTATTATTTTTTTTTAAAGATTTATTTATTTATTTGAAAGTCAGAGTTACATGGAGAGAGGAGAGGCAGAGAGAGAGGTCTTACATCCAATGGTTCACTCCCCAGATGGCTGCCATGGCTGAAGCTGTGCCAATTCAAAGGCAGGAGCCAGGAGCTTCTGTCGGGTCTCCCACGCGGGCACAGGGGCCCAAGGACCTGGGCCATCTTCTACTGCTTTCCCAGGCTATAGCAGAGAGCTGGACTGGAAGTGGAGCAGCAGGGTCTCAAACCGGTGTCCATATGGGATGCCAGCGCTTTAGGCCAGGGCGTTAACCCACTGCACCAAGGCATTATTTACTTATAAACACAGCCTGCATATTCCCCAGCATTGCAGAAAGGCCAGAGACCTGGCCTAGAGGAATCATTAAAGAATCCTTTCTGAGAAAGTCACAGAAGGCACAGTGAATTCTGGCTCCACCCCCGACCTGGAAAGCTGGGGTACCTAGGAGTGAAGGTCCCAGTGACCGGAAGGGGGAAGCAAACTGGCAGCCCTTGGGGATGTACGGCAGGTCTGGCCCAGTGCTTCCGTTCACATCATCCAGTATTTCTTTCTTTACCTGTACTTTATAGTGGATGCAAACTAAGCTCAGAGGGTTAAGAATCATCCCCATGTCACATAGCGAGTGTCACATCACTCATCAGAATTTAAACCTAGACCTGTCCACTCACTACCTGTCACCACGCGGCACTGATGGGAGGAGGCAGAACAGGCTCGAGAGCCTGAGTTCCTCTGGACAGGAGAGGGGTCTGAAACGACATCCAGGGGGCAGTTCACACAGCTGACACGGCTGACCACTGCTCTGTCCTGCAGCCGCCAGCCTCAGCATCCCCCCTCCCCCCCCGCCCCGCTTTCTTTTTTAAGATTTATTTATTTATTTGAAAGGCAGAGTGACAGAGAGCAGGAGAGACAGACAGAGAGAGATCATCTATCTGCTGATTCACTCTCCAAATAGCTGCAACAGCTGGAGCTTGGCCAGGCTGAAGTCAGGAGCCAGAAATTCCATCCGGGTCTTTCGGATGGGTGGCAGGAGCCCACGTACTTGGGCCATCTTCCGCTGCCTTTCCAGGCTCATTAGCAGGGAGCTGGATCTGGACTTGAACGGGCACTCTGATATGGGATGCCAGTGTCCTGGGCTGTGGCTTAACCTGCTGTGCTACAACGTCAGCCCCAGCCAGGGATTTTTTTTTTTCCGTCCTGTTCAGTGCAGCCTTCCCAACTCCTAAAACAGTGCTTTGAATATAGTGGGTGCTCTGCGAATATCTGAAGAAAGAATCAGTGACTCTGCCTCTCCCTTCACCTGGTTAGACTCTGCTCATTCTTCAGGACGAGTCCTATTCAGATTTCCCATGACACCCCCAAGTCCCCAGGTATGAAACAGGTCACTGCCCAAAAGACACCCCCAGGTCAGTCACTGCATGTGATCCTATCAGCCAAGATTTGCCCCACTAGAGTAGCATGTGTCACACTGAACTGTATCTCTCCCTTAGTCAACAGCCTCTAAGGGAGCTGTCTGTGCATTCACCAATACCCCACACTGTCCAGTGCATTCACCAATACCCCACACTGTCCAGTGCACAGTCAGTGCTGATTTGGGAAGTGCAGCATGAGGGGCTGTCACTGTGGGTTAAGCCACCACCAGCGAGGTGGATCTTAAATCAGATGTCAGTTCAAGTATTGACTGTTCTGCTTCCCATCCAGCTCCCTGCTAATACACCTGGGAAGGCAGTGAGGATGGCCCAAGTGCTTGGGTCCCTGCACCCATGGGGAGACCCAGGAGGTCCAGATTCCTGGCTTTGGCCCAGCTCAGCCTCTACCAAAGTGGTCATTTGAGGAGTGAACCAAAGATGATGGTCTCTTTCTGTCTCTCCCTCTCTCTCTGTAACTTTGCCTTTCAAATAAATAAAAGAAATCTTTAAAAAAAAAAAAAAAAGCGCAACACAAATACATGGAAGTGAACAGACACAGTGTATTGATCAATAGCAGAGCGTGGGATGGCTGGAGCGAACAAGGTGGGGATGAGACAGACTCTGAAAGGCCTGGAGCCACATGAAGGAGTCTCAACAATGTTAGGCTGCAAGCAGCTTTGTTTAAGATTTACCGGGAGCCGGCGCCGCGGCTCACTAGGCTAATCCTCCACCTGCGGCGCCGGCACACCGGATTCTAGTCCCAGTCAGGGCACCGGATTCTGTCCCGGTTGCCCCTCTTCCAGGCCAGCTCTCTGCTGTGGCCTGGGAGTGCAGTGGAGGATGGCCCAAGTGCTTGGGCCCTGCACCCGAATGGGAGACCAGGAGAAGCACCTGGCTCCTGGCTTCGGATCAGCATGGTGGGCTGGCCGCAGTGGCCATTGGAGGGTGAACCAACGGTAAAGGAAGACCTCTCTCTCTCTCTCACTGTTCACTCTGCCTGTCTTAAAAGATTTACTGGGGCCTGTGGGTTAAGCCACTGCCTGCAACACTGCATTCCACATGTGTGCCAATGAGTCCCGGCTGCTGCACTTACAATCCAGCTCCCTGTTAATGTGCCTATGAGAGCAGTGGAGGACGGCTTAGGCCCTTGGGCCCCTGCACCCACTTGGGAGATCTGGAAGAAACGCCTGGCTCCTGGCTTCAGTCTGACCCAGCCCTGACCATTGTAGCCATTTGGGGAGTGAACCAGCAGTTGGAAGATTCTCTCTCTCTCTCTATCAGTAACTATGCCTTTCAAATAAATAAAATAAATATTAAAAAAGGGAAGGTTGAGCTAGATTAGTGAATAAAAGCAATGGGAGACCCACATGGATTTCCTGGCTCCTGGCTTTGGCTTGGCCCAGTCCCAGGTTTTAAAGTCATTCAGAGAATGAACAGGAGAACAGAAAATCTTTCTGTGTCTCACCCTCTGTCACTCCATCTTCGAAAAAAAAAAAAAAGAGTTGGAAAACTATTCACACTGCCTGCTGTGTGGTAGCTATCTGCCAAGACGCCTGTCAACAATTCCTCCCATCCCACTGAGTGCCTGTGGCTCCACCTACTGAGCAGTAGAGTCTGTTTTCCCTCCCCTTGTACCTGAGCTGGCTTTGTGATTTGCTTCTACCCAAAGAATGCACTAGAAATGACACTGTAGCAATTCCAGTCCAAGTCTTAGGAGGGCTGGAAGCCAGCCACCATATAAAGAAGGTTGAGCTTGACAATGCGTAATAAGAGATGCAGAGACAGACGGGAGAGGTGTGCCAGGCGTCCCAGCCAAGAGCCAGCACCGAGGCCCCAGGCGTGTGAGTGAAGCCATCCGAGAGGCTCTGGCCCCAGCTGAGCCCAAGATCTGGAAGCAGCACTATCGCTGTGTTAAGCTGTAAGTTTCGGGATGATTTGTTATACAACAGTGAGTAGCTGACTCTGCAGAAGAGAAAGGGGGTCACTGGGGCAGGAAGGACTTTCCAGGCCACCTTAAATATGAAGGCTTCAGATGTTAGATAGTTACACGCAGCACCTGGAAAGCAGCTCAAGTCCTGGTGAGGGCTCGGGAGAGACGCACAGGGTGGAGGCAGGGACTGCAGAGTCACTGGCCATGGACAGGACTTGGCACCCGTAGAGATGGTGAAGTTGCCAGACAGGAAGGTGAGAGGACGAAGGAAGGAAGGCGCGGGGACAGGCATACGACACAGAGGTTAAGTTGCCTACTCGGTACATCTACATCCCATACTGGAGTGCCTGGGTTCGTGTCCAGCCTGCACTCCCAGTTCCAGCTCCCTGCTAACGCACACTCTGGGAGGCAGCCAGGAGACTGCTCAGGTAGTTGGGTCCCTGCCACCCATGTGGGAGACGCGGATTGAGTTCCCAGCTCCTGGGTTTGTCCTGGCCTGGCACTGCCAGCTGTTGTAGGCATTTGAGGTGTGAACCGGCAGATGGGAGATCTCTCTCTGGCTTTCAATTAAACTAAATTTTAAAAATTTAATAAAAGAAAAAATAGGTTCCAGGATGAAAATCTGGCCCCACAGATATCTGAGGGACAGACAGAGAAGTTTGTTAAAGACAGAACAAGCAGTGATCAGAGACAAAGAACCAACAAAGAACCAGGGAGCTGATCTCTGCTATGGCCTGGGAAAGCAGTAGAAGATGGCCCATGTGCTTGGGCCCCTGCACCTGTGTGGGAGACCGGGAAGAGACTCCTGGCTCCTGGCTTCAGATCGGCGCAGCTCCGGCCGTTGCGGTCATTTGGGGAGTGAACCAACGGAAGGAAGACCTTTCTCTCTGTCTCTTCATCTCACTGTCTGTAACTCTCTCTCTCAAATAAATAAAATCTAAAAAAAAAAAAAAAAAAAAAAAAAAAAAAAAAAAACAGGGAGCTGAACCCCTACTTTGAGCAGATGTAATTCACAGCTACAATGAGCAGCTGAAGGGGTGGGCGCTGTGGCGTAGTGGGCTAAGCTTCCGCCTATGGCACCGGCAACCCATATGGACACAGGTTTCAGTCCCAGTTGCTCCTCTTCTGATCCAGCTCTCTGCTATGGCCTGGGAAAGCAGTGGAAGATGGCCCAAGTCCTTAGGCCTCTGCATTTGTGTGGGAGACCCAGAGGAAGCTCCTGGCTTCAGATCTGCCCAGCTCTGGCCATTTTAGCCATCTGGGGAGTGAACCAGCAGATAGAAGACCTCTCTCTCTCTCTCTCTGTCTCTCTGTATCTCTACCTCTCAAATAAATAAATAAAATCTGTCAAAAAAAAAAAAAAAAGAGTAGTTGAAGATTGGGAGGGGAGGAGACAGGGCAATTTCAGTTTCAAATAAAGCAGCAAGGGCAGAGTTGGATGAGGAGGGGCCAGGGAGGGAACGACAGGTGGACAACAGAGATCACTGCTTTCAAAAGTCTGCTGTAGGCAGAAGGAAGAAAGCTGCAGCATTCGCTGGGTGGAGCGTAGGACAAAAGGAAATCTGTTCAACACGAAGGGATTTGCTTACTGAGGGAGGTGCCACAAGCATGCCGAGGGCTGGCACTGTGGCGCAGAGGACTGAGCCACCACTCAGGATGACTGCATCCCAGGTGGAGTGCTGACTACTGCACCTTTCCACCCAGCATCCTGCTAAATGCTGGGAGGCAGTGGATGACGGCCCGAGGGCTTGGATTCCTGCCACCCACCTGGGAGGCCTGGATGGAGCTCCTGGCTCCTGGCTTCAGCCTGTCCTAACCCCCGGCTGTTGTGGGCCTTTGGGGAGTGAATCAACAGATGGAAGATCTTGGTTTCTCTGTCTCTGTCTCTCTCTGTGCGTCACTCTGCCTTTTAAATAAATAAATAAGTCTGTTAAAAAGTCAAAGAAAAGAGAGAATGGAGATCCTGAACAGAGAGGCGGACCGGTCCCAGGGGACAGAGAGGGAGGGGACAGAGCACGCAGGTGGAGAGTACTGGCCTGCACAGGTGAGGGAGGCTCCGCCTAGCGGTCCCTGTGAAGAGCAGTGAGGTCCAGGGCTGACAGGGAGTGGCAGGGGGATTCCCCACCTCCCAGGGAGGGGCTCTCAAGAAGAGCTGTTCTCCTAAACCTTCTCCTTCCTGAGCCTGCCCCTGGGGTCCCCATCCAGCCCCTCACTCATTCTCCAACCACTCACTGAGCATCCACACCATCCAGCACCCCTGCACACGTCTCAGACCCCCCACGCCCAGCAGGGACCTCACTGCCTACTGGACAGAGAACACAGGCCCGGTCCCACTCTGCCCAGTCCCAAAGTCACCTCCCTGCAGCTGCCCCACCCGGCCTGACACAAAGGAATGCCGAATTCTTTTTTAAAAGATTATTTATTTGAAAGTCAGAGTTACAGAGAGACAGACAGACAGACATATTCCATCTGCTGGTTCACTCCCCAGAGGACCGCAACGGCCAGGGCTGGGCCATGCCAAAGCCAGGATCTGAGCTTCCTCTAAGGTCTCCCACGTGAGTGCAGGGACCCAAGCATGTGGGCCATCTTCTAGTGCTTTTCCCAGGCTATAGCAGGGAGCTGGATTGGAAGTAGAGCAGCCGGGACTCGAACTGGCGTCCATAGGGGATACCAGTATTGCAGGCGGTACCCTGCAATTGTAACCCATTACACCACAATACCCTGCACCTGCATAGGAGACAGGAAGACGCTCCCCACTCCTGGCTTTGGATCAGCTCAGCTCTGGCCATTGCAGCCCTTTGGGGAGTGAAGCAGTGGATGAAAGACCTCTCTTTCTGTCTCTCCCTCTCTCTGTAACTCTGTCTCTCAAATAAATAAATATTTTAAAAAATGCAATAAATATGATATATTGTCTATCACACAGAGTAAGAGTATTTACTGTTTCTTAAGTTTTCCTTTGGGGCCAGCATTGTGGTGCACGGTGGCCCATATGAGAGCATCTTCAACTGTGGCTGCTCCACTTCCCATCCAGCTCCCCACTAATGCACCTGGGAGAGCAGCAGCAGATGGCCCAAGTGCTTGGGCCCCTGCACCCATGTCAGAGACCTGGATAGAGTTCCAGGCTCCTGGCTTCAGCCTGGCCCAGCCCCAGGTGTTGTAGCTATGTGGGAAGTGAACCAGCAGATGGATGAGTCTCTCTGTGTCTCTTCTCTCTCTAACTCTGCTTTTCAAATAAATAAAATCTTAAACAACAGGGGCTGGTGCTATGGCATAGTGGGTAAAACCATCGCCTGCAGTGCTGGCATCCCATATGGGTGCTGGTTCAAGTCCCGGATGCTCCACTTCTGATCCAGCTCTCTGCTATGGCCTGGGAAAGCAGTCCTTGGGCCCCTGCACCTGTGTGGGAGACCTGGAAGAAGGTCCTGGCTCCTGGCTTTGGATCAGCGCAGCTCCAGCTGTTGTGGCCAATTGGGGAGTGAACCAGTGGATGGAAGACCTCTCTCTCTCTCTGCCTCTCTATAACTCTGCCTTTCAAATAAAATAAATCTTTTTTAAAAAAAAGTATAATCAAAAAACAAAACAAAACAAAAACTACTGTTTTCTGAGTGGATGTTTAACTTAATGGTTGGGTCACCTGCATCCCACATCAGTGTCTGGACTTGATACCCAGTTTCACTCCTGATTCTAGTTTCCTGCCAATGCAGACCCCTGGCAAGCAGCAGCAGCGGCTCAAGTAACTGGGATACTTGGATTGAGTCCCAACTCCCAGCTTCAACCCTCTGGTCTAGCACAGAGAGGCCTGTGGTTGCAGGCATCTGGGGAGTGAACCAGCAGATGGAAGGTCTGTCTGTCCCTCAAATAAATAAAAAAAAGAACAATGTTGGGGCCAGTACTGTAGGGTAACAGGTTAAACTGCCACTTGCAACACCAGCATTTCATATGGGTGCCAGTTCAAGTC
Organism: Oryctolagus cuniculus; assembly: GCF_051225735.1. Taxonomy (NCBI): domain Eukaryota; kingdom Metazoa; phylum Chordata; class Mammalia; order Lagomorpha; family Leporidae; genus Oryctolagus; species Oryctolagus cuniculus. The sequence goes on from NC_142871.1 coordinate 127,108,577, forward strand.
CTGCTGTTGCAGCCATTTGGGCAGGGAACCAGCGGATGGAAGATCTCTCTCTCTCTCTTTCAAATAAATAAAATAAAATAAAATAAACATCTATTCCAATTATGACAATAATGTCAACCTGTTACTATAGGTTGACATCAAAAGATCTGCGTACACGCGAAAACTTTCACAGTAAAAGTTTCAAAGAGCAACACTGCCGTGGAGAAGCTGCCCCTCCCCTTGGGCCCGTGTTTTGGGTCCCACGTCTGCAGCCACTACAGGACACTTACATTGTGCACTGTACGTCTTCTCTCTCCTCTCTCGAAGCTTTGCTCACAATGGCAGCCAGGGGCCTTCAGACGTGCCCGAGCCTTACTGTGAAAAAACAAAACCGAAACACCTCACTGGCTCCCTCCCACCTCCCAGGTACTCCCACTCTCCCTTCCCAGGCAAACCTCTCCAGACAGTCGCCTGCAGGGCAGGTGTGCGGCACAGCAGGGTAGAGTTCATTTTCAGGTTCCAGCTACTGGACTCCCAATCCAGCTTCCTGCTAACGCTTCCTGGCTCAAGTAGTTGGGCCCTCACACCCATGTAGAAGACCTGGGTGATGTTCCAGGGTCCTGGCGTCAGCCTGGCCCAACCCTGGCTGTGGCAGGAATTTGGGGCGTGAACCATTGGATGGAAGATCTCTGTCTCTCTCTCTCTCTCTCTCTCTCTCTCTCTGCACTCTTCAAATAAAATGAAAATAACTTTTTTATAAAAAGAACAGGGTCACCTGTGTTTGTCCTTAGCTCATCACCCAAATCCTGCCCCTTCCTTCTGCCTGCAGCTCCTGTGGGACTCAGCTCCCCGTAGCTGCCAGGGACTCCCACAAGCCTGTTCATCTAGGGGACTTGTCATTCCCACTGCTCCCTCCACCTTCAGCCCCAACTCCTCCGAAGCCTGTACTGACCTTCCCCGCAATGTCAGCCCCTCACGACTGGGGGACCCCACGCTCCTGTTTTCTACCTACCGGTCAGCTGTCACCATTAACAGCTTTGGAGGCCTGAGTGATTATTTGCCCAGATTAGGTCCCGTAAGGCGGACAGGGACTACCTCTGTCTTTATTTTGGCAGCCCTAGGGCCTCCCTGGGTTAGTGTGAGGCACAGTCAGGGCTGAACAAACAGATATTAGATAAACAAACAGGTGACAGCCCCTGCCCTACACACTGAGTGTGCAATGGTGAGAGACGTTCTAGAAGGTAAAGGGCTGAGGGGGAGGAGAGAGCTGGGGCAAAAGCAGAAAGAGGAGGCGGCTCCTGCCCCGCTTCCCAGCCAAATCTGGAGCCGTTTCAACACCAGCACAGGTCTTCAGAGCTGTCGCCCTTCACTGCCTCTGTGCCAGCAAAGTCAGCCTTCCAGGCAGGATGGGCAAGGTAACATCTGATACACACACAGCTCTGCAGGAACAGCCAAGGCCTGCTGAACCACGAAGAGGCGATGCCTCCGTCCGCACCAAACCCCTAGCAAATGGGGGCTGCACCTGTTTTACTTGCCCGAGTGTGGTGGTATCTTCCACCTACACGGGGTCTCTGAGAAACTGCATAGAACTCCTGAAAGCTTAGTTCCTTTGCAGCGTAACCAAAGCCAATGACTGCTTTGTTTTGCTTAAACACTTTTGCTATTTTATTATTTATTTCCTGGCACACGTAACTACAAATATGAGATTCACTTCATGAAATTAAACGATCCAATCAATACCACAAATATTTAAAATCTGGCAAACACCACATAGGAAAACAACCATCAAAATCTAGACTGTAGGAAACTCTACTGAACAAATTATCCTTTCTTCAACAAAACAATTGAGAAAGGAGGGGACCCACACATTAACAGTGATTTAAGGGTGGGGGGCCGGCGCTGTGGTGCAGCGGATTAAAGCCACAGCCTACAGCAGCGGCATCCCATATGGGCGCCAGTTCGAGTCCCAGCTGCTCCACTTCTGGTCCAGCTCCCTGCTATGGCCTCAGAAAGCAGTAGAAGATGGCCCAAGCACTTGGGCCCCTGCACCAGTGTGGGAGACTTGGAAGAAGCTCCTGGCTTTGGATTAGCTCAGCTCTGGCCGTTGCGGTCATTTGGGGAGTGAACCACCAGATGGAAGACCTCTTTCTCTCTCTCTCTCTCTTGCTCTGTAACTCTGTCTTTCAAATAAATAAAATAAATCTTTTTAAAAAAAGTGATTTAAGGGACACAATGTGGAATTGTTTGGATTCTTTTTCAAATAAAAAGACTTTTTAAAGAAAGAGAACTCGGGGACTAGAGTTGTAGAGCAGTGGGTTAAGCTGCTGCCTGCAAGGCTGGCATCCCATATCAGAGCACTGGTTCGAGTCCTGGCTGCTCCACTTCCAATCCAGCTTCTGCTAATGCACCTAGGAAAGCAGCAGAGGATGGCCCAAGTACTTGGGTCCCTGCCACCCACGTGGAAGACCTGGATGGAGTTCCAGGCTCCTGGCTTTGGCCTGGTCCAGCCCTGGCTGTTGTGGCCTTTTGGAGAGTGAACCAGTGGATGGAAGATCTCTTTCTCTGTTTCTCTTTCTCTTTTACTCCACCTTCAAATAAATAAAGTAACTCTTCAAAAAAGAGAAATCATAGGGCCTGCGCTGTGGTGTAGTAGGCTAAGCCTTAGCCTGTGGCAACGGCATCCCAAATCGGAACTGGTTTGAGTCCTTGCTTCTCAATTGCTGGTCCAGCTCCCTGCCACCTGCATGGGAGACCCAGAAGAAGCTCCTGGCTCCTGGCTTCCAATGGGCCCAGCTCCAGCAGCTGAGGCCATTTGGGGAGTGAATCAGCAGATGGAAGACCTTTCTCTCTGTCTCTCCCTCTCTCTATAACTCTCTCAAATAAATAAGTAAATAGAATCTTTAAGAGAGAGAGAGAGAGAGAAATCTTAGGATAATTAGAGAAATGAGACTGGACATCTGATGATATTAAGAACTTTCTTGTGCCTTTTTTTTTTGTTTTTTTTTTTCCAAAGAGGAGTCATATGTGTCCCCAAATCTAGTTCTTTCTCTAGGTCTTATTTTATAAATTGGGGTGATATACCAGGTGTGATTCATTATGCTATATAACATCATTTACATAATAAATATTTATTATATGATTTTGTATGATCACATAATGACTAATTCTAGGTTACCCTTGATCAACCTTAAGTATAATGACAGTACAGTTAGTATAATGGCTTTTGCAAATGATCAGTGCTAATTTGCAGACTTCTGTCTAAAGGGGTCCTAAGTCGAGAAATTTTGTGATTTTACCAATTGCCATCAAATGAACTGTAAAACTGGGGGAAAAATCAAGAGAGAAGTCCTAGTCTTTTAGAGCTATACATAGAAGCCTTTAGAGACCATCCAATATGAAAGACACACTAGCTGAGATCTGCTGTGAGTAACCCAAGCTGGGGTGGGGGTGGGGGTGGGGGCCAGGGTTTTAGAAGCAGCGAGATCATCAGCAGGTAACTGTAGAAGCTGAATGATGAGTACACGAGTTCTGGCAACACTATTTTACACATGTTGGGAAAGTTCTTTAAAGCTAAAAAAGTGAGTCCAGGGAACAGTATCGTGGTCCACTGGATTAAGCTGTCACCTGGGACTCCAGGTTTGAATCTTGGCTGCTCGACTTCTGATCCAGCTCTCCGCTAATGTGCCTGGGAAAGCAGAAGAGGATGGCCTGAGTGCTTGGGCCTCTGCCACCCACACGGGAGTCCCAGATGGAGCTCCAGGCTCCTGGCTTCATCCTGGCCCAGCCCCGGCCCTTGTGGCCATTTAGGGGGTAGAGCAGCAGATGGAAGATCTCTGCTTCTCTGTTTCTCCCTCTCTCTACAATTCTGACTTTGCAGCAAATCAACCTTTTTTTTTTTTTTTAAGATGTATTTATTTTACTTGAAAGTCAGAGTTAAACAGAGAGAGAGAGGTCTTCCATCCGCTGGTTCACTCCCTAAATGGCCACAACAGCCGGAGCTGCGCCGATCCGAAGCCAGGAGCCAGGAGCTTCTTCCAGGTCTCCCACCTGGGTGAAAGGGCCCAAGCAGTTGGGCCATCCTCTACTGCTTTCCCAGGCCATAGCAGAGAGCTGGATGGGAAGTGGAGCAGCTGAGACCAGAACCAGTGCCCATATGGGATGCTGGCACTGCAGGCGGCGGCTTTACCTGCTACGCCACAGCACCGGCCCCAAATCAATTTTTTTTAAGTCATTCTAACAAACAGAACCATAGTAAGTGTGAAAGTCCGTGGCACCTAAAATTCTATCATTTTCCAAGAAGTGGACAGGAGGGCAGTTGAACGGCGGGACGTGTCCCTCACGGCTGCCCGCTTTTTGCCACAGTTCTGCGGGAGGGGGAATCTCCCTCTTTCCCTTCCATCAGAACAGGCACTTACCTCCGAGGGGCTGCGGTCCATTTCAAGGAAGCACGCTGAATCCACTGCCTTAAATGTCAGAAAGAGCAAGCACATGCAGTCTGGCCACCCAGTAGTTTCGCAGCCTTCCCACTGCTTTTGAACTGGTACCCAGGACTTCCCACAGACCTCAGCCTGCACACTGCCAACTGACCGCCACCCTGACCGCATTGCTGACCCCTGTCCAGTCCCACTCGGGCCTCTTCATCAGTCTCTGAAACTGTCCCCAACACACTGGGCCAACTGGCTGGCCCGTCCACTTTCGACCCTTACTGCTTCCTCCTCTTGAAAGTTGGAACTAGCCAGCTTAAAAAAGACTTCCAAAGTCTACCAGGGCCGACAAAAACCTGCTGATGGGCAGACATGAGGCTCCTGGGAAGTCCAAATGACTTCCAGCTCCACTTTGGATACAGCCAACACAGATTCATCAGGGCTCACTCTGAGAATATCACGCCAGCTGCAACCCCAAGTCCAGTGAACCTCCAGGTACAGGCGCGATGGGGCAGGTTCACAGCTGCGAAACCCAAGAGACGCAGATGAGGGCCTCAACCCTCCCTTCCAGCAAAATGGGTCTTTTCTACTCCTTCTTTGGTTACATCAATCAATAGCTCATAAAACATAGGGCTAGTGCATTGCTCTGCAAGACTTGGACAAGGTAATCGCTCCATTTCATCCTCCTGCTTCAGAACACTCCTCCGGGGGAAATAAACCTGCCTTTCTGGGGAAAACAAAAGCCTCCCCTACCTTGCCCTAGAAACAAAACTAGAGGAAGCGATGATGAGCAAGCGCCCCAAGCCGCACGACGGCCCCGCGCCGGCTCAGCCAGGGGTGCTCTGTCCAGCCCGGAGTGTACGTGTGTTTTGCTTTAAAATTCCTCTAAAATGGAAAGGGAGAAGAGTGGGCGTGTAAGCTGGAGCCCAGGCTCCATTCAGATGGCTCGTGTCCTCCCATCTCACTCTGCATCAAGATGTGGCCACCCCGGCTGAATTTCAAGGGGGCAATTTCTTGGGCAATTAAATATGTCAACTACAGACGCCGGAGGCCGGGGCAGCGGGAGCAAACGTCCCGACGAGCGAGGCTGGCAGGGCGCCCGCCGCCTCGGGCGCCGGCCAGGGACTGCACCGCCCGGCTGCCCACCCGCACCTCCGCTGGGTCCCCAATTCGGGCTAGGCTCGGTCACTTCCGGTGACAAATCCCTCCTCCCACCGCCTCCAGCAATAATGTACCGATTCCCCCGCCGCCTTCCTAAAACCCTGCGGCCCCTCCGGGAGGCGCGGAGCGAGGCACGGGGAGGGGGCGCGGGGTCTCCGCTCCCCCGCCCTGCGGCCGCCGCCCGGGAGCCGCTTCCAGACTCGCCCGGGCCCCACCGAGCGCGGCCGCAGCTCCGAGCACGCTCCCTCCCGGCGCGGTGGCCCGCGGGGGCCCAGGAGCCCCCAGGCCGCGCGAACTGCAGTGGATGCGGGGTGGGCGGAGGGCGAGGGGACTCGGGCGGCGGGAATGAGAAAGAAGACACCAGAGGCATGCAAGCGGCTCCCTAGCCAGCTGCCCCGGCTGCCGCTTCCTCCGGCGCGGGCCGGGCGGTGCAACATCCCCCCCCCCTCCGTCTTCCCCACCACTACCTGTCCCCCCACCCACCACACGCACACAGTCCTCTCCCACCCCAGCGGCGGATCTCCGGTCTGCAAGGGGGTAGCAGGGAGGAGCTGGGGGGAGGGGGAGGCCTGCGAGTTTCTAACCTTGTTCTTATAAACAAACCCACATGTGCAGCTGCCGCTGCTGCAACTCACCCCACAATCCCGGATATAAGGCCTGTCCCTTTAAGAAGAAAAAAAAGCTTCCCCCGCCTGCCTCCCACCCCACCCATCCACAAGGACCTTTGTCTCCCCGCCCGCCCCGCCCGGCGGCCCCGCCCCTCGTCCCCGCCCCCCTTCGGCTCCCTGGAACCAATAGGCGAAGGAAATAAGGCCGGGGGATTGACGCCATCGTGTCCGGCCAATCACAGGGCGCGTTGGTGGGAGGCCTCCCGGAGGGCGCGCCCAGAGGCAGGAAGGCCGGAGAGGAAGCTTGAAGTTAACATGGAGTCTGCTAGTTGCTCCGCCGGCGCCGTGGGCGACGGGGACATGGGGTCCCAGCGGGACCTGAGCTCGGTGCCTGAGCGGCTCCACAGACGCGAGCAAGAGCGGCAGCTGGAGGTGGGAAGGCGGAAGCAAAAGCGGCAGGACCAGGAGGTGGAAGGGGAGAAGAGCGACTTCTTCGCCGCCGCCTTCGCTCGGGAGCGAGCGGCCGTGGAAGAGCTGCTGGAAGGCGGTGAGTCGGTCGAGCGGCTGGAGGAGGCGGCCTCACGGCTGCAGACGCTGCAGAAGCTTCTCAACGACTCGGTTTTGTTCTTAGCCGCCTACGACCTGCGGCAGGGGCAAGAAACCATGGCGCGGCTGCAGGCGGCCCTGGCCGAGCGGCGCCAGGAGCTGCAGCCCAAGAAGCGTTTCGCTTTCCGGACCCGGAGGAAGGAGGATGGCGGTGCTGCTGCCGCCGCCGCCGCCGCCGCCACGACAGACGCGGCCCCTGCAGCCCCGGCGGCGTCCCCGCGGCCGCTGGCGGAGGAGGGGCCAGGCCTCGGCTCCAGCTGGGTCTGCGGCTTCTCCCACCTGGAATCGCAAGTCTTGGAGAAGAGAGCCGAGGAGCTGCACCAGCGCGACGTCGTTTTGACCGAGCTGAACCACTGCACGGTCAGACTGTACGGCAATCCCAACACGCTGCGGCTGACCAAGGCCCGCGGCTGCACGGTGCTCTGCGGCCCCGTGTCCACCTCGGTGTTCCTGGAGGACTGCAGCGACTGCCTGCTGGCCGTGGCCTGCCAGCAGCTGCGCGTCCACACCACGACGGACACCCGCGTCTTCCTGCATGTGACCAGCAGGGCCATCGTGGAGTACTGCCACGGGATCCAGTTCGCCCCGTACACCTGGAGCTACGCGGGCATCGACGCGGACTTCGAGAGTTCTGGGCTGGACCGGAACAGAAATCACTGGAATGACGTTGACGATTTTAACTGGCTGGCCCGGGATGTGGCCTCCCCAAACTGGAGTATCCTTCCCGAAGGGGAGCGAAAAGTCCAGTGGGACTGAGCAGTCACCAAGCACTTCCTCCTGGGGCCCGCAGGGCTCAGCTGCCGCTGTCATCTATTTGCGGTGTTTAAGGGTTGAGGCTGTGACAGGCTCCGACGTGGCCATCCCCATTAAATTCTTGACAGAGCCAACACCGAACAGCGTGTTTTTTTCTGTTTTGGTGCCATCTGGGACCATGGCAGATCGAAGCAGTGAGAGAGGAGAGAGTGGTTGGGTTGACTTCAGTGGTGGGTGGTATGTAGCTACACAGTGCTTGAGGCAGTGGGCCTCCAGTGGATGTTTGTTTCACGTAGGCGTCGGGGAGGGTTCTGGTGGGACCCGGTCCATGCGGCCCTGTGGTATCAGCACCACGCAGGAGTGTTTTGAATGGGAGATTTGACTTGGGGATTTTCCAGCAGCGCGGTATAGGACTCCTGTCTAATCTTGAGCTGTGTATTAGCGTGGACATCTGGAATCCAGCTACTCAATGACTTCTTTGCATGGAGCACGGATTCTGAATCTTACCAACAGTGATGCCAAAGTAATTGTTACAGCCACCAAGCTTTTTTTTACACTTAAAATAAATACACTGTCCTGGAGGCTTTATCTGTATAACTTAGACCCCCAAAACCTTAAAAGGTGGTGCTGTCAAAACCATGTTTTTTTCTTCTGTGTGGTGTGTTTTTTTTTTTTTTTTTTTTTTTTTTTTTGACAGGCAGAGTGGACAGGGAGAGAGAGAGAGACAGAGAGAAAGGGCTTCCTTTTGCCGTTGGTTCACCCTCCCATGGCCGCCGCGGCCGGCGCACCGCGCTGATCCAATGGCAGGAGCCAGGTACTCATCCTGGTCTCCCATGGGGTGCAGGGCCCAAGCACTTGGGCCATCCTCCACTGCACTCCCTGGCCACAGCAGAGAGCTGGCCTGGAAGAGGGGCAACCGGGACTAGAACCCTGTGTGCCGGTGCCGCATGGCGGAGGATTAGCCTAGTGAGCCGTGGCGCTGGCTTTTCTGTTTTTAAGATTTATTTGAAAGAGTTAGAGATCTTCCATCTGCTGGTTCACTCCCCAGGTGGTCGCAATGGCAGGGGCTGGGCCAGGCTGAAGCCAGGAGCCTGGCACTCCATGTGGGTGTCCCACTGGGCCATCTTGCCCGCTGCTTTCCCCGGGGCACTTCAGCAGGGGGCTGGATGGGAGGTGGGAGTAGCTGGGATGCTGGCAGCTGTCACAGGTGGTGGACCCAAGGATCACTTTTCAAGTTAGGACACAGGTGAGTAACTTGCCGGAGGCCACACAGCTCACGTGCTGGCTGTGATAGGAAGGAAAAGAGCTTCCACGACGGGGAAGGCAAATTGCTTTTCTTAAGTTCACAGGCATAATTATGCTGCCAGTTATCCCGTAGAAAAAGAAACTTGAGGCAAACATGCAGCTGTGTTTCTTCCACTCCTGCTGCTGTCATCTCTACTGTCACAAATCGATTTTCCTAAAAGAAAGGTGGGAGATACTTTTTTAGAAAAGTTTTTTGAGGCCGACGCCGTGGCTCACTAGGCTAATCCTCTGCCTAGCGACGCCGGCACACCGGGTTCTAGTCCCGGTCGGGGCGCCGGATTCTGTCCCGGTTGCCCCTCTTCCAGGCCAGCTCTCTGCTGTGGCCCGGGAGTGCAGTGGAGGATGGCCCAAGTGCTTGGGCCCTGCACCCCATGGGAGACCAGGAAAAGCACCTGGCTCCTGGCTCCTGCCATCGGATCAGCGCAGTGCGCCGGCCGCAGCAGCCATTGGAGGATGAACCAACGATAAAGGAAGACCTTTCTCTCTGTCTCTCTCTCTCTCACTGTCCACTCTGCCTGTCAAAACAAAACAAACAAAAAAAGTTTTTTGAGTCTCAGTTTTGTAGCTGTAGACGTGCTTTCTCCTTACAAGTGTGACGCTCCATGGCATACCTTGAATATTTACGTGTGTTATCTGGTACTGTTTTATTCTCAGGATTCCAGGTGGTTTCTAGGATGTAAAATGAAACCAGATGACAAGGGTAGAGTCGCACATTGGAGGCAGAAGTTAGGTCAAGCTCTCTTCCTTAGCAGAAAGTGAATCCACATTCCTCCCTCTTTTTTTAATGACGTATTTTTATTTGAAAGCCAGAGAGAGAGCAAGCCCTTCCATCTACTGATTCCCTCCCCAAATGGCTGCAAAGGCGAGGGCTGGGCCAGGCTGAAGCCAGGAGCCTAGAACTCCATGGGGTCTCCCACGATGTGGCAGGGGCCCAAGCACGTGGACCGTCCTCCCCTGCCTTCCCAGGAGATTACTGGGGTCCAGATTGAAAGTGGGGCAGCTGGGACTCGAACCGGTGCTCATAAGGGATGCTGGTGTTGCAGGTGGCGGCCTAACGCACTGCTCTACAACCCCAGCTACTACCTATCTTGAAAAAGGATCATCACCGTTTTCCAATTTGCAACATCTACGAAGAGGAAAAGTCAGTTGCTGAGAAGAAATCCTGAGAATGAAGAGACTAATGTACCGGCACCGCCATAGCTCACTAGGCCAATCCTCCGCCTGCGGTGCCGGCACACCAGGTTCTAGTCCTGGTCGGGGCGCCGGATTCTGTCCCGGTTGCCCCTCTTCCAGGCCAGCTCTGCTGTGGCCAGGGAGTGCAGTGGAGGATGGCCCAAGTGCTTGGACCCTGCACCCCATGGGAGACCAGGAGAAGCACCTCGCTCCTGGCTTCGGATTGGTGTGGTGCACCGGCAGACCGTAGCGGCCACTGGGGCGTGAACCGACGGCAAAGGAAGACCTTTCTCTCTCTCTCTCTCTCACTGTCCACTCTGCCTGTCAAAAAAAAAAAAAAAAAAACACAAACACTAACGCGATTCTCAGACGTAATCTGCACATGAGCAGCTGTGACCAGTGTCCTCATGGTTTGCAGTTCATATTTGTGAACTGAGTTTAACTTACTCTTTTTAAGTTTTAGGAATTTGAAAGAGGGAGAACAGAAAATGGAGTGATCCTCCATCCACTGGTTGCCTAAATGCACAGAACAGCCAGGGCTGTGCCAAGCCAACTCTGGGAGCTGGGAACTCCATCCAGGTCCCCCACATGGGTGGCAGGAGCCCAAATACTTTAGGCCATCCTCTGCCTCTTCCCTGGGTATGCATTAGCAGTGGGAAGTGGAGGCAGGACTTATCCCAGGCCTCTGAGCAGTGGCTTAACTCGCCCACATCAGCCGCTCCTCTGGGCTGATCATTTTTGTAGGAGAGTTAACACAATTCCTTAGATCTTTTGCAAACCTGAGGTTTGCAGTAGCGAATACAGTCATCATCGTGACAGCTTGAACCCTAACCGACGCCAGCTCCTCTCGGCTGAGCTTTAGGTGCTGCCCGGCAAGCCCATTGCACCTCTGGAATGCTTGCTCCACGTTCTTCACGCCACCCACTCCAGACCTTTCCCCCTTGACGGAAGCTTATGATGTTCTGTCCAAATTCTGCCAGCCTCACTCAACAAAAGCCATTCAACTAGCACACCCTTAACCCCCCCATATTTGGATAATTGGGGCCAGTGTTGTGGCACTGTGGGTGGAGCCACTGCATGCAATGCCAGCATCCTCTATGGGCACAGGCTCATGTCTCAGCTGCTCCACCTCCAATCCAGCTCTCTGCCAATGGGCTGGGAAAAGCAGCAGAGGGTGACCCAACTTCTTGGGCCCCTGCACCCACATGGGAGACCCAGAAGAAAGTCCTGGCTCCTGGCTTCAGGCTGGTCCAACCCTCGCCATTGCAGCCATCTGGAGAATGAACTGGTGAATGGGAGATCCTCCTTTCTCTCCCTCTGTCAATCAACTCTTTAAAAAATATTTGGAAAAATTAAAAAAGTTCCATTCTTGCTCCTTTCGAGAGCTGTTTCCTCTTCCACAAAACTCCCTCTTGACTTGTGCTCATGCCACACACATTTTTTTAAATAAAGATTTATTTACTTGAAAGAGTTACACAGAGGAGAGGCAGAGAGAGAGCGGGGTCTTCCCTCCGCTGGTTCACTCCCTAATTGGCCACAATGGCTGGAGCTGCGCTGATCTGAAGCCAGGAGCCAGGAGCTTCTTCTGGGTCTCCCACGCAGGTGCATGGGTCCAAGGACTTGGGCCATCTTCCACTGCTTTCCCAGGCCATAGCAGAGAGCTGGATTGGAAGTGGAGCAGCCGGGTCTTGAACTGGCTCCCACATGGGATGCTGGCGCTTCAGGCCAGGGCATTAACCTGCTGTGCCACAGCGCTGACCCCGTGGCACACATTTTCAACATTTCGGGATCATTTCTATCGACCCCAAGCCAGAGTTTGAACTGTGTAGATGAAATCTCTACCCCAAACCAACTCAGATCTGCAGCAGCCACAGAAGGAAGCAGGTACTGTTAAAAGGCCTGCCTTCCCTCATGTCATATGTTGACCTCGCCCTGCACCGCAGAAACTCTAAGACCGTTTGCTTTCGGCTCTTCTGGCTGCTATCATAGTTGCATGGACTGTGCTGCCTCAGGGCAGCGGATTTATTTCCCACTGTTCTGGAGGCTGTGAAGTCCAAAGTCAAATCCAAACACAGATTTCAGTTCCAGGTGAGGGCCTGCTTCTGGCTCATAAGCTACAGTGTTCTCCCTGTGTCGTTGATGTGAGGAATGGGATGAGTCTTTTGTTTTTAAAGATTTTAATATATTTATTTGAAAGGGTTACAGAGAGGCAGAGAGAGAGAGAGGTCTTCATCTGCTGGTTGACTCCCCAAATGGCCACAATGGCCAGAGCTGGGCTGATCTGAAGTCAGGAGCCAGGAGCTGCTTCCAGGTCTCCCACACCTAAGCACCTGGGCCATCTTCTACTGCTTTCCCAGGCTATGGCAGAGAGCTGGATCAGAAGTGGAGCAGCCAGGACTTGAACTGGTGCCCATATGGGATAGCAGGTGGCAGCTTTACCCGCTAGGCCACAGTGTGGGCCCCGTGAGTCTTGTATATGGGCACTCCTCCGGTTCACGGGTTCTCTGTGCTCACAACCAGTTGTCTACCAGAGGCCCACCTCGCAGCCCCAGCATGTTGTGTGGGAGGGACACAAATATTCAGGCTAGAGTGCTGATCACGAGAGTGCAAGGTCATTTATTCAGCCGGTAACCAAGCTGAGCATTCTCTTCAGAGATCCAAATACTTAATTTTTAAAGTTATTTTCATTTACTTGAAAGGTAGAGTGACAGAGTGGGAAAGAGAATGAGAGAGAAATTTTCCATTCACTTGTTCACTTCCCAAATGCCTCCCCGAGCCAGGACTGGGCCAAGGCAGCCAGGAGCCTGGGGCTCCATCTGGATCCACCACCCAAGTGACAGGGGATCCAGGATGCATTAGCAGGAGGCTGCATCGGAAGCAGCCAGGACTCGAACCAGCACTCCCATATGAGATGCAGTTATCCCACATGGCAGCTTAGCCCACTGCCCCTCAGATCCTTTTTTCAAGACTTTCTGTTTTAGGGGTGGGCGTGTAGGTAGGATGGCAAGTACCGTGGGAAGAATTACTATGTTCCTAAAGTTGCATCTATGAAATGCATGCGAATAAATAATTTTTTTTAATTTGAGTACATCTTGGTTGTGCTTATCTCACCGAGAAAATTACATGTAGGGGCTGGCGCTGTGGCTCAGTAGGTTAATCCTCCACCTGCAGCGCCGGCATCCCATATGGGCAGCAGTTCTAGTCCCGGCTGCTCCTCTTCCGATCCAGCTCTCTGCTCCGGCCTGAGAAAGCAGCAGCAGATGGCCCAAGCACTTGGGCCCGCGCACCAGGTGGGAGACCCGGAAGAAGCTGCTGGCTCCTGGCTTCAGATCGGCGCAGCTCCGGCTGTGGCAGTCATTTGGGAAGAGAACCAGCAGATGGAAGACCTCTCTCTCTCTCCTTCTCACCGTCTATAACTCTACCTCTCAAGTAAATAAATGAAAAATCTTTTTTTTTTTTTTGACAGGCAGAGTGAACAGTGAGAGAGAGAGACAGAGAGAAAGGTCTTCCTTTGCTGTTGGTTCACCCTCCAATGGCCGCCGCGGCCGGCGCGCTGTGGCCGGCGCACCGCGCTGATCCGATGGCAGGAGCCAGGTGCTTCTCCTGGTCTCCCATGGGGTGCAGGGCCCAAGCACCTGGGCCATCCTCCACTGCACTCCCGGGCCACAGCAGAGAGCTGGCCTGGAAGAGGGGCAACCAGGACAGAATCCGGCGCCCCGACTGGGACTAGAACCCGGTGTGCCGGCGCCGCAAGGCGGAGGATTAGCCTAGTGAGCCGAGGCGCCGGCCTAAATAAAAAATCTTAAAAAAAATTACACATAAGCCAATTTTTCAAACTGACATCATATAGAGATTTGGTTATGACAGTGTAATTGTTTTTATAAACATAGGTAGTTCATATACAAAGGTAGAAACAGATTGGAAAACAGTGAAATTCCCTCCCTCCTTGGTCCCCTACCCTTCAGATCTCTGGGGAGCGCTCACTCTGCCCCTTTTAGCCTCTGCATTTATAAACGCGTGTGCTGCATCTATTCCCCGCGCCTGCAGACACTTGCTGCGTATCCTGTCCCGCGTGTTGCCTTTGTCAGTGGCGCTGTGCGTGGGGACCTCCCTGTGTGTGTATACAGAATCACTGAGCCTGTTCACCTGCCACTTAGTGTTCTGGTCCATCTAACCAGTCTCCAACTGATGGGCATTAAGGTTGCTGTCAATCTTTTTTTTTTTTTTTTTTTAAGATTTATTTACTGCTTAGTTCTCTTTCCCGTCTTGCAAGATGGCGGGTGAAAAAGCTCCCGCTGCAAAGCCGGACGCTACCAAGAAATCTCCAGCCAAGAAAGCCGATCATGCCCGCGGCAAGGCGAAGAAGAAGACCCTCGCGGAGAAGAAGCCCAAGAAGGGGAAGCCCCACTGCAGCTGAAACCCCGTCCTGGTGAGAGGGATTGGCAGATACTCCCGCTCCGCCATGTACTCCAGGAAGGCCCTGTACAAGAGGAAGTACGCGGCTCCCAAGTCCAGGATTGAAAGGAAGAAGAAGAGGGAGAAGGTGCTGGCTACCGTCACGAAACCAGTTGGTGGTGACAAGAATGGTGGCACCAGGGTGGTCAAGCTTCGCAAAATGCCGCGGTACTATCCCACCGAAGATGTCCCTCGGAAGCTGTTGAGCCACGGCAAAAAGCCCTTCAGTCAGCACGTGAGGAAGCTGCGGGCCAGCATCACCCCTGGGACCATCCTCATCATCCTCACGGGGCGCCACAGGGGCAAGAGGGTGGTTTTCCTGAAGCAGTTGAGCAGTGGTTTGCTGCTTGTGACTGGGCCTCTTTCCCTGAATCGGGTTCCCCTGCGTAGAACACACCAGAAATTTGTCATCGCCACCTCCACAAAAATTGACATCAGCGGTGTGAAAATCCCGAAGCATCTCACCGATGCTTATTTCAAGAAGAAGAAGCTGCGGAAGCCCAGACACCAGGAAGGCGAGATCTTCGACACCGAGAAGGAGAAATACGAGATAACAGAGCAGCGCAAGGTTGATCAGAAAGCTGTGGATTCGCAAATACTGCCGAAGATCAAGGCTGTGCCGCAGCTCCAGGGATACCTGCGGTCTGTCTTTGCTCTAACGAACGGAGTTTACCCTCACAAACTGGTGTTCTGATTTCGGAGGGGAAGCTCATTAAATAACGAACAACAACAACAACAACAACAACAAAAGATTTATTTACTTATTTGAAAGAGTTAGAGGGAGACACACACACACACACAGATCTTCCATATGCTGGTTCACTCCCGAGATGGCTGCGACAGCGTGGGCTGGGCCAGCCTGAAGCCAGGCGCCAGGAGCTTCCTCCAGGTCTCCCACAGGAGTGGCAGTGGCCCAAACACTTGGACCATCTTTTGCTGCTTTTCCCAGGCTGTTAGCAGGGAGCTGGATCAGAAGTGGAGCAGCCAGGACGGGAACCGGTGCCCATATGGGAAGCGGCATCACAGGCAGCGACTTCACCTGCCACACCACAGCGCCTGGTTCTGTTTTCAATTTTAACTGTAAAAAAAAAAAAAAAAAAAAAAAGGAAAAAAAAAAAAAGAAAGAAAGAAAGAAAGAGAGAGAGAGGCTACAGTGAATATCCTTGTGCACAAATTATTTAGTATGCATGTGATTATGTCCAAGGGCTAAGTACCTAGGTATGAAATGATGGGGTGGGTGGGTTGTGAACTCTTACAGTATTGAAAGAGTGTCACATCGGCCAACAGAAGTTCATCCGTCTATACCCACACTCACCCTGTCTGAGGGTGCTGCTTCTCCGTGTCCTTGTCCACACAGTGTGCTAGTAGAATACAGGAGGTTTGCCAATCTGATAGCTGCAAAACATTATCTTTCTGTCTCAGTAATTAGTGTCTCCTAACTTCCTGTCTCCAGCCTCTAAGCCATTCTGCATGTGGCTACGAGATACTTCCCTTCAAGGATGTCCCTCTCGGCCTGACACCCCAGTTTCCCATCCTCTGGTGGACTTCCTGGCCCCGAAGCCCCCTCTCCCCCCATCTGTCCTCAGCCAGTCTCATCTGAAGCCCATTAGTCAAACACGCCGCATCAACCCTGCAGGAAGCAGCTGCCACATTCAAAGTGGATCATTTGAGAAGAGCTTAGGGCAGAGCTATTTACACAGCTGTGGGCAGGGTTTAGGAAAAGCAGTAAGAGAAGGTGCAGTACCTGCCCTCATCCCTAGAGCTGAAGGGACAGAACTGTCCCTGATCTCTCTCTCCCTCTCCCCCCGCCTTTACCCTCCCCGCAACACACACACACACGCACACACTCGTGTTGCAGCTTCTAGTGGCAGGACGCTGTCAGTCCATCCTGGCTTGGCAGAGAACAGCCGGGGGGATTAAAGAATGCCGCTGTCTTCCATCCGTGCCTTCCAGTGGCTGAACCCAGCCGGAAACGTCAGGACAAGGAAGCTGTGGGTGCAGTCCATGTGCGTCAGCTGCCAGGACACAGGGCAGGGTGGAGGAGGTTGCAGAATGGGTCTGGCTGAGCCGATGGGAGACATTCAATGCAAACACCCTCTGCCGTGCTCCCTGGCCTCTGCAAGCAGGAACCACACAGATTGGGTCCACATGCATTTGCCAAAATGTTATGCTTGACAGATGTCACCCCTTCTGGGAAGTCTTCTGGGATTTCCTCCAGTCTCTGAAAATGAAGCATGATTTTTTTTTTAAAACAATAACAGCAAGAAAGAAAAATGAATGGACTAATCTCTGGGGTCAAGTTGTTGCAATCTCTGGTAGGCAAAATTTTTTGAGGGAAAGAATAGGATGTGAAGGGCATGTGCCGGTGCAGTCAACATTCACACGATGGCAAAACTTCAGAATGCATGGCAGTGTGATCAGACAGAATCCAGGACGCCTCCAAGGCAGGCAATGATTTCAGCAAAGTCATTGTTGCTTTGGAAATGTTTAAGAAAAAATAAGCTGGGCAGGCGCTGCGGCTCACTAGGCTAATCCTCCGCCTGTGGCGCCGGCACACCGGGTTCTAGTCCTGGTTGGGGCACTGGATTCTGTCCCGGTTGTCCCTCTTCCAGTCCAGCTCTCTGCTGTGGCCCGGGAGTGCAGTGGAGGATGGCCCAAGTGCTTGGGCCCTGCACCCGCACTGGAGACCAGGAGGAAGCACCTGGCTCCTGGCTTCGGATCGATGCAGCGCGCCAGCCGTAGCGACCATTTTGGGGGTGAACCAATGGAAGGAAGACCTTTCTCTGTCTCTCTCTCTCTCACTGTCCACTCTGCCTGTCAAAAAAAAAAAAAAAAAAAAAAAAAAAAAGAAAGAAAGAAGGAAATCTGGGGGAGGGGCGCCCCGCACATCTCAGCTGTAATGGAAATTTCCAAGACACAGGACTGGGGAATGGCGCTGTGGCACAGTGGGTTAAGCAGTGGCCTGTAAAGCTGGTTCGAGTCCCTGCTGCTCCACTCTGATCCAGCTCCCACTATTGCACCTGGGATAGCAGCAGAACGTGGCCCAAGTACTTGGGTGCCAGCCACCCATGTGGGAGACCAGGACAGAGTTCCAGGCTCCTGACTTCCACCTGCACCCCCCCACCCTGTTGCAGCCATGTGGGGAGTCTCTTTTCAGTCTTCTCTCTCTCTGCCTTTCTCTGCCTTTCAAATAAATAAGTAAATCTGAGAGATTAAAAAAAAAAAAGGACTGGAATGTTGAATGACTTCCAAAGTTCTTGAGTGATGGAAATACTTACAGACATTTCCCAAGAACATTAAATTGAAAAATAAAATTTTTTTCGGGGCCAGCGCTGTGGCATAGTGGGCTAAGCCTCCGCCTGCAGTGCTGGCATCCCATATGGTCACCAGTTCGAGTCCCGGCTGCTCCACTTCCAGTCTGGCTCCCTGCTGTGGCCTGGGAAAGCAGCAGCAGAATGCCCAAGTCCTTGGGCTCCTGTACCCCCGTGGGAGACCCGGAAGAAGCTCCTGGCTCCTGGTTTCTTGTTGGCCCAGCTCTGGCCGTTGTGGCTCTCTGGGGAGTAAACCAGCAGATGGAAGACCTCTCTCTGTCTCTCCCTGTCTGTAACTTTGACTTTCAAATAAATAAATAAATAAATAAACCTTTTTTAAAAAATAAAAAACCAAGTCTTAAATCTATTTGAGAGGCAGAGGGCTGGAGAGGAAGAAAGTACAGAGCTTGCTCCTGTCTGCTGGCTCATTCCATGAACGTCCGAAACAGTCTAACAGTCTGCCCAGGCTGGAACCAGGAGCCAAGGGTACCATCTGGGTCTCCTGCCTGGATGGCGGGGACTCAACGACTTGAGCCGTCACCACTGCTTCCCAGGTCTGCATTAACAGGAAGCTGCAATCAGGAGCAGAGCTCGGACTTGAGCCCGGGCACTTTGATACAGGATATGGGCATCTCAAGCTAGACCGAATACCAGCCCCAAAACTGATTTTTTTTTAAAGGCTAATGAAACAAACATCTTCAGCTAGTTTGATCAACAGAAAAACAGCAGGGGCTGGCGTTGTGGCACGGTGGGTTAAGCTGCTGCCTGTGACATCAGCATCCTATATGAGCACCAGTTTGAGTCCCTGATGCTCTGTTCTTTTTTTTTTTTTTAATAAAGATTTATTTATATATTTGACAGGCAGAGTTACAGACAGGGAGAGGGAGAGACAGAGAGGTCTTCCATCTGCTGGTTCACTCCCCAGATGGCCACAACTGCCGGACCTGAGCCAATCTGAAGGCAGGAGCCAGGAGCTTCGTCCACGTCTCCCATGTGGGTGCAGGGGCCCAAGCACTTGCACCATCTTCCACTGCTTTCCCAGAAACATTAGCAGGGAGCTGGATCAGAAGTGGAGCAGCTGGAACCTGTGTCCACATGGGAGGCTGGTGCAGCCGGCGGCCATACCCGCCGGCCCCAGGAATCTACAGCAGCCGAGGGATCGCCCTTGATCCTGGCACCCATTCCGTTCTCTCACAGATTCACAGCCCCTAGGTCACATCCATCGGCCCAGAGCGGGAGGCAGCCGCTCATCCTCCCGAAGATTCACCACCCCGTCCTCCGGAGCCCGCTTTCCTTTACTTTCATAACCACATCCCGCCTCGTTTCCCCTTAGAAAGGCTTGTCCAGGCCCCGTCCCAGGTGTTTGTCGTTTTCCTTTTCACGTGTTTGTCGTTTTCCTTTTACACGCAGGGTAATCAACCGATGTCAAAGCCCCCTTTTCCATTCACTGAGGGTCATTCTGTGTGTGGCCACCAGGCGGCGCCCACAGCCAGCAGACGGCCCAGCTCGGCCCCTCCTGGCACACCCAGACCCAGGGCCATTTGAGGGGAAGGCTCTGAGGCGCTAATAGGGTTATCTTTGTAGAACTATTTTTAGGTTTCTTGCTGGTTCTCCGTCAAGTCTTCCTCTCCTCCCGGTTACTTTTCTCCTGTTCACCTGTGTGCTCCCAACAGGGTCTCTGGGACAGCATCAGTCATCCACATTCCGTTTCCTGCAGGGCTATGGTCCTTGGATTATTTTGAAAAGTTATGAGTTTAGTCTTCCTCTCTTTTTAAAATGTATTTATTTATTTTAAAGGAAGAGTGACAGCTGGCAACGCGGCTCACTAGGCTAATCCTCCGCCTGCGGCGCTGGCACCCCGGGTTCTAGTCCCGGTTGGGGCGCCGGATTCTGTCCCGGTTGCTCCTCTTCCAGTCCAGCTCTCTGCTGTGGCCCGGGAGTGCAGTGGAGGTTGGCCCAAGTGCTTGGGCCCTGCACCCGCACTGGAGACCAGGAGGAAGCACCTGGCTCCTGGCTTCGGATGGGCGCAGCGTGCCGGCTGTAGCAGCCATTTTGGGGGTGAACCAATGAACCAATGAAAGGAAGACCTTTCTCTCTGTCTCTCGCTCTCACTGTCTAATTCTGCCTGTCAAAAAAAAAAAAAAAAAAAAAAAAAAAAAAAAAAAAAAAGAAGAAGAAGAAGAGTGACGGAGAGAGAGAAAGAGAGAGAGAGAGAGAGAGAGAGAGAGAATCTTCCATCCTCTTTCACTCCCCAAATGCTATCAACAGCCAGGGCTGGGCCAGGTTGAAGCCAGAGCCTGGGACTCCATCCCACATGAGTGGCAGGAACTCAAGGACTTGGGCCATCATCCATCGTTCCCCAGGCGCATTAGCAGGGAGCTGATCAGGAGTGGAGTAGCCAGGAATCGGAGCAGACACTCTGACAGGCGGTGTAGGCATCCCAAGCAGCGGCTTAACCCACTGAGCCACAGTGCCAGCCCCCACATCGTAAATTTTTTAAAAAAGATTTATTTGGAAAGGAGATAGAGATAGATAGATAGATCGATCAATCTTTCATTCACTGGTTCACTCCCCAAATGGCTGCAACACCCCAGGCTGGGCCAGGCCAAAGCCAGGAACCAGGAGCTTCTTCCGGATCTCCCACATGGGTGCAGGGGCCCAAGCACTTGGGCCAACCTCAGCTACTTTCCCAGGCATAGCAGAGAGCTGGATTGGAAGTGGAGCCACAGTGGTGGCCCTGCATTATAAATTTTAACACATGGAGTAGGCAGTTAAATCACTGCCTGCATCACATCTTGGAGTCCCTGGGTCTGAGTCCCGGCTGCTCCAGTTCCTATGCAGCTCCCTGGTGATGCACCTGGGAAGTCAGTGGCAGGTGGCCCCGGTTCTTGGGCCCTTGCCCCCAACATGGGGAACCCTGATGGAATTCCTAATGGAATTCCAGCCACCTGAGGAGTGAAGCAGCAGATGGAAGATTAGTCTCTCTCTCCCTCCTTCTCCCCCTCCCTGCCTTTCAAATCAATCAATCAATCAATCAATCTTTTTTAAAAATTACATTCTATAGAGAATAAACAACCCTACTAAAGAATGGGAAAATGTGCTGAGCAGAGAATTCGCCAAAGAAGAGTAACATATTGGGTAGAAAAATTGAATTAAAAGATCAGTTTATTTTGGTGCAAAAAAAAAAAAAAAATTTGAGGTTACTGGTGCTGTGGCCTAGCGGGTGGTGGTGCCAGCATCCCATATGGGAGCCAGTTCCAATCCTGGCTGCTGCATTTCCCATCTAGATTCCTGCTAATGGCCTGCAAAAGCAGCATAAGATGGCCCGAGTGCTTGGGCCTCTGCACCCATGTGGGAGACCCAGATGAAGCTCCTGGCTTCAGCCTGGCACAGCACCGGCCATTGCAGCCATATGGAGAGTGAACCAGCAGGTGGAACATCTCACTCTGTCTCTCTTTCTCTGTAATTCTGCCTTTCAAATAAGCAAATCTTTTTTTTTTAAATAGAAACTTGTGCATAAATTCTTTATAATATGCATTTTCCATGGACTTTTAAAAGACCCTTTGTATATATGTTTTAAAACCAAAAAAATTTCAGGTTTCAAGTCTACTTTCCCACGAACTTTCTGAAGTTTCCCGGTACAGACAGCAAGTATGCATAAAAAAGATGCCCCATATCAAATGTTGTTGGCAAATTGCAGTGGGATACCGCTCACACCTATGAGGATGGCTAAAATCCAAACCCCTGACACCAGAAACACCGGTGAGAGCGTGAAGCAGCAGGAATTCTCATTTGTTGCTGATGGGAATCCAAACTCATGCAACTACTTTGGAAAACAGTTTGCAAGTTGCTTCCGGGACTAAACATATTCTTGTTCTATGATCCAGACATTGGCTTCCAGATGTTTATTCAAATGAGTTGAAAATTTAAGACCATGCAAGATATTCAGAGCAGTTTTATTCATAACTGCCCAAAACAGGAAGAAATCAAGGGATCCTTCCTTCTTTTCTTCCTTCCTTTCTTTCTTTTATTTATTTATTTATTTATTTGAAAGGCAGAGTTGGGACTGGAACTGTGGCACAGTGGGTAAAGCCGCCGCCTGCTGTGCTGGCGTCCCATATGGGCACCAGTTTGATCCCAGCTGCTCCACTTTCAATCCTGCTCCCTGCTGGTGCACCTGTGAAGGCAGTGGCAATGGCCCGAGATCAAGTTTGTTTTGTTGTGGTTTTCACAGGCAGGCTGCTCCGGTGGAAGATCTTCCCCAGATTCTGTGTTAGAAACCATCTGTTGGGGCCGGTGCTGTGGCGCAGCGGGCTAAAGCCCCGGCCTGAAGCGCCAGCATCCATATGGGCACTGGTTCAAGTCCCGGCTGCCCCACTTCCCATCTAGCTCTCTGCTATGCTCCTAGATCCTGGCTTCGGATCGGCGCAGCTCCGGCCATTGCAGCCAACTGGAGAGTGAGCCATGGGATGGAAGACCTCTCTGCCTCTCCTCTCTGTGTAACTCTGACTTTCAAATAAATAAAATAAATCTTAAAAAAAAAGGAGAAAGAAACCACCTGTTTCCTGTGTTGATTGTTGGTCTTTTGGTTGTGGGTTTGTGGGAGCCTAGAAATGTTTGCATGTTAATTCTTTATTTTGAGCATTGTGAATGTTTTCTGAGGATCTGTCATTTCTTTTTCAGCTTGGGAAGAAGCCAGGTCTTTTGTGTACTAGCAAGTTACAAACTTGGAGGGAGATTGGCCGGGGCGCGCCGGGGCCGTTTCTGAGCCAGCCGTCCCCACACAGCCCACCCCTGGCCCCCTGGCCCTTCCACTCCTGGTTCTCCCAGCTGAGCCCAGAGCGCTCTGGTCCAGCGTGGCCCTGGGGACTCCTTTTGGCCATATTCTGAGCTTGGCCCAGCTTTATCTAATGGGATGAACCGGGCTAAAGAGATTAGTGGGATGTCTTGGAGTTCCCACTTTTAATCCACGGCGTTCAGGCTGTCGCTTCTCGGCGGGGAAGGAAGCTGAAGGACCAGCCCCTGTGTGTGCCGTGACTCTGAGGACCCCGCTTCCGCCCCTGAGCTAACGGGGGTCCCGGGCTAGGGGGGCCCCGACATGGGCGACCCCCAGGGCGGCTGCATGCAGGGTGGCCCCACTGCACCCTCCCCAAGGGCCTGAGCACGCTGAGGTCGGGATCTGTGTTGCAGGAGGCTGCCCAGAGCGCATCGGCGAGCATGGCGCTGCTCAAAGTCACGTTCGACCAGAAGAAGCGGGTCAAGTTGGCCCAAGGGCTCTGGCTCATGAACTGGCTGTCGGTGCTGGCTGGCATCGTCCTCTTCAGCCTGGGGCTGTTCCTGAAGATCGAGCTGCGGAAGCGGAGCGAGGTGATGAACCACTCGGAGAGCCATTTCGTGCCCAACTCCTTGATCAGCATGGGGCTGCTGTCCTGCGTCTTTAACTCGCTGGCCGGCAAGATCTGCTACGACGCCCTGGATCCCGCCAAGTACGCCAAGTGGAAGCCCTGGCTGAAGCCATACCTGGCCGTCTGCGTACTCTTCAACGTGGCCCTCTTCCTCGTGGCCCTCTGTTGCTTCCTGCTGCGGGGCTCCCTGGAGAGCACCCTGGCGCAGGGACTCAAGAGCGGCATGAAGTACTACCGCGACACGGACACCCCCGGCCGCTGCTTCATGAAGAAGACCATCGACATGCTGCAGATCGAGTTCAAGTGCTGTGGCAACAACGGCTTCCGGGACTGGTTTGAGATTCAGTGGATCAGCAACCGCTACCTGGACTTTTCCTCCAAAGAAGTCAAAGAGTGAGTGGCCTGAGGGCTCCCCGGGGGACACCCTCTCCTGTCCCACTCCTTGCCCCTGTCCCGTGCTTCTCCCTCCCCGTTGAGGGCACCATTCATTTACTATTGCCCGTATTCTAACATCCCTGGCCCCTAAACACGGCCAGCTTCAGATGGGTCAACCTATTGTTGGGCTGGGGTGGCCGGAGTCCCCAGGATGGGAGTCCCCAGGGAGGAAGACCTAGCAGCCGTGTGTGCCTGTAGGTGGGAATGGGGGCATACACAGATCACATAAGACGACGACTTTATTCGGCAGCTCATCTCAGGCACGCAAAGTCAATGGGCTCGGTCCCAGAAGTCTCAGCTTCCCAGGCGGCTCTCTGGTTTTCCCACCTTCTTGCCTCTGCATATCTGACATGTCTGCTCTCAGGTGCAGTGGATAGAGTGGGGCCAGTCAGATCCGGGTGGTGGTTTGGGCTCTGTTGGTTCATTGGCGTGTGACCTTGAGCAGGTCACCGGGCACCCTGAGCCTTCGCTCACCGGTCTTTGAAATGAAGGCAACAGAACCGGTGATCTTGAAGGTCACCTCCTAGGGCCTGGCGCACGCCACGTGAAAGCAGATGTCTGAACCGTGTTCTTGGCGGGTATAGAAATAAAACCCTGTGGTGGGCTGCAGGGGGCGCCGGTGGCTCCCGAAAGTTAGTGGGGAAGAGCCCCTCCCAGGATGCCCACCCTCAGGGGGCTTGCCCTGAGCCAGCCGCTCTCTCTGTCCTACTGGCCCCTACCCTGGCTGAGGCCAGGGTGAGTGAGGCTGGCCATCATCGAACAAGAATGGACTTGACCTCCGGGCGCTGGGTACACCAGCGGCAGAACACGCTTCAAGCCCCAGGTGGTGGCTTAGCTGTCCCTCACCAGAGTGAAGGTCACTGCCTGGGGTTTTGTTTTCTTGTGGGTGGAGATTACTGCTCCAAATCCCGGGGAGCGGGGGGGCCGTGTTGTAAGCGCTGCCCTTGCTCTGTGGCTGGTTGGCGGGGATAGTGCACTGCGTGGTTTGCCTAAGTCACCCCACAGGCTGCAAGGCCAGGGGATGAGCAGAATTGCTGGGGGTGGGAGAGGCTGACAGTGGAGCCCGCGTTCCCTAGCGGATGAGAAAGGGGTCTCCAGCTCTCCCCCTCCCCCCGTCATTTTCCTTGGTTGTTTTGGGCGCAGAGTCAGCCCCTGGAGAGATGAAGGCAAATCTCTCTGTAATCCAAATCCCTGTTTGTCCCAAGGGGAGAAGTTACCCAGGTTCCTCCACTCCCAGTGGCCTGCGGATCCAAATTTTTCAGGCAAACATGTAGCTCCATCAAAACCGCCTCAACGCCCCACTCCACCTGTGCGGTCAACCGCCCTGCACTGACCTGGACACGTCCCCCAGCGCCAGCCCCCGGAAGTACAGGGACAACGTGAGGGAAACAAGCAGCAAAGGAAGCTCCAGCCGGGTTCCCACCCCCAAGTAACCAATGGCGTGAATGTTCCCACGTTCCAACCGGGTCTTGCTAACTGGTCCACGGTGGAAACACGACTGAGTGTCCATTCTGTAATCTGAGAAGCTGCCCTGAATGCATGGACGTGCAGTGGATTTTTTTTAAAAGATTTATTTATTTTATTTGAAAGGCAGAGTTACAGAGAGGCAGAGGCAGAGAGAGAGAGAGACAGAGAGAGAGGTCCTCCATTTGCTAGTTCACTCCCCAGATGGCCACAATGGCCGGAGCTGATCTAATCTGAAGCCAGAAGCCAGGAGCATCTTCTACTGCTCTCCCAGGCCACAGCAGAGAGCTGGATTGGAAGTGGAGCAGCCAGGACTCAAACCGGCGCCCATATGGGATGCCGGCACTGCAGGCGGTGGCTTTACCTGCTATGCCACTGTGCCGGCCCCCATGAATGTTTGTTTTTATTATAGGATTTCATTGTATTAGAAAGGTAGAGTCGGGGTGCGTGTGTGTAGGGGGGGAGAAATCTCCCATCTGCAGGTTCACACCTCAAAAAGCTGCAATGGCCAGTGCTGGGCCAGGTTAAAACCCAGAGCCAGGAGCTTCATCTGGGGCTCCCATGGCACGGTGTTACCCCTTTCGTGAGTAGCACCGGCGTGGGCCTTCTTGAGCCCTTTGCCTGCCTCTCTGTCTCTCTGTCTCTTGGCTCCTTTAGGCTACTTGCCCTGGAAGAAAACGCATCTGTTGGCTTTCCCCAAAGCCAGCCTGAAGGCACAGCTCTAGAACTGAAATGCGTTTTTCCTTACAGCACAGCAATGTCATGGTCTGCGCTTCTGAGGGCACGGCCCGAGACGGGCACCTTGGCAGGCACAGGATCAAGTCATTTCTCCAAGAACTAAAAAAATTTTTTTTAATTAATTAATTTTATGTATTTGAAACATAAAGGCAGACAGAAATGTTCCAGCCATCTGTTTATTCCCCGAATGCCCACAGTAGCCGGGGCAGGGTCTCCTGTGTAGAAAGCATGGACTCCAGTGTTTGAGCCGTCCTCTGCTGCCTCCCAGGCCCTGCCTCAGCAGGAGCTGAGGAGTCAGGAGCTGGTGCTGGTCGCGGGACCCAGTTACTGCACCGTGGGACGCAAGCATCCCAGGCGGCATCAGTTGCCACACTGAATGCCCGACCCTGGACTTTTAAATGAATGACCGGTGGCTGTGCCTGGCAGTGGAGCGAGAAAGCTTCTCCGAGCTGGGTTTGCTGAGGCCCAGGGCTTCAGCAGCAGGAAACACGGAGGAGTGAGGAGGGCACTGACACGGCTTTACGTTCACAGCCTGAGGGCTTCCTGGGGGAGGATGAGGTTTGGGTGACAGAGTTGGCTCCCCAAGCGCCCCCCTGGAGAACGGCGAGCCTTTTCCTGGGGTCCCAGGCACCAGGAAGCGGTAAGGCCGGGACTTCCCGGGCAGCATTCCCAGGGCTGGCACTGTGATGGCAGACACAGGGTCCAGGGCGAGGGTGGGGGAGGGCTGTCACCCACCAAGGTCTTCTTTTCAAAGAAAGTCTTTTTTTCCTTTTTCTACCAAATTCAGAGGATTCACCCCAGCCCACAAAAAGGCTGGGGTGAGCCCCATTCTCTTCTCTGAGCCTGGAGGTGAGCCCAGGAGCCCTGAGCTGGTCAGAGGGTGGCCAGTCTGGAGGAAGTGCAGATGGAGCCTGGAGGGAGGCTGGCCCTCTTGAGGGGGCACTCTGTGGGAGGCGCTCCCGGCTGGGCCAACTGGAGCGGAGGTCCTGGCCCTGTGACACCCCCCAACCTAGGCCTGACTGTGGTGGTGGTGGGGTCTGCACACCCAGAGCCTCCCCAGAACTGCGGGAGGAGCTCCCGGCCTCAGCGAGTCTAATATCACATAGTGCTGGCGGGGACACTTTAAAAAAAAAGATTTATTTTATTTTTTAAAGGAAGAATTGTATATGGGGAAGAGAGAGAGGAAGAGAGAGAGAGAGGGAGAGACATACACATTCCATCCATTGGTTCACCCCTCAAATGACTGCAACAGCCAGGGCTGGGCCAGGCTGAAGCCAGGAGCTAGGAGCTTCATCTGGGTCTCCCACATGAGTGGCAGGGGCCCAAGCACTTGGGCCATCTGCTGCTGCTTTCCCAGGTGCATTAGCAGGGAGCTGGATTGAAGTGGAGCAGCAGGACTGGAACCTGTGCCCAACGGGGACGCCAGCGCTGCAGGTGGCGGCTTTCCCCACTACACACAGCGCGGGCCCTGACACAAGGAGTGTTACATTCAAGTCCAGCTCTTTCCACCCCACGCCACCGCTTCCCGCCAGGCTGCCGTCCATCTTGCACAGACTGGGGTTAAATGGATGTTTGCTGACTGAGTGCAGGGCTGCTCTGGGGAGAGGGGCATCTCGGCCTTCTCGCTCGTCTTCCTTCCTTCCTTTCTGTCTCCTTATTCTCCACTTCCTCCCCCAGGGGGGCCTGGAAGGGGCGGGCAGAAATGAGGTCGGCTCAAAAATCACCTCTGGATTGAGATGGGATCCCAGGGCCCAGGTCATCACAAGGAGACCCCAGAGAAACCGGAAACAGCACCCCAGGCTCCCTGCGGCCACCCCTGTGCTTTAACCTCCTGCATCTCCCTCTGCTGCCTGACGGCCCTGGGTGAGCCAGGAAGAGAGGGACGAGCTCTGTGTTACCCTTGGGGGAGGCCTCAGAGGGAGGAGCCAGGGCTCAGAAGTCCAAGTTTAACACTCAGTGAGCCACCGGGGATACACATGTGTGGCCCTCAACCAGTGCCTTTGTAACCTTATTTTACTGCATTTCCAACATTCTTGAGTAGAGAGAAGATGATAATGGACTCCTGCATAACCACCAGCTAGTGAGATCAGCCTCTTTTCTCGTTTGAGCCTCTCCAAACACACACATTTACTACTCCGAGTATCTATTTTTTTAAGATTTATTTTTTATTTATTTGGAAGGCAGAGTTATAGAGAGAGGAGAGAGAGAGAGAGAGAGAGAGAGAGAGAGAGAGAGAAGAGCATTGTTGAGAACCACCTGCTGGTTCACTCCCCAGATGGCTACAATGGCCAGCGCTGGGCCAGGCTGAAGCCAGGAGCCAGGAACCCTATCCAGGCCTCCTACCTGAGTGCAGGGGCCCAAGCACTTGGGCCATCCTCCGCTGCTTTCCCAGGCGCATTAGCAGGCAGCTGGATCGGAGATGGGGCAGCTAGGTCTCGAACTGGTGCCCATATGGGATGCCAGTGTTGCAGGCAGTGGCATAACCTGCTGCGCCACAGTGCTGGCCCCACGCTCTGAGCATCTTACAGGAAATCCCAGACAGCTTCCCTGTCACCTGTGAACACCTGAGACGGCATCTCCAACAGACCAGGAAGCTTTGCTTTTGCCTTTTTGTTTGCAACATAAGTGTAAGAACCATGACACCAGCGAAGCTCTCCGCAATATCATCACATACCTAGTTTGTGTTCAATGTCTCTGTCCCAAAATCTTTGACAGGCGGCTTGTTCAAACAGGGATCCAAACCAAGCGCAGGCTTTGTATGGGCTTGTTCTGCCCCCTGTGTCCTTTCTACAGCTGACAGTGACCTTTCTCCTGTCTCGTGTGTGTTGGAGAGACCGTGCCATTGACCTGGAAGAACTGCTCACGTCTGGGGTCATTGCACCTGCTCTGTCCTCTGGGTTTCCCCAGCAGCCGGTGGTGGCTTCAGGCTCAGTTTAGGGAGCAGCGCCCTCTTGGCCTCATCCTGCACCCCTGGGAGGGACATGAGGCCTCCCGCCAGCTCCTGAGGTCCCTTTAATGTTCCCCCTGCTTTCAGGACAAGTAGGGCTGAGGGCCCTGGGGTGAGAGGCAGAGCGAGAGGGAGTGCAGCGGTCTTGACACCAACCGCAGTCACAGTCAGGACAGCCTGGCTTGGGGTCCCCGCCCCCCAGTCTGAGGGGAAGCTGGCCGCACACCTCCGCCCCTCAGCACCCTCTCCAGGCACCCACAGAGAACAGGGCCCTGTTTGCTCTTCCTGAACAAGCTGTGAACGCCTTGGGGAGGCAGACCTTGGCCAGGCTGGGGCTTCGCCCGTCAGAGTCCTGCAGGACAAGGCTGTGTCTCCTTCCCACCTCGGACTGGGCACTCCCTCAGGGCGGGGCCCAGGCTGGCATAGGGCGAGGCAGCCAAGCACAGTAGAAGTGGGGCTTCCCTGGGCCCCAGCCTGGGACCCTTGGGCTCTCCCCTTTGGAACCAACCTCGTCTTGTTTACCCAGTGCCTGCCCTCCTTCCGACCACAGATTAAGGCCCCTGCCGGCCTCCTAAGCCAGGCCGAGGCGAGCTCCTTAGGCTGCGAGCTGAGCTGGCTATTTATATCCGAGGGCATTTCCCGGGGCTTGTTGGGCTCTTGACTGGGCCACTACCCCAGCCAAGCCAGGCAGCGCCCTGAGCAAATCTGGAGAAACAAACACAAATCAATAAGGAGAGCCTTAGGGAGACGGTGGGGGTGGGGCGGGGGGCAGCAGGGCTGTGACTGACAGCTCACACACACAGCCTGAGAGACCGGAGACCTGAATTCTGCCCCCAGCCTTACCTGTTCATCGTGCCGCTGGGAACGGCTCAGGTGGGCTCTGTGCGGGGGCCGGGCTCCGGTGCCAGCCTGCAGGGAAGAAGCACCCCGACACTGAGGGGTGTGTGTCCGGGTGGCATGGAGAGAGCATTTCACTTATGCCGGCACAAGAGGGGAGCCCCAGGCTGAAGGCCCCTCGGACAGGCTCCCACCCAGTCTTCCCACCCCGCCCCCTGCACAGGCTGGGTGCTGAGCAGGGCGAGGTTCTGCCATGACCGTGACCGTGACAGACGAGCAGTTCCCAGCTGCTGCCCTGAGCCAGGGAGAGCCGTGCCGCCAACTCACAAGTGACTGCTCCCCGCTCCCCTCCCCCACAGCGCACTGCTCGCTGGGCTGTTCTCAGCCACTCTGCCTGGGAGGCAGCCTGCACCTGCTACCTCCCGGGCACTCTCCTGCGAGCCTTGTGTTCAACCTTGTTTCACAGTAAGGAAAGCTGAGGCAGGGAGAGCCAGGATAGCAAACCCAGGCAGTTCTGCTCTTAGCATCACCCTGTTCTCCTGGCAGCAGGTCCTGCCCCAAGAGGGCAGGGCATATGGAGGTACAGTGGCCATAATCCCCCATGTGTGGCCTCCCTTGGTCTTTTTTTTTTTTGAAAGGTAGTATTAGACAGTGAGAGGGAGAGACAGAGAGAAAGGTCTTCCATCTGCTGATTCACTCCCCAAATGGCTGCAACGGCTGGAGCTGTGCTGATTCAAAGCCAGGAGCCAGGAGCTTCTTCCCAGTCTCCCATGTGGGTGCAGGGGCCCAATCACTTGGGGTATTGTCTACTGCTTTCCCAGGCCATAGCAGAGAGCTGGATCGGAAGAGGAGCAGCCGGAACTAGAACCAGCAGCACCCATATGGGATGCTGGCGCAGCAGGTAGAGGATTAACCTAGTGCAACATGATGCCAGCCCCTCCCCTAGGTCTTAATCCCAACAGAGTTCATAGAAAAGGAAGGCTAAATGGCATAGAAAAAGGGAAACCAAGCACTCCCAAGCCACTCCTTTTCATCTGTCAAGTTGGCAAAGAGCAGTAGGACCTGTAGGGGTGTGGCTGTGGGGGCGGGCTCTCTTTCCCCAGCTGGTCAGGGTGTGACTGGCCAACTCCCCAGGGGAGGGGTCTGGCCAGCTCCCAGAGATGCCTCTCCTGGGGCTTTACCCTCTACATAGATTTGGCAACCAGCAGGAGGACCCGTGTCCATGTTGGTATGAACAGAAGATGTCAGAAACCCAAATGCCCATCAGTAGGGGACTGGGCAGATCCCATAGGAACCCATGGGCCATGCACACAGGGAGAACCCCCGGCCATCCCCACTGGCGGATATGAACCAATCTCCCAGATGTTGCTAAGGTTCAAGGCAGCTACTATTTGGGTTTGAAGAGCTCTCAGGAAAAGCCACACTTGCAGCGTCTGTGTTTGCTCACCCACGCCTGAAGCTTCCTTGATTGACAGGTGGAGCTGGCCACAGGGAGGTGACCCAGAGGCTGAGCGACAAGAAGGTGTGGAGGCTGAGTTTGTGTTAAGGAGATTTTTTATTTAGAAGCTAAACTTGGACATATGGTTTAGAGTATCATTATCATTTCAGTGCACATCCTTGAAAAGAATTTCTGTTTTAAACAGTTACATGCTTTGTGTTCTTGGATCGTAAAAGTCTGCTATCATGTGACACGTTGCTCATGGGTAGCCTTTCCACTCAGGGCAACAGTGCATGGTCAAGTGCATAAGTCTTCTTAAGTGTGCATGTGGCTTGGTGAATTCTGACACACCAGGACCCCTGGCGAACCACGCCCAGGTCGGGTGCAAGGTGCCCAACCTGCAAGAGAGGAAGGGGTGACCTCCCACTCTAAAGACCCTTTTGATTTCTAAACCCCATGTGCATGTGTGGTGTGCTCTGAACAATACATCCGCAGATGCAGACACGCAAAGCTGGGAGCCCTGCCCGTCAGCCCGGTGGGCCAGGTGAGCCGCCATGTCCTCCAGGTGAGTAAGGAGCTCCCACCTGGCTGCGGTGGAGTTTGTCCAAGGCAAGGGCATGCCTGCCTCGAGTCTCCATCTCCTGCCTCTGCACAGGCCCAGAGGCTGATCAGGCCTTCTGGAAACATCCGGCTGGAGGGGGCTCTGCTGACTTGTGCAGGGGGAAAGAGTTGGCGAAGGAGTTGGCAGCTCATGTCTAGTAGCCCCAAATGCTGGCCAGACCTCGTCCCTGGCCACCGCCTGGCCTGCTGCTCTTCCTGTCAGTGCAAACCGGGGCCAGGCGATGCACAGAGCGCTTGGGTGAACTCCTGGATTCCTTAGTTACTTGCTCTGCCTGCTGGAAAACAGGCAGGGCCACAGGCTGTGTGTTCTCTGCTCCATCTCCCGTGCCTAGACCAGTGGCTGCACACAGCAGGCGCACAGGAAGCAGTTGAGGAGGGAGGGAGAGAGGGAACGAAGGTGCAAGGTTTCCGGAGGCAGGGGTGAGGGCTGCCTCCAGCTGCCTGTTTCCCCTCCAGCCGCATTAAGAGCAACGTGGACGGGCGCTACCTGGTGGACGGGGTCCCCTTCAGCTGCTGCAACCCCAACTCTCCCCGGCCCTGCATCCAGTACCAGCTCACCAACAACTCGGCGCACTACAGCTACGACCACCAGACAGAGGAGCTCAACCTGTGGGTGCGCGGCTGCCGGGACGCCCTGCTCAGCTACTACAGCAGCCTCATGAACTCCATGGGTGTCGTCACGCTGTTTGTCTGGCTCTTTGAGGTAGGCCCTGTGCCAGCCCCCGGCTGGTGGGGAGGGTTTAACGGGAGACCCCTCTCTCCTGGGAACCGGACATCCGGGACATCTGCCTGGCTGTGGATCAGAGCAGCCTGGGCTGGAATCCCAGGTGCCGCTACTTTGCTTCCTTCCTTCCTGCCACATTTAATGAAACTCGGTAAGCAGGTGAAATTCACAGAACACACAATTACCATTTCAAAGTGAACCAGTTAGTGGCGTCTGGAACATTCACACAGTCCTGCAACCATCAGCCCATCTGGTTCCAAAATGTTTCCGTCACCCCCAAGGAAAGCCTCACACCCTCTGAGCAGGTGCCCCTCACGCCCCCAGGCTGAGTGCTGCCTCTGTGGGTCAGGCTCATTTCTGATCCTTGGTATAACCAGATCCGTGGGATCTGGAACCTTCTGTCTTCAGCTTCTTCCACTTAGCAGGTTCGGAGGCCCTGCCTGTGCCTCCACTTTTTGATTCTGAGGTTCTGGAAAGCAACTTCACCTCTCTGCTATATGGAGACAACAGTTAGTTTCGGGGACCCGTGGGGGGCAGTTTGTACAATATATCCATCGGGGGTGTTTGGATTTGTGCTGCTCCACAGGGGCGGGGGCAGTGACCACTCACCTGTGGTCCAATTCCTTCTCATCTCCTCTGTAAGGGGGATTCCTCTCTGTGGGGTCCATGCCCTGAGAGGAGAGAGGCGCTGTTCTTGGTGCTGAACGAGAGCACGCGCAGGGCTTCGGTGGGTCAAGGTGGCACAGGAGGTGACTTGGGGCCTACTGTAAGCTACTCTGACAACAGAAAAGCCAGACCCTCATAACACTTCCGCACAAAGCCAGATCGGGGCACGGGAGCCTTTCCCGTTAGAAACCTTGCTCGGCAGGGTTGCCGTGGTCGCTGCTGGAATTCACGCGGTGTGCGAGCCCCCGCTGGGCCACACCCCGTCTGATCCAGCACGTGAACCGCGAGGCACCGCTTTACTGTTCGGGCAGACACGGCCGACTGCTGACCCCTCGAGGCTGTCTCAGGAGCGAGGGGATGGGAGGAGGAGAGACGCTTGCTGCAAGGAGTTGCGTCCCCTGAGACCCACGAGAAACCTGGAAGGATAAGAGCAGTCAGCGGGAAAATGGCGCCGCCCTGGCTGCCTCGCTGTTCCCCCGCCTTTACAGGAATCCACCGACTGCTTAAGCCGAGGATCAGCTCTCTGGGAACGGGGATTTGAATGCTCTCGACTTGTTCTCAAGGCCTCTGGTGGGCAGAGGGTGACGGGCACAAGGGTGACCGAGCTAATGACAGGATTCTGACCTCAGCCCTGGCTGCCCGGGCCTCACAATCCAGTGAGGAGATGATGTACCTCCAGCCAAAGGGGGGCGCTGCTACCCACTGCAAAATTCATACAGCAATGAGTCTCATTTTCGAAAGCAGGAAGGGGTCACAGTGGATGCACTCACACCAAGAGGACTTCCTGGAGGAGAGGACCCTTTCCTCTGTAAACAACTTTTATTAAACTTCCAATTGCCAATCATCAAAATAATGCCAACAGTTACCATCATCAGGCACAGCTGTACTTATACACTGTAGGATTGCCATTGAAGAGATATTCACCCACCACTTGATGGCACTGTTATAGGAGCTGGGACACTCCAGGAGGGTGTCTCTGGGGGTGGCCTAGTCTTCCCTCTCATAGAGTTTACCATGCTATCCAAGCAGAAGAGAGCCAACAATTGGCTAATGGAATACGTGACAATACTTAGCACGCTATGTCCAATGACAGCTGAAGTTTGCCCGTGCTGTGCGCTGCACACCTGCAGAGGCACCCCAGTGTCTGCACGAGGCAGGCACCTCTCCGTCTGAAGATCTGCAAACCACATGCCTAAACTGAGGCTGTGCAGGCCCGGGACTGGCTGTAGGCCAGGGCTGGGGTTGGAACCCAGGCATTCTGGCGCTGGAAGTGTAGTGAGCAAAGCCCCAGGCTCCACTGCTAGCACCATTCATCCCCGTCCCGGGCAGGTGTGCAGAACTCTCTAATCCCATCCAGCACAGCTCCTGAACGTCTAGTGTGTGTCCACCAGTGAGGGAGGGATGGGGCGGGGCGGGGCGGGGGAGAATGTGGGGGGAGCAGGGGACCAGAGAAGACCAGGAGGGACTGAGAATAGCAGGGTTGAAGGTGAACTAACAGGTCCATCTGAGCAACAATAGTCTTGGCAGAAGGCACAGCAAATGGTAGAGATGTAGATGGAAGGATGAGGTGGGGGCACGCCCACAGAAGCCCAGGGCGGCTGCAGGGGGAGCAGGGAAGGGCCTGAGGTGAGGCTGGGGTGGGGCGGGGTGGGTGGGCCTAGGTCTTCACCTTCACCTGACTGTGCCCTCCTCCAGTCAACCGTCCCAGGGAGGAAGAGGCTGGTAGCGTCCAGTTTCCCGGAAGGTCAGCCGCCAGCTACTTCTCCCAGATTTCTAAGTCTCCTCTCGCCCACAGGTGACCATCACAGTTGGGCTACGCTACCTGCACACAGCACTGGAAGGCGTGTCCAGCATGGAGGAGGCCGAAGGCGAGAGCGAGGGCTGGCTATTGGAGAAGAGCGTGCCCGAGACCTGGAAGGCCTTCCTGGAGAGCTTGAAAAAGCTGGGCAAGGGCAACCAGGTGGAGGCCGGGGGTGCAGACGCGGGCCAGGCCCCAGAGGCGGGCTGATGGCCCCGGGCCCCCCCCTCCTGAACTCTGTGTAGCGGACTCCAGGAAACGCGGACCTCCCCCTTTGCCCAACTGTGGAAGTCCGACCTGCCCACGCAGGCTGCCCTCCTACACTGTGCTCGGTGGTGGGTTTAAAGAGTAGGGTCCCTGAAATGTTTGTTGAATGCCTGACTCCAGAGGTGGGTGAGCCAGCCCCTCCCGCCCACGCTCTGGGTCGTGCAGCTTCCAGGTGGATCTGGGGTGCTGAGCAAGGGTGAGCCCAGGACCTGCGTCTCAGCTCCTGAATTCAGTTCCACCCGAGACTACTGGCTCCTCCCCAAGGCTGCCCTCCTTAGTGCTTACCTAAGTTGCTTCTTTCCGCTTTGTTCTATATCCCAAGCGTCACCAGGGAATTAGAAAAAGGTAATGGCCGTGCTGATTTTTCTTTTTGCCCTGTTTAATGCCAAGATGGACAGGCCGGCCGTTCTGCTTGCTGTGTCACAAGGTGGGGGCAGTTAAACTTTCCTAAGGATAATGGACTCTTCCAAAACACTGCAGACTCCGCACAGGAATTCTCTAATAGTAGAGCAAGAGAATTTCTGGGCAGGAGATCATGTCCCTGGCACCCCCCCCCCCAAAAAAAAAAAAAGTTGTGTCATGTTCGCATGCTCTCGGTCACCGAGCAAGCCCAGAGTGAGCCTTGGCGCCCGTCTGGGGAAGCCCCATGTAGGACACTGCTGTGCTGGGATGAGGAGCAGTGATCCAACAAGAGTCTAACCTCTGGGGACCCCTCGCCGACAACACTCTCTTCAGTGGAGGGCAAGGGGTCCTCAGGGCCTCAGGGAGTAAGTTCCCACCCCACCCCCACCCCAGAGACCCACCCTGCAAAGCGCTGTTCCCGGGGTGTGTCTGCATCAGATTTGTGGCCAGCCCATCTTCCTGAGAAGTTCCATCTCCTTTAGGAGGGAGAAAAAGGAAGCTTTCAGGGGCAGACAGACTGGTTTCACTGGCATCCCAGGCCCCTGCTGGTCAGACTGGCTCCTTCCTGCCTGGCTGGAGGCCGAATACAGGGGCAGCCCTACCTCCCCTCGGCCCTGACTGACTCTGGGTTTACTGCTGTCCTAAGAATTTCAGTATAGAGAAAATAAGGCTTTTGGTGCTGCCTAGGGGACATTCCCGGCTCTAATTCTCCCAGAAGGACATTTGGACACCCATCGGACTCTCGTCCCAGGTAGAAAGAGACATCTGAGTGTCCTTGAGACGAAGGAATGACCCGGATGGGAAATGCTGAGTCAGCCATCTCTGACTCCTCCCCCGCCGCTCTCGGGAGCTCTGAGAACTATGGTGGAAGAGCTGCCCTAGGCCCACGTGTGTAACTGTGCCCCAACAGCTGTATGGCAGATATTAAACATTACACTGCACGAAAAACCACTTTGTTATATTATTAGCAGCCCATTCAAAAGCGTCCATCACGCGCTCCCCAACTCCAGCTCGTGTTGTTGAACAGGAAACTGGCCCTCCGGGAAGCAGCGTCTACCACCACTGCTCTGGTGCCCGAGCCTGGCCCCAGTACGGTGCCTGGCGGGGCCCAGCAAGACACTGCTATCAGGTTTCTTCCTTTCCCAGGACTTGTGTACATTTGTGTCGCCAAGGGCTCGGCCAGTTGTTCAAGTTCTGTGGGCTTTGCCCTGCAGCATGGTGGGTGGGAGGCAAAGACAGGCCCTTGGACTTTCTTAGGAACACTCAGTGAAGAAATCGGTGACAACAACTTCTCCACATTTAGGAAGCCGGGTGTCCTGGAATTTATGGCCTCAGCTCAAGAACCCACAGCTTCTTGCAACAAGCTTCAAGCCCAGGACTGGGTTGCCAGCAAATAAACCTCACGTAACCTCAATATGGGTTAATAAGATTAGGGGCTCGCTCCGCACGCTGCCCTGCCCCTCCTCATGCCGGCACCTGTCGTGCTAGGCCAGCAGGTTTGCAGCTTAGCCAAGACAATTAGGGCCTCTCACCTGCTACTGGGTAAAAAGAGAGCTCCCGGCTGTGGGCAGCCAGCAGCGTTCTCTGTGGGATGTGTGGACCTCCACGGAAGGCAGGCTTTTCCGTCTCAGTTCTCCACGGGCATGAGATTGGCTGGAGAGGAAAGGGGAGATTTTGCCTCCTCCCTCCCCAGCAGAGGAGGTGTGTGAACAGCAGTAGGAGACGAGAGAAGGCTATGTTCCAAGGGAGGTGCAGGTGCAGGATTAAGACACAAGGGACAACTCCCAGCTATTTACCCAAGGGAAATGAAAGTTTAGGTTCACACAAAAACTCTGTGTTTGTGGCAGTCGCCCCAAACCCGGTGCCCCTCACAAGCTGACTGCACAGCCGTCTGTGCCATGGCCGCTCCTCAGCACCCAAGGCATGTGAAGACTGTCCGGTGTTCTTGGTGAGATGGTCCCATTTCTGTATGCTGGCTCCATTTCTGTACCATTCTGCGAGAGGTAAAGCCAAGGGACAGAGCCAGGCGTCGGGAAGGGGAACTTCCCCTCCCATGGGGAACCTTCTGGGGTAATGCAGATGTATTTCTCAAGCACGGTGGTTGTTAAACAACTGTATGCTTTGGTCCATTATGTAAAGCTGTACATACACTACAAATGGTTATCTTAGTATTTGTAAAACATACTTCAATAAACCTGACTTACAGACACAAGGTTAGGGGGCCAGGCATTTGGCTTAGTAAAGACACTTGTGTCCTACATCAGAGTACCCGGGTCTGATGCCTGCTTTAAGCTCTGACTCCAGCCTCCTGCTAATGAGACCCTGGGGGCAGCAGCCAAGGCTCCAGCTATTGAGCTCCTGCCTCCCACACCACAGATGTGGACTGAGTTCCTGGCTTCATCTGGAGAGTGAACCAGCAGATGGGGAACTCACCCTTTTGGTCTTTCAGCCTCGCATGTGATTAGATTAACATTTAGGAGAAAAAACAACACAGAAGAGTGGGGACAGAGCGAGGGGATTATCAGAGGCAGCTTGCTGGGTCCTGCAATGGAAGACCGAGGCCAGGAGACGAGCGAGCGGCAGACACCTTGTCGCTTAGGGTGACACTTTGCTCACGCAAGGATTCTGGAAAAGCAGAACTCTCGGAGGCAGTGACTCCCTTACACGCCTAGCCTCTCGGGAGCGATGTCTGGGTAGTATGTAGGCAAGGACTCCAGAGACGAGCAGGCAGAGTTTGAACCTGGTCTTGGATAGGCCTTGGAGATCTAAGGTCCAAAATGTCCCAGAAAGGTCACAAGCTGTCATACCCAATGAATATGAAAGTTAATCGGCTGAAACAATGACCAGGCTTTCTCTGTGAAGGTCAAGGTGCTATGGCGAATAGCCACCACTGACACTAATAATATAAGCCTCTTAAATTTCAAGCTAATACCAATGCTCCATTTTATTTGCAGCAAGGTGACGAGGGAAACACTGCTGTGGCATTTAAGTGTATGCAACAGAAGAGAAGAAGGTGTAGGCCAAACCAAAGTAATGTCAATGCCTAAAGCATTTATTTGGATAGCTTTAAACTTTTTACATATGATACATTCCAAATTTTACAAGTTTGTCCACAGATATTAAAGTTATAGCCAATTTATTAAACAGATAAGATATTCCCTGATATGGAAATCATGTTATATAAACATTTCTACAATAAACATAAAACATGCGGAACAAATCATAAAAGTAAGATGATTTATTAGGTAGGGAGTCAGCTTAAGGCCAGGGAATAAAAGGGTGTGCCTTTTGCTATTGCATGGAAATTCATCTCCCAGACTCCCACATTCCTAGAGAAGGGAGTTCAGGGACCCCCTCCGCTAAGCCCGCGCTTCCATGAAGTCAGGCTGGAAAGCTGGGGGTATTGTGAGGATTTGGTGAGGATGTCTGTGATTCACTTGGAGCAATCTGGTCTGATAATTTTCAGTCTAAGGTTGGTGAACATTTGGAGGAAAGTCAAAAGCAGATGGATTTAAAAGTTAAAGGAACTTGATGTGACAAAGGCGCAAATAAACATTGATTATGCCACCCTCAACCCAAACAATCCAGTCTTAGGAATAACAGGCCAGAACGGTGGGAAGAGAGGTGGATTCTAACCGGTCACTCTCGCCTGCTGGACGTCTCCCAGTGGGGTGAGCAAGTCCCAAGCAGGAAGGGCTCCAGTCATTGTCACGGGGGACGGGAACGTGGCTTCTTGCATGGCCGCTTCCTGCAGCTCCAGGTGTGGATTCCCGAGCTTCCTCCTGGTATACCGAGGACACCGCACAGCTGAGAACGCAGCTTGTAGACGCGAGTCATCCAAGACTGAGGAAACAGTCATTTGCCAAGAGTCGCGGCGCGTACGCCTGTCCCGGAGCCCCGCCTCAGAGAGGCTCAGAGTCTCTTCTTGGGCTGGATCTGCGCCCCTCCCCGTGGCGTGTGGGAGCTCTCTGCCGCTGGGCAGCTGTGCAGTGCGCCTGGGCTCCCAAGGGGCCACCGTTCCCGGAAGGCCCCTTAGCAGGAACAACATATCCCAGGAGCAGGAAGGCCGGTGCGCACAAAGCCAAGCGGGGCCTTCGCCTCCGCGGCTGCCGGCTCGCCATTTCCCCCAGGGTTTGATTCATACACAGAATATTACCGAGGGGAAATGAGCATCTTCTTCAAGTTTTCAAAAAGCCCTTGAATTGAGGTTTTTCTCTCAAAGCCAAAAAAAGGGGAAAAAACAAAAACAAAACCACCCATAGCAACCATGAACCTGCTACGGAGGGCTCCGGCTCGGAAAAGCCAGCCAGCACACTGAGTCCGGCTGCGGCCCGGGCCCCTTCCACACCGTCCCCAGCCCTGTCCCCACGGAGGGGGCTCAGCACAGGCAAGGCCACCCCGGGGGCAAGTCTCTGAGAGGAGCCGGGAAGCATGGGCCCAGCCAAAGGCGTCAGCTTCCGCCCGAGGCCCCCAGCAGTCAGTGAGGACGCGAAGAGAAGCTCCTTGCCGGATGCCAACGCCCAGGAGGCTGCAGCTAAGGGACACAGCAAACAGTTCAAGAAAATCTGCCGATGGAAGGTGATTTTCAACAGTCTCTGGAGCTAGAAGCTATGAAAATAAAACTGGGAAGGAAAGCTTAAATAAAGAATTTATTTCAAAACCCAGAATTTATTTCCTAATCTTTTTAAAAAGCCAACTGGGTTACAAAACTCCGAGTCCCCGTGCGTGGTGGCGACGTCATCACAAGTGCTGCCAGTCGATGCCGACCAGTGTCTGGTTGGCTTCCTGGGCGTGTCCAATCTCCTCGGTGACACTGTGCTGGTGCCAGAGCTTCTGGATCTTCCTGAACCGCTCTCTGCACAGTCGTAAAGGGTTGCCCCGTCTGGAAAGAAGGCAGCGCACTCAGCACGCCGTCTGTGTGTCCCGTGTCACCTGTCAGCTCCCTGACTTTGGAACGGTTACAAGTTGTTGGTGACTGGTTGTGAACAAGCACTCCAGCTGGGAGTGTGCTAAGAGCAGCTGCAGAGAGGAGACCCTAGGTGAGGGCCGGGGAGTCGGGGCTGGGCTGAGGCACAGCTACCCACTCGCTGTCCATTCTGTGGGGGACAGAGAAGCAAGGGCGTGCGGGGGCAAGGGGGAAGGGCACTGCGGGAAAACGCTGCTGAGCGGGGCCCGGATGCCCCTGTTGGAAGAGTCTGCAGAAAACACAGCTGCCCAGGCCAGAATCAGCTGAGCCCCTGGGGCACTCACAGGGCCCATCTCAGGACCCGTGCATGGCTACTGTCTACCGAGGGGCCCTGGGGACCTGGTGTCAGCCGACGCAGGCCCCCTGGAGAGGCCTTACCTGAGTCCCTGGTCAGTCTCCCCATAGTCATCAAGGTAAGGAGGGGAATAAAAACAGCCTTTGGTTTTGCCAGCTAGGAACAGCACTTGACATTCCCGTACTCTGTAGAGACAGCGGTTACACCATAGACAGTTACACATCAGTAACCACAGTTTGCACTAAGTTCCAAATGTAACGCAGTCTCATAAAAACAAGCCCAGTGTTGGAAGAGAAGAAACAGCATTTACAGCCCAGAGATCCATAAAGGTATCAATTCAGCTGCCCGCATTTTCAAAATAACAGCCATCACTACATACATCAATTTAATCAGTCATTAAATTCACTTCCAAACAAAAGAGATACTGATCTTTTAACCACCGTCACAAGCAGTACAGACTTGGGACACAGGGAGGCACACCTTGCACACCACCAGAAGCCTCTGGAAGTACACCGGGCCAGGGAAATGCGACCGTGCATTTTTTCCCAGTGGCCACTTAAAGATGATCTCCTGTTCCCGTTCAGAGATTTGCCGTTTTTTTTTTTTTTTGTATTAATAATTCAGCCCAATTCAACAAATGCTTATGGAGACTCTACTACATGTAAGAAACTGCCAAGGCTCCGAGGAGATGCTTAGATAACTAAGATCCAGACATGACCTACACCCCAGAGAAGCTCAAACTCATGCCACGGCTCTGCTTCAAACCCTGCATTGGCTCTCACCTCACTCAGAGGTGCCCCCGGGACACCCCAGGCCTGTCTCCTCCTCTCCACGCACACGACTCCCGTGACACAGCCTCCTGGCGTCAGCACGACAGGCACATCCCCACCCTGGCGAGTCTGTGCTGTGGCTCCCTGCCTGGAATGTTCTCCCGCTTCCAGAGGTCGGAGCCGTCCCTGGCCCGCCATCTAGAATTCATCCCCAGCTACCGCTTCCACTGCCCTCCATGCCTTGTCTCCTCAGCAGGTACTGCCAGCTAAACCCTCAGCAGGCTTGTTTATCTCCCTGTCTCTCACGAGAAAACGAGCTCCTTGAGGGGCGGGATTTTCGCTGGCTCTGTGGGTACCGCGCTCTCCACAGTGGGTCTGCAGCAGTCACAGGTATCTGTTGTCCACTGGTGCCTGAACACAGCCATACATGGCAGTGCGGCAAGGTAAGCAGGAGCCAAGGAAGCATCAAAAGTTATGAGGACACGAGAATTCACAATTCTGATTGAATCTGAGCAGAAAACCAGGGACAGCTGCAAATTTTACGTGAGAGGGCAATAGGAAGAGAGTAGTACAGAACTGGCATGTGGGGGTGGTGGGAAGAGTGGCAGGAATGACAACGGAACAACCAACAAAGAGTTGGCATGAACCACGTAGGATGCGAGGAGGTCCTCGAATGCATGGGACACGGGAGAACACTGGCCCCAGAATTCCCTGCAAGTGCAGCATTTTCTTGTGCCCCCCCCCAGGCACACGCCGAGGCACATCCAGAGCTAGAAAGCCCCCAGCAGTCCTTACCTCAGGAAGATGCCCGCCCCGGAGCCGCAGGAGTAGGTGTGGGCTGTGCAGGCGCCCACGTCCTCTCCTTCCAGTTCAGTCTGGCAACAGTAGCTCTGGGAGCACAGCAGAGCCCCACACACAAGGCACAGAGTCGGCGCTCTGCTCTTGTCACCACCTGATTTGGGACACCTCCATGGGCCAAATAAAATAGAATAAAATAAAAAACACAAAAAACAAAACACCAGGTCAGTGCTCTAAAAAACTGGCTAAGGAGCTGATGGCAGAAAACCACCCAGAAAAAAATTTTGCAAAAACAAGCAGAGTCAAAAATGCAAACACCCCACAGCCCAGGCAAGTTTATTTCAAGAGCAGGAACGAAGGAACATGTACACACAGAATAACTATGTCCTGGAAACACTAGACGAACCAGCCATTGAAAAAGATAAATAAGAGGAGGAAAAGATAACTAAATAGCACTATTGTCATGTTATGAAATACTATAGAGAGCAATTATGTAAGTCAATTTGGATAAATATTAGAAATGTGCGGGCGTTGTGGCACAGTGGGTTAAGCCACTACTTGAGACACTGGCATCCTATATCTGAGTGCCTGCTTCAAGTCCCACTACCATGTCCAATTCAGCTTCCTGCTAAGGTGGCTGGGAGGCAGAAAATGATGGCTCGAGTCCCTACTGCCCACGTCGGGGACTCCAGTGGAATTCCAAGCTCCTGGCTTTGACTTGGCCCAGCTCCAGCTGTTGCCAGAATTTGAGGGGTGAACCAGTAGATGAAAGCTCTCT
This sequence comes from Oryctolagus cuniculus, assembly GCF_051225735.1. Classification (NCBI taxonomy): domain Eukaryota; kingdom Metazoa; phylum Chordata; class Mammalia; order Lagomorpha; family Leporidae; genus Oryctolagus; species Oryctolagus cuniculus. The sequence continues at coordinate 127,151,701 of NC_142871.1, forward strand.
TTGTCTCTCCTTCTCTCTGTTTTTCTTTCTTTTCTTTTCTTTTCTTTTCTTTTTTTTTTTTTTTTTTAAGATTTTTATTATTTATTTGAGAGAGTTACAGAGAGAGGGAGAGACAGAGATCTTTCACCTGCTGGTTCACTCCGCTGGTTCACTCCTCAAATGGCCACAATGGCTGGAGTTGAGTCAGTCTGAAGCCAGGAGCCAAGAGCTTCCTCCAGGTCTTCCCACACGGGTACAGGGGCCCAAGAACTTGGGTCATCTTTCTTTGCTTTCCCAGGCCATAGCAGAGAGCTGGATTGGAAGTGGAGCAGCCAGGTTATAAACTGGTGCCCATCTGGGATGCCAGCACTGCAGGCAGTGGCTTTACCTGCTATGCCACAGCACCAGCTCTGTCACTCTGATTTTCAAAAAAAGCTTAGAAATCAAACGTAAAAAGTGCCGAAAAATATGTACAGTACAGTCCCATTCTAAATCAAGCTTAGAACATGCAAAACAATATATGCTGCTTAAGAATATAAATCCACATAGTTAACATGCGCATGCACAGGAATGCCGGAAACTCAAATTCAAACAGGTGAAGAGGGCGGAGACTGCGGCAAGATTCCTATGGAACGCCAAGTGTCTAGGTAATGCTTCATTTCTTATGCTATTATATTATTCTTTACGCTCTCTGTCAAATATTTAATAGTATTTTCAAAATTATTAAGGTCTCTTATTGAAGTGCAATTATTATTTAGATAACCTTTTGTGAATCAAATCGCTCCCCCACCCGCTTTTCTTTGTCCCTTGTCTTCCTCTGAAACGTGGTGGAGGCATGCTTTACAAGATAGGCAGCGGAAAAGACTACTGATGTTATGATTCCCCAGTGGAACAGAACCAGGAACAACAGAATCATCTCCCCGATTACTTGTGGCGAAGTGACAGAGTCCAGGGCAGGGATGTTCAATGCTCTAACACCAAAACTTACGAGAAGTTGGATGCCTGGTTAATGAGGCTGCTGTAATCCTCTGGCAGGTCTATTAATTTGTTAGATTCTCTCGGATAGCTAAAGAAAATGTAAAAATGTTAAAATCTCAGTTAACATGAAGTCATATCATAACAAGGACAGGGTAATTCTTAGCTGAGGCAAGACAACTAAAGGAAAAAGGAATGTGAGTGATGCAGCCAGGCAGAGCAGGAAGCTAGGGTCATTCATTAATGACACAGTGCCTCAGGGTCACACTGACTGGAAGAGTTAAGACTAAAGGACCAGGGCAGTAGCCAAAGGCACTTAGCATCAGCCCCATGTAGCCATAACTTAGCAGCTGTGGGAAGGGAAGGGCAGGAAAGGACACACATTCCTGGCTTCGACCTAGACCACACAGTGACAGAGAGCCTACCACAGAGCCTGGGATGCGGAAGGCAGGGCAGATTTGTGTATTTGTGTGTGATCACTTAAGTTAACTTAGACAAAACTGGGATTCAGATGCAGCCAGTGCTGGAGCAGCCTCTCTCAGTGCCAGGCGTTTCCATGTGCACACCCCTGCCCAGCGTGGTGATGTGCTGGGCCCTTCCCTCCACCTGCTGTAATTATGATGGTGGCCTTAAACTGATGGAGGTTCTGAACCCTACCGGAATCACGTGCAAGGGTTTTAGGGGTGTGTGTATGAGGTTTATATGTTGCTGGAACTCCAACTTCAGGGAAATCAGATCTGATGGGTAGTGGTTTGAGTATATTTTAAAAGCTTCCAAGGTAATGTATACCTCAAGTTAAGAAGTCTGTTCCAGGGTGGGTGTCATGTTGGTTAATGACATTCCCTCTGGAATGCCCACATCCCCTGTCAGAGTGCCTGGGCTCTAGTCCCAACTCCATTCCAGATTCCTGCTAATGTCTGTACTGGGAGGCAGCAGCTGATGGCTCAGGTGTTGTGTCCCTGCTACCCACATGGGAGAACTATTTTGGGTTCCCGCTCCAAGCTGTGGCCTGGCCCAGAGGAAGGGAGATGTCTCAGGGGTGGGGAATGTCCAGTCCACAGGCTATATAAGTAAGGCCTGAGACATCCTTTGCTCTGGCCCTGCCAAGGCAATTGCAGGCAGGACTTGGAATTCCATACATCTATAGCAGGCTCATTTTAAAGTTGATAATGTTATATGGCCTACGAATGATATTACAAATATCCAAATGGCCCTTGGTAGAAAAAAGCTCCCCCACCCTGCCAGATCTTCCTGTCTCTATGCTGCTCCAGAAGAGTTTTCTCACTGCAGGGTTGAACCATATGAAATTCATGATTCAACCACTTTTGACTTACATAAAAACTGGAATTTAATACGGTTCAACCAAATCAATTGGGGTGTTATCATCTCTGGATGTATAAAAACAAACAAGTAGAAGATATAATCTCTAGACTCTCGATTTTTAGAGAGAATGTGTTTAGCAGAACTAACGAGCTGACAGAGGAACACAGCTGCCACAACCTGGGAGAGTTCTCTGTACTACACAATCACAACACAACTAATGCAAACAGGAACGGAGAAAGATAAAGACTCGTGAGCTGTGACTGGACAGTTACTGAGAGTGAGTGTCAAATAGGTGGAGCCTCATTCTATTGTCCTTTGTATTTTCTTTTCTTTTAATTTGACAGAGTTAGACACTGAGAGAGAGAGAGAGAGAGAAAGGTCTTCCTTCCGTTGGTTCACCCCCCAAATGGCCGCGACGGCCGGAGCTATGCTGATCCGAAGCCAGGAGCCAGGTGCTTCCTCCTGGTCTCCCACCCGGGTGCAGGGGCCCAAGCACTTGGGCCATCCTCCACTGCCTTCCTGGGCCACAGCAGAGAGCTGGACTGGAAGAGGAGCAACTGGGACTAGAACCGGCGTCCATATGGGACGCCAGCGCTGCAGGCGGAGGATTAACCACGTGGGCCACGGCGCCAGTCCCTGTACTTTCAAAGTTGGAAATTTTCTACAATAAAAGACAAAAAAATACAGAGCTAAGAAAAACTTAGAAGAGACCTACATGTTTTTAAAGAAAATATTCTGGGGTCAAAGCTATGGCATAGTAGGTTAGACCTCTGCCTGCAGTGCTGGCATCCCATATGGAGGCAGTTCAAGTCCTAGCTGCTCCACATCCAATCCAGCTCCCTGCTAATGGCCTGGGAAAGCAGCAGAAGATGGCCCAAGTACACCCGTGTGGGAGACCCTGAAGAAGCTCCTGGCTCCTGGCTTTGGATCAGCCCAGCTCCAGCCGTTGCAGCCATTTAGGGAATGAACCAGCAGATGGAAGACCTCTCTTTCTGTCTTTTCCTATCTCTGTAACTCAGCTTCTCAAATAAATAAAAGAAAATACTTCAAAACATGGTTACTTTGTTATTTTCTTCCTCTGTCAAGAATATTAATAATGCAGTATATTTATGCTCATAATTCTGATTTTTTCAAACTCTCATGATCAGACTAAGAAAAAAGTACGAAGGTGGCAAGCTCTCCTCCCCTCTTTGTACTACTGAAAGCTTATGAAGTTTGTTTTGAAGGAAAACTTACTTAAGTCCTGCTTCCTCCCTGCCTCCCACCGGTAAGCAATTCTCTGACAATGTAACTTACCTTATAGCATCTCTTTCACCTTCTAGGTATCTTCTGACTTCATTGTTACGACACCAACTTTAACATAAGTGGAGGGAAAAAAACACTTTTACTTTTTAAAGGAAATTTTTTCCTTCTATAGCCAAAAAGAGGAATCTTCTTGAATTAATGTTATACTTCAAATAGTTTTTAGAAAATGAATTTAGAAATTTATTTTGGTGCAAAAAAATTGAAATCTATGCAAATAAGTCTTCAAAAAGGTCACAAAAATGTGCTTTATGAAAAAATGAGGGGCTGGTGCTATGGCGTAGAAGGTTAAGTCACCTTCTGTGGCATTGTCATCCTATATAGGTGCTCGTTCATGTCCCAGCCACTCCACTTCCAATCCAGCTCCCTGCTAGTTCACCTGGGAAAGCACTGGAAGATGGCCCAAGTGTTTGGGTCCCTGCACCCATGTGGGAGACCTGGAAGAAGCTCCTGGCTTCTGGCTCCTGGCCCAGCCCCGGCTGCTAGGGCCATTTGGGGAGTGAACCAGTGGACAGAAGATCTCTCTCTTTCCTTTTCTCTCTGTATCTCTGCCTTTAAAATAAATAAATAAATCTTAAAAAAAAAGATGGAAGAATTTAAACATTTTTTATATCAAAATAAGCTCATCTTAGATTTTCAATAAACTTTTTCAAATTTATGCCAGTAAAATAAGCCATACTTTGCCTCCAACATTTTTTTTTTTTTTTTTACAGGCAGAGTGGACAGTGAGAGAGAGAGACAGAGAGAAAGGTCTTCCTTTTGCCGTTGGTTCACCCTCCAATGGTTGCTGCGGCCGGCGCACCACGCTGATCCGATGGCAGGAGCCAGGTACTTATCCTGGCCTCCCATGGGGTGCAGGGCCCAAGGACTTGGGCCATCCTCCACTGCACTCCCTGGCCACAGCAGAGAGCTGGCCTGGAAGGGGGGCAACCGGGACAGAATCTGGCGCCCTGACCGGGACTAGAACCCAGTGTGCCAGCACCACAAGGCAGAGGATTAGCCTAGTGAGCCGCGGCGCTGGCCTGGGTCCCTGCTTTCAATTGTGTTGCAATACATCCCTAGAAGTGGGATCATAAAGCAGTTCTGTGTTTAACTTTTTGAGAAACTGTCATATTGCTTCCCACAGCATGGGCTCTATTGTTTTTTCTTCTCCCTAGCAATCTGCAAGGATAACAATTTTTCCATATTCTTTGAAAATTTATTTTCCTTTTTAAAATAAAAAGAACTTAATGTATGAGTGGAATCTTACTGTTCTGACTTGCATTTTCCCAATGAATAGTGATAGGAATCATCTTTTCATGTGCTTATTGGCCATTTGTATACTTCCTTTGAAGAGATGCCTATTCTGGTTCTTTGCTCATTTTGTAGTTGGGTTGTTTTGTTTTTTACAATGTTGTGTTGCAGGAGTTCTGGATATATATACTCTGAATGTTTATCCCTTATGAGATGTATGATTTGCAAATATTTTCTCCTGTTTTGTGGGGACAACAGCTGTATATCTTAATTCAGCTACTAACTTGACATGATTCACAGGTCAATTTCTTTAGACTTCAATTTTCTCAAATATAAAGTGAGGGTATTATACTACATAATCCTTAAGGGTTCTTTCACTTTTAAAAAACTTAAGGCCGGCACTGCAGCTCAATAGGCTAATCCTCCACCTTGCGGTGCTGGCACATTGGGTTCTAGTCCCGGTTGGGCGCTGGATTCTGTCCCGGTTGCCCCTTTTCCAGGCCAGCCCTCGGCTATGGCCCGGGAGTGCAGTGGAGGATGGCCCAAGTCCTTGGGCCCTGCACCCGCATGGGAGACCAGAAGCACCTGGCTCCTGGCTTTGGATCAGCACAATGCTCGGGCCGTGGCGGCCATTGGAGGGTAAACCAATGGCAAAAGGAAGACCTTTCTCTCTGTCTTTCTCTCTCACTGTCCACTCTGTCAAAAAAAAAAAAAAAAAAAAAAAAAAAAGAGTATGGAAACTAATTCATATTTCCTTCCACATCACTCCTTCAAGTTCCACTTTCTATTAGCTAAATAATTTAAAAAAAAATAAAATAAAAAAAAAACTTAATAAGCAGGGAAGGAGTTGTGGCACAAATTAAGCCTCTGCTTGGGATACCTGCATCTCATACTGAAGTGCTAGTTTGAGTCCTGGCTACTTCGTTTCCAATCCAGCTCCCTGCTAATATGCATGGGAAGTAGTGGATGATGGCCCAAGTGCTTGGGTCCTTGCTACCCATGTGGGAGTTCTAGATGGAGTTTTTGGCTTCTGGCTCTAGCCTGGCCTAATGGGGAGTGAACCCCAAGAAGAGCGATGGAAGATTCTCTCTCTCTCTCTCTTTTTAAAGATTAGAGTTACAAAGAGAGATGAAGAGATCTATCATCTGTCAGTTCACTCCCCAAATGGCTGTGATGGTCAGGCAGAGCCAGACTGAAGCCAGGGACCTAGAACTCCATACTGGTCTCCCATTGGGTGACAGGGGCCCAAGCATTTGGGCCATCATCCACTGCTTGCCCAGGCACATTAGCAGGGAAGTGGAACAGCTGGGATTCAAACCAACACTCATCTGGAATGCTGGCATCACAAGCAGTGGCTTAACCTGCTGTGCCACAATGCCCGTATTGCCTGGTCCTCTTTTGGTGTCACAATGCCTTTTAACCAAGCAACCAAGCAACCAAGCAACCAACTAACTAACTAACTAACTAACTAACTAAATAAATAAATCGTATAGAAGAACAAGTTAACAAGTTCATATGAGGAAGTAAACATTTCTGCCATTACTCCTTTTCTATGGAAATCTGCTTATGCCATCCACTAGGCTGGCAAAATTTTATACAAAAGCCAATCCTTCCCTGAAAAGGCTTAGCTAAATCCTTAGTTTGAACTGTATGTGCTGAATTCTGACAAGTTGACTATTTGAAAATTTTGTTATGATATGAAAACCGAAGTCTGCTTCCATACAACTTATTAGTACAATAAAAAGAAGTGCATAATCATTACCTTTCAATCAGTGAATTCATTATCTCACTATTTTCTTGAAAAAGGCAAATGAGGTTGTTTGGTAGGGAAAGATAGTTACATAAATGTTCAAAATTGTTTGTTCCAGAAGCTGCAAAAGGAGAAAAAGAAAAGATTAATGAATATAACCAACAACAGTACACTCTGCATGGAAATAAATGATAGTACAGCAAAAGAAAAAACAAGTAGGATGGAAAAATTCAAACCTGCTAGTATTTGACTTGTAGGAAGTCAGTAGAATGGAATATGAAAGGGGTTAATGGAAGGACACAATGGAGAGAGTTGAGTCAGGTGACTCCTACACCAAATTTGGTTACAATATCCTGGTGCTTAGGGGTACCTTTTGCAAAATGCTCAATCTATTTCATGGGGTTACTGTGAACATTAAATGGCAAAAATAATGCATGGGTGCTCTGGAAAAGTAAGACAGTTTTATCGAGAGAGAGACAAATAGCAATAATCCTCCCTGGAAGTAATCTGCAAGTCTAAACAATTCTGTATGGTATGTGGGCAATCCAAAGAATGGATATCAGTCAGTGAACTTCAAGAGAACAGCATCATGTGCAGGTACCCTACAACCAGTGCTAGGTACTGTGAGAAAACAGACACAATCAAGTCTACCTTTACACAGCTTTTATGAAATGAATCAAAACAGAACACAGAAAACAACTGAAATAGCAAATTGATTCTCACATTTAGATCAATTTTATGTGCAATTATGGGGATGCTGAATTTTAATGCTATGCATGTTCCAAATTAAAAATGACACAAATGACCAATTTTTACTTTTTTAAAATTTGAGGAACTCAATTTATAAATAATATAATTGAACAAGTTAACAGCTGAAAGCAAAATTAAGATCTTTATGGGAGAAGTGCTTTACAAATGTAAAACCATTTATGCAGAAATTTAACAATATATTTACTGAGATCCAGACGAAAGCAAAGATAAAAGTGTACTTCAAAAAGTTTGCAGATGGGCTGGCGCTGTGGTGTAGCGAACAGTCCCTGCCTGCAGTTCCAGCATCCTATATGGGTGCCCGTTTGAGTATCGATTGCTCCACTTCTAATCCAGCTTCCTGCTAATGTGCCTGGGAAAGCAGTGGAAGATGACTCAAGTATTTGGGCTCCTGCACCCACATGGGAGACCTGGAAGAAGTTTCTGGCTCCTGATTGGCTCAGCTCTGGCTGTTGTGGATATTTGGGGAGCAAAACAGTGGATGGAAGATCTCTCTCTCTCTTTCTCCCTCTCTCTGTAACTCTGCCTTTCAAATACAATAAATAAATCTTAAAAAAAAAAAGGGGGGGGGGAGGGGGGTGGTGCTGTGGCACAGCAAGCCAAGCCACCACCTGCAGTGCTGGCATCCCATATGGGCACCGGTTTGAGCCCTGGCTGCACTACTTCCAATCCAGCTCTCTGCTATGGCCTGAGAAAACAGTGGAAGATGGCCCAAGTCCTTGTGGCCCTGTACCCACGTGGGAGACCAGGAAGAAACTCTTGGCTCCTGGCTTCAGATTGGCCCAGCTCTGGCTGTTGTGGCCAATTGTGGAGTGAATCAGCAGATGGAAGACCTCTTCCTCTGCTTCTCTGTAACTGTGCCTTTCAAATAAATAAATCTTTTTTTTTCTTTTTAAAGATTTATTTATTTATTTGAAAGGCAAAGTTACACAGAGAGAGAAGGATAGGCAGAGACAGAGAGAGATCTTCCATTCGCTGGTTTACTCCCCAGTTGGCCGCAATGGCCAAAGCTGTGCCGATCCGAAGCCAGGAGCCAGGAGCTTCCTTCGGTCTTCCCATGCGGGTGCTGGGACCCAAGGACTTGGGCCATCTTCCATTGCTTTCCCAGGCCATAGCAGAGAGCTGGATCAGAAATGGGGCAGCCGGGACTTGAACCAGTGCCCATATGGGATGCTGGAACTGCAGGCAGCGGCTTTACCCACTACGCCAGTGCTGGTTCCAACAAATAAATCTTTTTAAAAAAGTTTTCAGAAAATTGGCCGGCGCTGCGGCTCACTAGGCTAATCCTCTGCCTAGCGGCGCCGGCACACCGGGTTCTAGTCCCGGTCGGGGCGCCGGATTCTGTCCCGGTTGCCCCTCTTCCAGGCCAGCCCTCTGCTGTGGCCAGGGAGTGCAGTGGAGGATGGCCCAGGTGCTTGGGCCCTGCACCCCATGGGAGACCAGGAAAAGCACCTGGCTCCTGGCTCCTGGCTCCTGCCATCGGATCAGCGTGGTGCGCCGGCCGCAGCGCACTGGCCACGGCGGCCATTGGAGGGTGAACCAACGGTAAAGGAAGACCTTTCTCTCTGTCTCTCTCTCTCACTGTCCACTCTGCCTGTCAAAAAAAAAAAAAAAAAAAAAAAAAGTTTTCAGAAAATTGAATCAAAAGATGAGTTCAGGGGCCAGTGCTGTGGCACAGTGGGTTAACGCCCTGGCTTGAAGCACCGGCATCCCATATGGGCGCTGGTTTGAGACCTGGCTGCTCCACTTCTGACCCAGCTCTCTGCTATGGCCTGGAAAATCAGTAGATGATGGCCCAGGTCCTTGGGCTCCTGCACCCGCGTGGGAGACCCAGAAGAAGCTCCTGGCTCCTGGCTTCAGATTGGTGCAGCTCTAGCTGTTGTGGTCAACTGGGGAGTGAAACATCGATGGAAGACCTCTCTCTCTCTCTGCCTCTCTTCTCTCTGTGTAACTCTGACTTTCAAATAAATAAATAAATCTTAAAAAAAAAAATCTTTTGACACCTCTGCATTGTTTTTCCATAACATGCATTTCCAGGAAGTTTTTGAAGTGTCTTTGCAAATATGCATTTTTATCCATAAATGTGTATATCACCACAGACAATTAGCTTCCATATAAACTTTCAAGTCACCTTAATTCTAGAGTGTTAGGGCCAAAGACAACCAACATTCCTACACTTTGAAAGAAATCTGAAATCACCTTGAAAGTCAGGGGGGGGAGGAACTCCATTTAAGTAATGAAAAAACAGAGCAGAACACTTCAGGAAAGGCATGACTCCAGCCTTGACAGTCCTCCACAGGTGCCAGCCAGAGGGTGTTCCTCTCAAGGCACTGAAAAAGAGAAAATGATTACTGGGTCACTTAAGAGGAAAGGGTCATTCTACTTACAGCGTAAGATCAAGGCAGAGATGACCGCCATCTGGGATTGATAGTGCTGGTGCTTAACAGGAGTGGATTAACTGCTAGTCCTGACCATAAGATGGCAGGAAGGGATGGGGATACAGTCTCCAATGCTGCTATTAAAATTTACGATAGCAATAGCTTGTGGCAACAGAAAGAGAAAATCTGGAAAATGAAAAACTTCATAATTCTAGCACCTTATATCAGCAGGCATTATTCTTGCAAACTGTTTTAGTACCGATTTGTCTTATATAGTTGCAACTAAAATATATAGAATTGAAGATTAACGTATTTTTAGGATATTATAAGCCTTAATTTTATATTGATGTATGATACTTTGGAACACACAATCATAACTTACACAAAACTATTCCTGCAAGCATTTAGATTACCTTTAGCACTTTGCAAACATAAATAGTATCAGAATTTACATCTTTGCATGTAAATTGCAAATTGGGTTATTTTGTTAATGCGGATTTTTAGAAATGAGGATCGTTTAGTCAATGAAAGTTTTATAGCTTCTTGACATCTACTGCTAAAAAGCTAAATGAAACTGTGAACTGAATGATCAAGCCTCCGACAATATGTGTAATTCCAATCATTTCACTTCACTCTTGCTACTCATGGGTACTACTTTAATAAAAATTATGCTAACTGAATCTGAATTTTAAAATTCCTAATGAGATGTCGTATTTTACAACAGCGACTTCCCAAAGTACATTCCATCCTAGGTCCTACTAGCCCATACCAGGTCCTCTGAGCAAATAAAGTGTTCCACAGCCAAACCACATGGGAAGCTCTGCCCATAATCACCCTTTCTTCAGAGACCTCCACTCATGTGAGTATAAGAATAGTTCAGAGAAGTCCAGGAGGTCACTCCAAACATGTCAACAGATACCAATTTCTCCCAACTAGCAAATTAAATCCTTCCTTATGCTATCACCTACTAGTATTTAGGGAAATGCCTATCATATGAAGATCATCATCTTACCTTCCTGTATACTGGTGAATTGTTTTATACAAAGCAAGAACTGCTAATTCTTCCTCACCAGTGGGATTTTCTTGATCCATGCCATTCTCTTCTGGAAGACAAAGAACTACTAGCACTCTGTATTTTCCAATTGTGTGTCGTTAAAAGCATTGATGATAACATCACTTAAGCACTTAAATATATTCATATACTAATGTACAACATGAAGCATTCCCACTAAAAATGCAGAATTTTAATCTTTAAAGTATGAGCACAGTATTGATCTCTGCTAGATCAAGGAGCCAACTGGCTTGCTGTGGGTAACATCAGCTAAATCTACTGTCCTCAAATATTTAAACAAATAGAAGTTTGAATGCAAGACATAATTTAAATTTTATTATTATTATTCTTTAATTTGAGAGGCAGACAGAGAGAAAGAGAGGGAGAGAGAACTCCCATTCTCTGGTTCACTCTGAATGCTTGCAATGGCAGAACCCAGGCCCATGCTAGGAGCTGGGAAGCCAACCCAGGTCTCCCATGCAGGTGGCAGACCTAACTACCTGGGCCATGACCTGCTGCCTGTTAGGGACTGCTTTAGCAGAGCTGGAACATGAATTCTGGCACTCAGATATGGGAGTAGGCATCCCAACTGGCATCTTAATTGCTAAGCCAAATGCCTGCCCTGTAAGATATAATTTAATAATGAACCCAGGGAGAATGAACAAACATGTAAGTTAAAGGCAGCATTCATAAATATAAATCCTATGGAGTTTAACTACTATGTGACCCAAATATTATTGAAGTTAGGAAATAAATAAAAACATTCACATCAATTGGTGATTGTAATAGGAGCAAGAAATTTGCTTCAAAATTTTTCACACGGGGGTAAAAAGTAGTCTAATTATAATTTCCATATTATTCTAACCCAAACACCTTTTCCTGTAATATGCATTTTTTAAAAGATTTTTTTTTAATGTATTTATTTGACAGAGTTACAGACAGTGAGAGAGAGAGACAGAGAGAAAGATCTTCCTTCTGTTGATTCACCCCCCAAATGGCCACTGCGGCCGGCGCTGTGCCGATCCGAAGCCAGGAGTCAGGTGTTTCCTCCTGGTCTCCCATGTGGGTGCAGGGCCCAAGCACCTGGGCCATCCTCCACTGCCTTCCCAGGCCACAACAGAGAGCTGGCCTGGAAGAGGAGCAATTGGGACTAGAACCTGGCGCCCATATGGGATGCCGGTGCCGCAGGCGGAGGATTAGCCAAGTGAGCCACAGTGCCAGGCCCTAATATGTATTTTTTTTAAACTGACACAACGCAAGGACTTCCTTCGGGAAGCTGACAAAAGGGCCAGAGTTACCTGTGCACGAGGTAAGCAAGATCTGAACGATGTGTGCCATAGTGACCAGATGGAAAATGTGAAGGTCTCCAGTGCCAAGGCTGATCCCTGAAAAATCCTGACACTGCAGCGTGGGGAAAGCAAGCACCAAGCTCACCTAGACACCAAACGCAGACCGTCAGCACACCGCCTGCCATTTAGCTAAGTACATTCCCATCTTCTTCCTGTGAGCCCGTCCAAGCTCAGGCCCCTCCGCTAAGACTTCACTCTTACACGGCATACACATTAGAGAACCCACTAGACCGGTGAGAGGAAATGACTTAAGAGTTAACAGAGTCTTGTCCCGTGGGTCCCCTATACAGTTTATTGTTAGTAACATTTGAAATATCTGCAGTGAATGAGCAGATACAGCATGGGTTTTGGACTCACAAAGATCTAGGTAAGAATCTCAGCTCCTTCTCTTATGAACTTTAATAGGGAAGTTAACACTTCTGAACCTCAGTTTCCCTATTTGCAAATTAGAGATAACATGTATGTGTTTAGAAAATCTCAGAAGTAGGGAACATAGGACTAAATGCAGATGTCTGTGAAAACAGCAGGCACACAATAAATGCTAGCTCTCTGTTAGCCTCTTACTGCCTGTATGGTGGTGCTAGCAGTGGTGACTTTAGGAATAGCAACGGGAACAACAACTGACACTTATCAGGGATAGATTTGCTCAAAACTCTTTACATGCATTGATCGATTCAGTTTTGAAACAATCATATGAGTCAGTACTAACCAACTTACAGGTACAGAATCTGAGGTGCAGAGGTTAAGGGGACAGCACTTGGGGCTGCTGTGTATGGTGGTGTACTCTGGGGCCTGGGAAAGGGAGCCAGTTGAGGTGGGCCTGAAATGTAGCCACACACTGCTTGGCCAGCTCAGAAAGCAGACTTTCTTTGAATCACAGAAATAGACTGTCAGTAAGTAGTATTGACTTGGCTACAAAATAAAATATGTCTAAATATCCAGGTCAAGTTCTAGGCTCCTTGAAAAAAATTTTTTTCTTTGAAAGGCAGAGAGACAGAGACGGATCTTCCATACACTCTTTCACTCTCCAAATGCCTACACCAGCTAGGGCTGAGCTGAGCCAAAGCCAGGAGCCCAGAACTCAATCTAGGTCTCTAGAGTGGGTGGCAGGGAACTGAGTAATTGAGCTACTACCTGGTGTCTTCCAGAGTGTGCATTAACAGGAAGTTGTAACTGAAGCAGAGCTGAGACTTGAACGTGAGCACTTCAATATGGAACACAAGGCAGTCCCAAGTGGTAGCTTGACAGCTGCGACAAACACCCACCCCTAGGCTTCTTAGTATTTCTTTTTGAGACTCATCATAAAGTAATTACACCCAGAAGGGGTAAGAATAGTATCATATGACTGACTCCTTTGTGCCTCGACACTACTCACCAAACCTAAGGCAAAGTTATGCAGTATAACGAAGAGAACTCTAGACTAACAGCAAAATACCTACCAATAGATGAAACATGTCGATATCTAATATGCATGGAAGATCTTCATGGCTATCATTAGGCACCAATGCTAAAGAATTAAAGAACAACACATTAGCATATTTCATGTTGATGCAAGTTAAAATTCATATAATCTAGTTTATCTTTTTGTAAGATATTTATGAATTTAAAAGTTAGAGCTTAAATATGAAAAAACAGTACTACCAAAAATAACTGAAAAGCTATGCTAGTAAAGACAAAATTTTAGAAGATGAGAAATTATTGTAACATATATCACAATATTATCAATACGCACATGCAAAAAGTCTTCCAAAGTGTCCTTGCACCACTGAGAGTGACACCACTGTCCAATGAGCTGCTGCAAATCTTGTTAGTGACCTCAGACAGTCATCCTGAAATAAAGAAACTGACACAAATGACAAAGAAGCCAACACATGAAGTAGTTCTCGTCTTTCAGGAATGCTAGTTCAAGCATAGCTGGAAGTGCAATGTATCTCTCTAGAAGATATGCAGCTGAATCTCTGACATCTTTAATGACATGCTTGTAGCAGAATGATCGGGATGCGAATAGTCTGATTCTGTGCTGCACAAACCGAAGCTATCTCCTTGGTGCTCGTTCTTTCCGGATTACACCTGTGCACACATTGAGTCAGAGAGCAACAGATACTCTCAAGAAGCTCATGCAGGATTTCTTTCTTTTTTAAAATTTATTTATTTGAAAGAGTTACACAGAGAGAGAAGGAGAGGCAGAGAGAGGGAGATGGAGAGGTCTTCCATCCTCTGGTTCATTCCCCAATTGGCCGCAACGGCTGGAGCTGCACCAATCCGAAGCCAGGAGCCAGGAGCTTCTTCCAGGTCTCCCACACTAGTACACGGACTCAAGGACTTGGGTCATCTTCTATTGCTTTCCCAGGCCATAGCAGACAGCTGGATTGGAAGTAGAGCAGCTGGGACTCGAACCAGTACCCATATGGGATGCCAGCACTGGAGGATGCGGCTTTACCAGCTACGCTACAGCGCTGGCCCCATGATGCAGTATTTCTTTATATGTATTCTAAAAAGCTCTAAAATGTAGGAAGTATTGGGAAAATTATGTGTAATCAGATGGTTGCCCAAATCAGAATGTCTGTAGTCAGTAAAATCTGTCACAGATGGGGCAGGTACAGCAAACCTGGGCTAGAGTAAAGTTCATAACCCAGGTCTCATCAATGAGAAACTACATCTGACTCCCTGGGAGTGGGGCCTCGGCAATGATATATTTTAAAGCTCCCTAAGTGCTTCTGATGGGCAGCCAGGTAAGCCTGCCACTGTGCTTGAAGAAGTAATGCCCACTGGAGCTGGAAGTAGAGATCTTTTGGCTTATTTGCTTTTTTAAAGATTTATTTATTTATTTGAAAGGCAGAGTTACAGAGGAAGAGAGGGAGAGACAGAGAGAGAGAGGTCTTCCATTCTCTGGTTCATTCCCCCAATGGCTATGATGGCTAGAACTGGGCCAGCCTGAAGCCAGGAGCTTCTTTCCAGGTCTCCCACATGGGTGCAGGGACCCAAGGACTTGGGACATCCTCTGCTGTTTTCCCAGTTCATCAGCAGGGAGCTGGACTGGAAATGGAGAAGCTGAGACTCAAACCGGCACCCATATGGGATGCCAGCATTACAGGCAGTGGTTTTAGTTGCTATGCCACAATACTGGTCCATCAGCTTATTGTGTGTTTTTCAAAATGTTATTTGGCTCAAAAACAAAACAGGGTCTGGCATTGTGTTGTGTTGTAACAGGTGAAGTTGCTATCTGCAAGGCCTGCATCCATATTTCAAGTTCCAGCTGTTCTACTTCTGATCCAGCTCCCTGCTAACGCACATGGGAAAACAGCAGAAAATAGCCCAAGTGCTTGGGTCCCTGTACCTGCATTGGAGACCCAGAAGAAGCTCCTGACTCCTGGCTTTGGCCTGGTCCAGCCCTGGCCAATGTAGCCACTTGGGGAGTGAACCAGGAACAGGAAGATCTCTCTGTCTCCCTGTAACTCTGACTTTCAAATAAATAAACAAATTTAAAAAAAATAGACTGCATTTAAGGTCTGTGAAATCATCTAGTCCAGCCCTACCAAGATAACCACAGGTGGGAGTTGAAATTCAATAAATCTATAGCAGGCTAATTTTTAAATTGGTAATTTTGTATAGCCTGTGAATGATGTTATAACTATCCAAATGGTCCTTGGCAGAAAAGACTCCCTGCCCCTGTTTTATAAGATCAGTATAATTTTGTATAGCAAAACATTACAAGATAGGAAAGTAATGAGTATCCCTCTTATGAAAATGGATGTAAAAATCTTTTTGAGGCCTCCTTATACACATGACCAAATTGGGTAAGGTGACTGTACATTAATACAGAAACCACATTAGCAGGAAAAAATAGATGCAGAAGAGGCAATGGTATCCAGAGAGGGTAGTCTGAAGTATATAGACTCAAGATCACACATCATATTACAACCAAGACCGATGTGAATTACTGTTTTGCTGATTGACCAGAAAGATACAATTCAGGGGGTAGGTGTTTGGTACAGCAGTCAGACGCTGTTTGGGATGCCCAAATCCCATATCAAAGTGTCTGATTCAACTCCCAGCTCCTCCACTTCTAATCCAGCTTCCTGCTAACATGCACCCTAGGAGGCAGCAAATGATGGCTCAAATACCCGGATCCCTGCCACCCATGGTGGGAGACCCAGATTGCATTCTGAGCTCCTGGATGTGTCCTGGCCCAGACCTGGATGTTGTAAGCATTTGGAGAATGAATCAGTGGATGGAAGGAAGATCTTGCTGTGTTTCTCTCTACCTTTCAAATAAAGTTGAAAAGAAAAAAGGTACAATTCAGGCTCTGTTACATTCCAATCCAGTGAATCCAAAGAGGCCTAGCTATCTATAGTTTTTTAAAAGTTCCAAGAGTATTTTAATATACAACTCCCAATCACGTTATAGAATCTATATTCTTTAAGCCATTAAAAAAAAAAGTGCTGAGATTCTGTTTGCAACAGAAACAAAAGCTAACACATTAGTTGAAGAGTAATCACACTTAACTATATTTTCTACACTGGTTTTTGTTTCTTGGCTAGGTCTGACACCAGGGGTCCTCTCAATCCTGGCTCCTAGGAAGCTTTTAAAAACTATGAATGCTTGAGCATCTTCCGAGACTCTGACTTAACTGGCCCAGAACGAGGGCCTGGGTGTTTTTAGAAACTCCCCACGTGATTCTACATCAATAAAATGAGATGATTTTGCTCTCAAAGGCATTGTTATGATTCACTGTCAGATGCCGGCTACACAGTAAATAGCAGCAAGCTTTGGCTTCATATTCCTTCCTCATCTTCCTAGGCATTAAATATACTCAGCTTGACTCTAATCTGCACATACTTACATTCTGCTTATAAAAGGTGGTCAGATGTGGTACAGTGTGTGTTCTGTTTTCATTTCCCATTCATTATAACATTAAACATTAAAGTAGAAGCACCCTATTTAGTTTTCTGCCCAAGAGCTTGAAAAGAGAAGTAGTTTCTTCCTGAAGTCTATCTAAAAGAGCAAGGAAAAAGAACCCTCAAACATACTTCTATATCTTTAAAGAAACTGGATACCTGCCTAAAACAGTGATTGCAGCTTTTTAAGATTAAGCAGCAGAACTGAATCATCTACTTCCATTTCACCCTTTCATGAACTGAGCCAATTGAGTCTTACCAGTCTGCAAGGCAAAGGACCAAACAATGGTTTATCTTCATCACTCAAAATTCTTTCTGCAGATTAAAAACGGTTGGGATGGTGAGTTTCATATTATGTGTATTTTGCCATAATTAAAAGTAAAAAACAAAAAAAAAACTTTCTGCAGAAAGTACATAATTCAGTTTTAGAATCTTTAAATCACTTCGCAAGAATTAACTTTGGATGAAAAATATAAATGAACACAGATTCCCTTAACTGACAAGATCCTATAACCACTACCAAAACAAGTTCTTTGTTGCTACAGTTCATTTGACTGCCAATCGCATTTTGTCAGTATATCACACTTCCTGTTTCTACAGCTGTTATTTCATATTCCTATTATTTCTATTTCATATTGTTGCCCATTTTAAATATAGGATTTTGCCCATTTAAAAAATATGATTCTGCACCTAATTCTTATCAAGGTATGCTTGTGACTGAAAGAGCAACCCAATCATACATCTCTTACCTATGCTTTGGATGGTGTATGCGCAGCTACCCCAACACATTATGGGCACACGGGGGTCCTCTTCATTGGGATGAACCTTGAGTCCCACCTTATAAGTAGCAGTTCCAAATGTTGTTAGCATTTCTTTTATGCTCTCAGAATAAGGGTTCCTGAAGTGAACATGAATAGAATTGGCTCAAAACAGTATACACACACACTTCAAATGGCTGTTTCTTAACAGTTCTTTGCTATATTGGAATTGGACCACTTACAACGTATCCAGAGTTAACTGCAAGCAGGGGTAGAGATAGGCAAATAGTCTCTGCTTGAGTCGAGAGTTACGTTGTTTGGGTTGAAAACAGGACACTGGGTGAATGTGTAGACATGGAGCCGTCGGATCCATGACCTGTTCCCGTATCCTGAGATGTATACCCATTGTGAACCCACGGCCAGGAGATTAAAGTTCATTCTGCCCTTTGACATTTACAGGTCCCAGGTGAAAATTTGGCAAGGGCCTGATCGCTTTGCTGAAAGGCTCACAAGTCAGGAAGCTCCAACCGGCCCCTGGTATCAAATGAGCTTCTTAGTGCTTTGTTCTTAAACAGTTACCCAAGGACCAATAACCACATACGGAAAAAGAGATGAACCAAAACGAGCAAAAAAAAAAAAAAAAAAAAAAAAGAACTTGGGGGGAAAACAGAGATAATGAAGAAAGCAGAACACTAGAGGATCAATACAAAAGGGCCAACAGTAAGTTAATAGTGGGGCCACCTCAAAGAACAGAAAATCTAAAAGGAGAAAATTATTTAAGAAGCATAAAAAATTCTCAGAATTGAAGGATGTGAATCTTCAGATTTAAGGGTTTACTGAAAACCTAGAAAAATGAACAAAATGATTCATATTAACAAGGAGTATCATAGCAAAATTTTGAAACAGTGGAGATGAAGAAAAGTTCCCAATAATTTCTAGAAGTTAAGGAAGTTATAAAAGAACAGAATCAGAATAGCACTGATTTCTCAATGCTGGGGCTGGTGCTGTGGAATAGTGGGTAAAGCTACCACCTGCAGTGCCAGCATCCCTTACGGGTGCCGGTTCATGTCCCGGCTGTTCCACTTCCGATCCAGCTCTCTGCTATGGCCTGGGAAAGCAGTGGAAGATGACCTAAGTCCTTGGGCCCCTGCATCCGCGTGGGAGACCTAGAAGAAGCTCCTGGCTCCTGGCTTTGGATCAGCGCAGCTCCGGTCATGGCGGCCAATTGGGGAGTGAACCAGTGGATGGAAGATCTCTCTTTCTCTGCCTCTCCTTCTTTCTTTGTGTAAATTTGACTTTCAAATAAAATAGATAAATCTTTAAAAAATATTTTTTTTCTAAATGCTAGCTATCAGTAAAACACTGCCTTCAAAATCTAGATTAAACATTATTATTATTTTTTAATTTATTTATTTGACAGGTTGAGAGGGAGAAGACAGAGAGAAAGGTTTTCCTTCCGTTGGTTCACCCCCCAAATGGCTGCTACGGCCTGAGCTACGCCGATCTGAAGCCAGGAGCCAGGTGCCTCCTCCTGGTCTCCCATGCGGGTGCAGGTGCCCAAGCACTTGGGCCATCCTCCACTGCCTTCCCGGGCCACAGCAGAGAGCTGGACTGGAAGAGGAGCCACCGGGACTAGAACCTGGCACCCCTATGGGATTCCGGCGTTGCAGGCGGAGGATTAACCATGTGAGCCATGGCGCCAGCCCTAGATTAAACATTATTTCCAACCTAGGATTCTACACTCAAACTATTAATCATGCATATGGGTTCAATAAACAGATTTTCAGAAAAGAAAATTTAACACCTACACATCCTTCCTTAGGAAGCTGCAGAAGTGTGTACCTCTGCAAAAGAGGGGCAAATTAAGAAAGAAGATACACAACCACACGACACCGGTCAAAGGAAGTCTCAGGGTGATAGTTGTACCTGTCCTGGTTGGTACAGGAAGATACAAGATGGGGTGAGGGCAGGAAGGGATTTGAGGAGAGAAGACCACCTGAGAGGTTTGAGCATTTGGAAAGAGTTGTTAGAAATCTGACAGATCTACCGAACCATTTAGGAAAAACAAAACAAAACAAAGCAAGTACAAGAGAATGACAGGGTAAGTATTAACCACATGCAAGATGAAAATTGTAGACAAAGGAAAAAATAATTATAACACACATTTAGCAGAGGAAACATGGTTATAATGTAAAAACTAAGAAGTGATTTAACTAAAAATGACGAAGTAACTTATAGTTACAGAGAAAATGGTTTACAAACACCTAAGAAGTGCCCTCACTTCACAGATGCGGGAACTGAGGTACAGGGAGGTCAAGTAGTTTGTTCGAAGTCAAACAGCTAATGGACAGCAGTGTGGCTCCAGAATCTATGCTATACCTTGCAGCCTGTTGACTGTGAGGTAAAATAGGGTTTAAAATACTCTAAAAAAATTATTCATTGGGGCTGGCACTGTGGCAGAGAAGGTTAAGGCCTCCGCCTGCAGCACTGGCATTCCATACGGGTGCTGGTTCAAGTCCCAGCTGCTCCTCTTCATATCCAGCTTCCTGCTAATGGCCTGGGAAAGCAGCGAAAGATGGCCCAAGGGCTTGGACCTCTGCACCTGCATGGGAGACCCAGATGAAGCTCCTGGTTCCTGGCTTCAGACTGGCTCAGCTCCAGCCATTGCGGCCATTTGGGGAGTGAATCAGCAGATGGAAGACCTCTCTCTCTGATTCTGCCCCTGCCTCTGCCTCTCTGTAACTTTGCCTTTCAAATAAATAAATCTTCAAAAATAAATAAATAAAATCTTAAAAGAATTATTTACTTATTTATGAGAGAAAGAGAGACAGAATCCCTCCTCCATCTGCTGATTTACTCCACAGGATGTCTGCAACTGCTGGGGTTAGGTCCAGGCAAAAGCTCAGAATCAGAAACTCAATCCAGGTTTCCTATGAGGGTGGCAGGCACCACAGGCACCCAATTACTTGAGCCATCACTGCAGCCTCCCAGGATCTGCAGTAGCAGGAAGCTGGAGTCAGCAGCCAGAGCTGGACATTGACTCCAGGCACCTTGATATACGATGTAAATGTATTAAGCAATGACTTAACCACTATGCCAAACGCCCACCCCAATACTTCGGTTTTGATCCTGGGTTACCAAGAGGCTGGTGGGGCCATAAATAGAACTACGGAAGTCAGAAGGAAGCACAAGACTTGGTAGGGAAGCTGAGTGTTTTGGATTTCCATGTCCTGATGAATTACTAAGGACAGCCAGATAAAGAGACACAGTAGGGGATCAGCAATGTAGACTAGGAGAGGGTAGTTAACAGTTAAACAGGCAACATGGTTTTTCGACTTAAAAAAATACATACACACATATTTCAACAAATATCATCATGTAATGCTTAAACTTCAGAATTTAAGATTAGTTCTTATAACAATTTTGCTCCCTAGCTTACCAAATCACTTTCTTACTAACTGTTGATACTAAATTTTCATTTAAAATAGGCCAAATTTAAAAGGAATAAAAGAATATACTCACTTAGGTTGAAAATCAGGCCTGAACCCTTCAGGTAGCTGTAATTCATTCACCTTTTCTACATTCTTTGAAGAGGCGGTATCTACAGAAATAGGCATTTTTTTAACCATTATTCAACAAATCACAATGTCTCTATAAATTTCTGCCATATAGGTCATAGAAATAGATATAAAAAAAAAGGATGAAAATAAAAAATTTCCACAAACAGAAACCTGCATAGCATCCATGTAAAGCATGGACTACAGGCACTGCAGGCAGCAGCTTTGCCCACTACGCCACAGTGCCTGCATCCCATATGGGTGCCAGTTTGAGACCCAGATGCTCCACTTCCGATCCAGCTCTGCCGTGGCCTGGGAAAACAGTAGAAGATAGCCCAAGTCCTTGGGCCCTTGCACCCATGTGGGAGACCCAAAGGAAGCTCCTGGCTCCTGGCTTCAGATCGGTGCAGCTCTGGCCGTTGCGGCCAACTCGGGAGTAAACCAGTGGATGGAAGACCTCTCTCTCTCTCTCTCTCTCTCTCTCTCTCTCTGCCTCTCCTTTTCTCTCTGTGTAATTGTGACTTTCAAATAAAATAAATAAATCTTAAAAAAGAAAAAAAAAAAAGCATGAACCACTGTCGTGGTTGACCAAGGCATTTTCTTCAGTTCCCTGCGGGCAGTATGGGGTGCAAGAAGCCTCTGATTCGGCTCACAGTCGAGCAAGTCACATGGCAGAACCAGAGCCAGCTCTTCAGCACTCAGCTACATCTTCCACACCCCCAGAAGGTTTTCAATAAAATGAGGGACTAAGTGAGGAGTACTTACTATAAACTTCACATGAGCTTATAAGTTTTCAAGGAATGAAGAATAATGTAACAAAGCAAAATTTAGCTTATAAAGAGAACTGGAATGAGTCAAACCATTCAACGGGAGGTTTCAATTTTAAATATTTCAAAAGAAAAAGATTTTATCTATTGGAAAGGCAGAGTGACAAAGTGACAGAGAGAGAGATCCATCTTCCAACTGCTGGAAGGGAGTTAAACAAGCAACATGGTGACAGCAATAGCTAGGCTGGGCCAGGTCAAAGCAAGGAGCCCAGAACTCCAACTGGGTCTTCCCCACGGGTGACAGAGGCTCAAGCATTTGGGCCATCTTCCTCTGCCTTCCTAGGCACATTAGCAGGCAGCTGGACTAGAAGTAGAGTAGCCAGCACTCAAACTGGCACTCTGATTTAGGATGCTGGCATCCCAAGCAGTGGCTTAAAATGCTGTACCACAATGCTAATCCCTCACTTTTAGATACTTTTTAAACAGTATTTTCTGGAAACACATTTCTAAGGATCTCAGACTGCAAGGAAACATGAAAACAGAACTTACCAGAAGCACTTCCTGCTTTCCTAAGAGCTTGTAATGCTTTTATTTGCTGAGATACTGTTCTGATCCATTGGGACAGATTTGGTTGGTCTGAAAAATTTAACCTAGAAAAGATGACAGAACATTTAGCACTTCACTGTTGTTGCTTAGTTTAAGATATAAAAAATTTCTTAAATGATCACAGGCACACAGATATGATTTAGATATAATTCCAATATTGAGGAGAAAAACAGCCAGGGGAAAATTTAGAAAAGAAACCAGAATAGATATAGGCCAATGGAAATAAAAATATATTATTTGTTAAGTGATGCTAATGACATTGTTAAAAATTTCACTCAGTTTTTCAGAACTGGAATTTAATAGACTTTCTTAAATACCACAACTACCGGTGCTACTAATACATATTAAGTGCTGATGATATGAGAAGCATGCAGTAAAGCATGTTGCTGTGCACCTCTTACAGTACTAGATTTAATCCTCAAAATACTCCTATTAAGCAGGTTATTTTACTGTCCCCACTTACAGATGAGGAAACTGAAGTTTGAAGCTTTGTAACTCAACTAAGGCCATGATAAGGGATAGAGCTGTCATTCAAATTCAGTTCAGTCAGACTCCAAAGCCTGTCTTTTTATGACAGTATTCCATTATGACCGTGCCATGGCCGACTCTCAAGGGAGAAAAACAAAATCTGAACCACAAAAGTGACAGGTGAAACCCTCAACCAACAATGACTAATTTCTTTACCAGCTCAAGTGCAGGTAAGCACCAAGCTGTTCTTTCACAATGAAAAAGCATAAACTTACATTCAAATCTACTATTTAAAGAACATTTTGCGGTAGAACAGACTAAAACACCAAAGCTTGACCCTCCAAACTGAAGAGAGAAATTTACTTTTAAGTTTTATGTATTTGAAAGAGTGACAGACATGGGGACAGAGATCTTTCATCCCCTGGTTCATTCTCCAAATGCCTGCAACAGCTGGGACTGGGCCAGGCAGAAGCCAGGAGTCCAGAGTCTGTCTGAGTCTCCTTTGTGGGCGGCAGAAACCCAAGTACTTGGGTGATCATCTTCTGCCTCCCAGGCAAATATATAGGAGGCCGGAGAGGAAGTGGAAGCAGGACTTGACCCCAGGAACTCAGATACAGGATGTGGTATCCCAAGCACTGATTTACCCAGTTGCACAATGGCTGCCCCTGATGTTACTTTGAATTGAATAAAAGTAACAGTACCGAAATAGATGATTTATATTCTTAAATTAGTATTTGTGCTTGTAAGAAGGATATCATAATTCCAAACTGAGAAATAACATTCAGATTTGAATGGTAGATAGTATATAATTTATATTTGGAATGAATATATTCAATATTCTTATTAACTAAAAGTATCTTAAAAATGGTGAAACTACAGGAATTTTCCATTTTAAATACACCAACAGATTTTCATGTTTTAGTCTTCTTCCTAAAGCTACTACTGACCCAAAAATTGCCAAACATTGAATTCAGTTGTTAGACTGGTCAGCAAGGTCAGGCGGCACTGCCCTTTTCTGCTTAGTGGGTATCCCTTAGAGATAATGAGGGCCATACTTAAAACAGGCTCCCTAGAAGTAAAGAGAGTTTTCATGAATACACAGGAATATTCCAACTTCCTGAGTATGGTATTGGCCTGTTCCTATCTGAAAACCGAAATCACATTACTATAGGTCTGCCAGAAGAAATGACTAAGTAAAAAGTTT
Organism: Oryctolagus cuniculus; assembly: GCF_051225735.1. Lineage (NCBI taxonomy): Eukaryota > Metazoa > Chordata > Mammalia > Lagomorpha > Leporidae > Oryctolagus > Oryctolagus cuniculus. Next base: position 127,176,067 of record NC_142871.1, read on the forward strand.
GAAAAGTATCTGGGAAACACTATGCAATTACCTCAACTTATTATTTCGTTATCTTCATAGCAAATTACTGCTTCATTACGAGGCAATATGGGCTATAACTTACCTGTTGAAAATATTCCTTGGAGGAAGCAGCAGAGGAATAACGGTGTTACTCAAGCATTCACAAAGGGGGCAAAGGAATTCTCCATTTTCTACATCATAGCTCGTATGTAAGCGTAACCTCTGTTGCCTTCGCTGTTCTTTAGCTTGAACGGAATCAAAATACCTTTACAATTAGAGAACATGAGGTATCAAAACAGACGGCAATTTATATCAACAAGAGTCACAAGCTTCAATGTTTTGAATAATTTGTTTTCACAAATACTTCAGATATGAAAATATTAAAATGAGCAGAATTATTTGGGCACTGGCACTATTGATTTTTGAGTCATATTAATCATAAAAATGGATTAAGAGTTGTAAAGCAGGAAAAAAGAAACTGCCTTGCAATTAAGCATTCACAGAGAAGCAATGGGATTTCCTGGTGCCACTGCCGTCTGGCCACTTCCACAGGGTGTTGGCTACTTGTCAGGGGCAGTTCAGGTAAGTCAGTGAGAACAGTGCTACAATGATGGCACTGATGTAGAACAAGTTCAGGATTACCACATCTGAGCATCAGATGTGAGCCATTACAATCTTGGGAAGTAACGGGAAGTAAGCTTCAGAATCAAGAGCTGTTGACCGTGGACCTGAAGGAAGACAGCATTATTCTTCCAGGGTCTATCCCATTGAAAAAAAATCCCCTTTTTGACTCAGTTTGCTCATAAATACAGATCCACTTCTTTCTTTTGGAGGAATAAAGGGGAGACTGTGATACAAAGCTACACTAAAAACACATTTGACATACTAATTTTTTTTTTTTTTTTGACAGGCAGAGTGGACAGTGAGAGAGAGAGAGACAGAGAGAAAGGTCTTCCTTTGCCGTTGGTTCACCCTCCAATGGCCGCTGCGGCAGGCGCGCTGCGGCCAGCGCACCGTGCTGATCCAAAGGCAAGAGCCAGGTGCTTCCTCCTGGTCTCCCATGTGGGTGCAGGGCCCAAGCACTTGGGCCATCCTCCACTGCACTCCCGGGCCATAGCAGAGAGCTGGCCTGGAAGAGGGGCAACCGGGACAGAATCTGGCACCCCCACCGGGACTAGAACCCAGTGTGCCGGCGCTGCAGGCGGAGGATTAGCCTACTGAGCCGCGGCGCCGGCCTTGACATACTAATTTCTAAGCTACTCTTTTACATCTATGACAAAGCAAATCAATTTTAGTTGTTACTTATTAGGCAACGATATGGAACAGTTTCTCTAGGTCTTTTACCCTTTTTCTAGAGTTTCCTTTATTATTATTATTATTTCCTAGGTATTTCCTTTATTTAAAAATTCAATTTTGAGTTCAGGTAAGCTTCTCTTGACTAATATTAAGAATATAAATTACCTTTGCCAACAATGGGCATGCATAACGTGCCCACAGCTGCCAGTGTGCGTTCCACAAGACAGGTCGGGGTGCATGAATAATGGATCATATTTTTCTGCATTGTAAAGCAAACAAAAAACAATACAAGATAAAACAAACAAGCATTTAATTTTCCTATAATAAGTGTGTAACTTATTGTGAGATTCTTGACAAGGACTTGTAAACTCAAACTGAGATTTTTATCATCCTGAACGTAGTAACAAGGGTCGGTGCTGTAGCATAGTGGGTAAAGCCACTGCCTGCAGCACTGGCATCCCATAAGGGCACCAGGTTGAGTCCTAGCTGCTCCACTTTTTTATTTTATTTTATTTATTTGAAAGACAGAGTTACAGAGAGAGGTAGAGACAGAGAGAGAGGTCTTCCATCTGCTGGTTCACTCCCCAGATAGCCACATGGCTGGAGCTGTGCCAATCTGAAGCCAGGATCCATGAACTTCTTCCGGGTCACCCATGTGGGTGCAGGGGCCCAAGGACTTGGGCCATCTTCTACTGCTATCCCAGGCCACAGCAGAGAGCTGGATTGGAAGAGGAGCAGCCAGGACTAGAACCGGAGCCCATATGAGATGCCGGTGCTTCAGGCCAGGGCTTTAACCCGCTGCGCCACAGTGCTGGCCCCTGCTCCACTTCTGATCCAGCTCTCTGCTATGGCCTGGGAAAGCAGTAGAAGATGGCCCTTGTACCCACGTGGGAGACATGGAAGAAGCTTCTGGCTCCTGGCTTCAGATTGGTCTAGATCTGGCCGTTGTGGCCATTTGGGGAGTGAACCAGAGGATAGAAGACCTCTCTCTCTCTCTGCCTCTGCCCCTATGTAACTCTGTTTTTCAAATAAATAAGTAAATCTTTAAAAAATAAAATAAAATAAAAAAGAACAGTAACTAAACATCTCTGAATTGTAAACTGACACTGCAACTTGGTTTTTAGCTATATCCAATTTTTTAAAAGTTTCACACTTTCAGGGCATTGGGACAGTCCAATTCCCTCCATTATGCCCTGATGCCCTGAGACCAAGGTAAAAGGGATAGTCTTGCTGGGTCATGATGACCTGTGATAATAACAAAACAGATGTTTAGTCATTTATGATTATCTCCTAGAAGGGTCAGCGTAAAGACATTCGGGCAGAGAACAACCACCTCACTGCACCAGAGCCAGAGTGACCACAGAGTACCTAAGCCCATACAGTCCAGAGAGGGAAAAGAAAGTGACTCAGTCTTTCATCTGGTGCTAGTTTGTATACTCAAAGGAGATGAAAACTGGAGACAAACAACATCTGACTTGTTTGAGAAATTTTTTCAATTCTCTACATAAATTAATATAATCTTAGAAATTCTATGACACTGCTTCTCACATAGGGAACTCAAATCACTGTTCTCAGGACATTCCACTCTCGCTCTATCTATGAGACAAAATATTACTGCTGTTTTAGTGTGCCAACCAATTGTCAGGACTTTACAAGTATGCTGAAGGATGGAAAAGACTGCTGGTTACCAGAGCTTTTCACTGGATCCCTGCTCCTTTTCAGGCTGTGTCAGACATGCTATTTAACCTTCTGGAGTCAGATGGGGAATTCCCGCCTACATTACTCGCCAAAGATGCCACCATGCCTATGGAGGCATTATTAGACTAACAAAATCTCTGATTCCAACTACACTAACCAACAGTCATTATTAACAGGGAGGATGAAGATTTAGCCATAACTTACCTGGATCCTGAATGAATTTATTTCTGTTTTTTGACAATACAGTTGATCTTTGAACAAATGCTGCCAAGACCATTGCACTGTCTTCCACTTTAACTTCTTGCTCCTCTTGACACAATATACAGGTAACAAACTGTCTTTGTTCAGAGATCTGCGTTTTTGCAGGCCCCAATGCTATAAGTGTCTTATCTGAAACCACAGGGCTGCAAAAAAGGTTATGAAATTAATTAGCCTAAGAAGTTTCTATATAACCAAAAAATAGAGTCTGTTGTGTCCATAGTTAATACATGATTCTGATTTTTAAAAGGTTAATTCTTCTGGCCAGAGGCCACAAAATATACCTGCCAGTTCTATTAAATTACTTTAGGAGCAAAAGTATATTTACCAGGGGGTGTATCTACAGTTGAGAATTACTGATTAAGACGTTAATATCTTTTTTTTTTTTTTACCTATTATCAAGAACAGCAGAGGAAGAGGCATCCAGTTCTAGCGTCTGCTGAAAGAGCTCTTTGTTCTCGTCAATGAAATGCCGCTGCATCTCAGACATCTGGGCCATGATCTTCTCTCGACGCAGTCTAGCAATCTCAGCTTTTCTCTTCCTTTCTGCTTTGTCTTTGTCTCTTGAACTCTGAAATTATACTTCATTAAATCAGAACTTCTCAATGCTGTGGACATTTTTATCTAAAGCAGAAATATCTTTATTATAAATATTAATTAAAAATTATTCTACAATCTCAAACAATTAATCTAACCTGTTTAAAAAAAAGCAGAACAAATAAGTTATTACAACAAATAAGGATAAATAGTAGCACATTAAACTTTTTTTTTTTTTAAGATTTTATTTATTTATTTGAGAGGTAGAGTTACAGACGGTGAGAGAGAGAGGGAGAGACAGAGAGAAAGGTTTTCCTTCTGTTGGTTCACGCCCCAAACGGCTGCACCGGCCGGAGCTATGCTAATCTGAAGCCAGGAGCCAGGAGCCTCCTCTTGGTCTCTCCCACGTGGGTGCAGGGGCCCAAGCACTTGGGCCATCCTCCACTGCCTTCCCGGGCCACAGCAAAGAGCTGGACTGGAGGAGGAGCAACTGGGACTAGAACCGGGGCCCATAGGGGAAGCCCGTGCCGCAGGTGGAGGATTAACCTAGTGAGCCACAGTGCTGGCCCCTCACAGCAAACTTTCTACAGTTTCCCAGTATCACACTTTATTTCTCATACCTCTTCCATTATGGTTCCCTCTGTCTCGGCCACAGGACTGGTAGAAGAACTCTCCCTGATCTTCTTAATAGCATTAAAAGTCTATGGTGAAAAGTGAAACATTATCACAAAGTACAAATAACAAATGCCTAATGTTTTTCACAAAAAGCAGAGTGATGCAGAGCATTTTACCTTTAATATCCACCTAATCATGTCTTTATGGACTTCTAGGTAGGGTGCATTTTGCAGTGTTTCCAGCATGGCCAAGATGCTAGGAGAGTTGTTTGGTGCTTCACCAGGTTCTAAGTCAGAAAAATAAAAGGTACAACAACAGCTAACACTTCATAGTGCTTGCTCCTCTGCACAAGAAGGTAAATGCAGTTGCTGAGAACATCTGTAGCCCAACATTTTATTATAGCTCTACTTGCTAGAGATCTTTAATGCTTCTACAGAATGTGACATATTTATATTTTACAAAGAAGTCGCTAACAACTAGAATTCTTTAAGTATTCAAAATCGACTTCTTATACCAAATGATTATTTTAACATAGCCTCTAGAAAAATTAAATAAAGATAGCTTTAAAATTTAAAAGTCTGGTCTCTTCACAAACATGGTTTCAGTTAAAAAACAAACAAAAAACAACCCCCAAACCCAAAAAAACCCATCTAGCTAAGTAAGTAAAGGAATTAGGATTATGGGGGTGCACATATGAATTAAATAGATCTATTTGTTTTGAGCTTTTTAACAAAAACTAGATTTGAAATAAATTTTCCCAAGAATTTATTGTGTCTTTATTTGAAGAAAAAATATAAAAAGTCAACTCCATGTTCTCAAAATTACATATAATTCAATATGAACCAATTCAGCTTACAGTCAGAAACATCCAATTTTAATGTTCTTGATTAAAGTGCTGCCATTCTTACAAAATGTTCCTCTTTGTAAAGCAGGGCAAGAGACTGAATTATGTGATCATCAATATTTTTCCAAATCTAAAGTTCTAAGCTACATGTCGGGGATGTGACTCTTGATAAGAGAGAAGTTTCTTTGGAAAAATATACATAGTGTGTCTTAATCATAAAATATTGAAAGAGAAGTAAGTAATACACAGAGAAAATGACTGAGAAAATGAGAACCTGACAGCGATGAGTGAATGCAATTGGGAAATTTTTTGTGTGATTATCCTTAAGTGCAAATGTGAGAAAGAAGGCACAAAAGACACATCCCCAGGGAGAACCCTGGTGGACAAATGAGTAGGGGATGATGGGAACCAGAGGAAGAGTCTTCAGCGGGGGAAGGCAGTTTTCCATCTGACTCCCACTTACATAGGATGAGGGCAGAAAGGGAAACCAGAAATCTAGCAGCAATGGGACTACTTCCTCCCCATTCTACAATCTACTATTCCCTCAGTCATCATTACATAGAAGCAATGGCACTGAACGGTTAGAGAAATAATCCATGTCAATCCAGGAATCCACAAACTCCTATTACAACACATCAATTCATCTAAAAACACCTCAGCAAATGGCTGCTTGCAGTTTTGATGCAGGGATGAAGCTGGGCACCTGTAGTGCCAGAATGCAAGGAGGCATTCAATACTAACGAGGCTGGGAGAAAAGACTTCAGTTCAGAAGCCAAATGAATGGACTCCACTGATCAAAACTGGCATAATCTGAGCATCAAAAGAAATAATAATGATAGCTGACTACAAAACACTGAACAATTAAAAAAAAATTAAACCCTAAACAACAACAAAAAGATCCAAAGTTGCCACCATTTCAGGTAACCATTAGCCCAACTGCTTATTCTGAAAATTAACAGTACTTCACCTCTTAAAGGATGTCTATAACAAACGGTTCAAGAGTGTGTGAAGACTGCAAAATACTATTAAATCTTAGATAGCAGGTATGTGCATATTTATTATACAACTTTTTTTTAAAGCTTTTATTTAATGAATATACTTTTCATAGGTACAACTTCAGGAATATAGTGGTTTTTCCCCCATACCCATCCTCTCTCCCCCACTCCTGTCCTACCTCCTACTCCCTCTCGCATCCCATTCTTCAAGTTCATGTTTTAATTAACTTTATATACAGAAGACTAACTATACTAAGTAAAGATTTCAACAGTTTGCACACATACACACACATAATGTAAAAAGTACTGTTTGAAAACAAGTTTTGCAGTTAATTCTCATAGTACAACTCAGTAAGGACAGAGGTCCTACATGGGGAGTAAATGCACAGTGACTTCTGTTGTTAATTTAGTAATTAACACTCTTATTTATTTATTTTATTTTTATTTACTTGACAGAGTTAGACAGTGAGACAGAGAGACAGAGAGAAAGGTCTTCCCTCCATTGGTTCACCCCCTAAATGGCCGCTACAGCCGGAGCTATGCTGATCTGAAGCCAGGAGCCAGGTGCCACCTCCTGGTCTCCCATGTGGGTGCAGGTGCCCAAGCACTTGGGCCATCCTCCACTGCCTTCCCAGGCCACAGCAAAGAGCTGGACTGGAAGAGGAGCAACCGGGACTAGAACCCGGTGTCCACATGGGATGCCGGCACTGCAGGCGGAGGATTAGCCAAGTGAGCCATGACACTGGCCCCTAACACTCTTATTTATGACCTCAGTGGTCACCTGAGGCTCTTGCCATGAGCTGCCACAGCTATGGAAGCCTTTTGTGACAGTTTTTAGACAAGGCCATAAGCAAAGTGGAAGTTCTCGTCTCCCTTCAGGGAAAAGTCTATTGTACAACTCTTTCAACTTTCCATATGATGTTTGAAACTTTTAAAACATTCCCCTGGTCTTCTTTTTTATTTTTTAAGATTTTATTTATTTATTTTGAAAGGTAGAGTTACAGACAGAGAAAAAGGTTTTTCCATCTGCTGGTTCACTCCTCAAATGGCTGCAAAGGCTGGAGCTGGGCCAATCCGAAGCCAGGAGCCAGGAGCTTCTTCCAGGTCTCCCATAGGGGTGCAGGGGCCCAAGGACTTGGGCCATCTTCTGCTTTCTCAGGCATTAGCAGGGAGCTGGATCAGAAGTGGAGCAGCCAGGACATGAACGGGCACCCAGATGGGATGCTGGCACCACAGGCAGAGGCTTAGCCTACTATGCCACAGCGCCGGGCCCCTCCCAGGCCTTCTACGTAAAGCCTTACTTTGTATAAAACGATATTCTAATCCCCTATGACTGATTAAAAACATTTTTTTAGAGTCAGAAAGACAGCTCACTTCAAATGCTCCACTCCTCAAATGCCTTTAGCAGTCAGGGTTGGACCAGATCATAGACAAGAGCCAGGGATTCAATTCAGTTTTCTCACATGGGTGGCAGGGACTTAATCACTGGAGCCATCATCTGCTGTCTCTCAGGAAGCTGGAATCGGGAGCGGAGGTAGGACTTGAACCCAGGCACTCTGATATGAGATATGGGCCTTCTAAGCGGTGTCTTAAGCAGTAGGCCAAATGTTGAACCTCTTCTTGTTTTTAATACTGCAGAATTTTATTTTCATAAGATAATAGCAAAAATTTAAAAATGAAATTCTGATGGTATACTTTTTGTTTTAAAAGTATATTGTAGGGGCCCGTGCTATGGCAAAGTGGGTAAAGCCGCCGGCTGTGGTGCCAGCATCCCATATGGGCACCGGTTTGAGTCCTGGATGCTCCATTTCCGATCCAGCTCTCTGCTGTGGCCTGGGAAAGCAGTAGAAGATGGCCCAAGTGCTTGGGTCCTTTCACCCTCGTGGGAGACCTGGAAGAAGCTCCTGGCTCCTGGCTTCAGATCGGCACAGCTCTGGGCCATTTGGGGAGTGAACCAGCGCATGGAAGTCTTCCCTCTTCTCTCTCGCTCTTTTTTTTTTTTTTGAGAGGCAGAGTTATAGACAGTGAGAGACAGAAAGGTCTTCCTTCCCATTGGTTCACTCCCCAAATGGCTGCTACAGCCAGCGCTTCACTGATCCAAAGCCAGGAGCCAGGTGCTTCTTCCTGGTCTCCCATGCGGGTGCAGGGGCCCAAGCACCTGGGCCATCCTCCACTGCCCTCCTGGGCCACTGCAGAGAGCTGGACTGGAAGTGGAGAAACTGGGACTAGAACCAGTGCCCCTATGGGATGCCAGTGCCGCAGGTGGAGGATTAACCAAGTGAGCCACGGCGCCGGCCCCTGGCTCGCTCTATGTAACTCTATCTTTCAAATAAAAACAAAAAAGGATATTGTAGAATTTAATTGCGTGTGTTATTCCCATTAAAAACTAAGAACTCCTCATGACTTCTTGATTTTTTCTGACAAATTTTATATACTACAGGATAAGCCTTTGGCACAGTGGTTAAGATACTGACTAGGACACCCGCATCCCATATCAGAGTTCCTGGTTTTGAATTCTGGCTCTGTTCTGCTCCTGATT